>NC_051065.1:125371619-125699523 GCF_004664715.2 Peromyscus leucopus | reverse complement strand
ACTGCAGTCAGAGTGCTGAGATGTTGCATGTCACTGCAGTCAGTGTGCTGAGATGTCATGTCACTGCAGTCAAGAGCCGCTTGAGATGCTTCATGTTCACTGCAGTGAGAGGTGTTTGAGATGTTCATGTCACTGCAGTGTGCTGAGATGTTCATGTCACCTGCTACTCAGTGTGCTGAGAATTGTCCATGTCACTGCAGTCAGGTGCTGAGATTGTTTCATGTCACTGCAGTCAGAGCTGCTGAGATGTTCATGATCACTGCAGTAAGTGCTGTGAGATTGTTATGTCATCGCAGTCCAGAGTGCTGAGTTATGTTCATTCACTGCAGGTCGCTAATATGTTTCATGTCACTGCAGTCAGTTGTTGCTGAGATGGTCATGTCACTCATCAGTTGTGCTTAGATTCACGTCACTGCAGTCAGTGTGCTAAGAAGTTTCATGTCCACTGCAGTCAGTGTGCTGAGATGTTCATGTCACTGCAGTCAGATGCTGAGATGTTCATGTCACTTGCAGTGTGCTAAGATGTCCATGTCACTGCAGTCAGTGTGCTGAGATGTCATTGTCACTGCCCAAGTCAGTGTGCTTGAGATGTTCATGTCATCTCAATTCAGAGTGCGAGAGTTCATGTTCACTGCAGTCGGTGTTGCTGAGATGTTCATGTCACTGCAGTCAGTGTGCTTGAGATGTTCATGTCAACTGCAGTGTGCTGAGATGTTTCATGTCACTAAGTCAGTGTGCTGAGATGTTCATGTCACTGCAGTCAGAGTGCTGAAAGGATGTCATGTCACTGCAGTCAGAGTGCTGAGATGTTCATGTCACTGCAGCAGAGAGCTGAGATTGTTCATGTCACTGCAGTCAGTGTGCTGAGATGTTTCATTGTTTAACTGCAGTGTGCTGAGTATGTTCATTGTCACTGCAGTCAGAGTGCTGAGAGGTTCATGTTACTGCAGTTGTGCTTGAGATGTTCATGTCACACTGCAGTCAGAGTGCTGAGATATTCATTGTCACTTGCATCAGAGTACTGGAGATGTCATGTCACTGCAGTCAGAGTGCTGAGATGTTCGTGTTACTGCAGTGTGCTGAGATGTCATTCACTTGCACGTCAGTGTGCTGAGATGTCTTGTCACTGCAGTGTGCTGAAATGTTCATGTCACTGCATTCTTGTGCTGAGAAATGTCCAGTCACTGCAGTTCAGTGTGCTGAGATGCTCATGTCATGCAGTCAAGAGCTGGTAGATGTACATCTCACCGCATATCAGAGTGCTGAAAAGATGTCATGTCACTGCCGGTCAGAGTGCTTGAGATGTTCATTCACTGCCAGTACAAGAGTGCTGAGATGTTCGTTTGTTACTGCAGGTCTGAGATGTTCATGTCACTGCAGTCACGAGTGCTGAGATATTCATGTCAAAGCAATCAGAATGCTGAGATGTTTCATGTCACTTGCAGGTTAGAGTGCTGAGATATTCATGTCACTGCAGTCAGTGTGCTGAGATGTCCATGTCACTGCAGGTCAGTGTTGCTGAGATGCTCATGTCACTGCAGTCAGAGTTGCGTGAGATTACCTGTCACCGCAATCAGAGTGCTGAGATGTCCATGTACACTGCGGTCAGATGTGCTGAGATGTTCATGTCACTGCAGTCAGGAGTGCTTGAGATGTTCGTGTTACTGCAGTGTGTGAGATGTTCATGTCACTGCAGTCAGAAAAGTGCTGAAGATATTCATGTCAAAGCAATCAGAATGCTGAATGTTCATGTCACTGCAGTCAGGAGTGCTGAGATATTCATGTCACTGCCAGTCAGAGTGCTGAGATTGTCCATGTCACTGTGGTCAGAATGTTGCTGAGATGTTCAATGTCACTCTTGCAGTCCGAGTGCCCTTGAGTTGTTCTGTTACTGCAGTGTGCTGAGATGTCATGTCACTGCCAGTCAGGATGTGCTGAGATGTCATGTCAATGCAGTGTGCTGAAAGTTCATGTCACTGCATTCAGTGTGCTGAGATGATCCATTGTCACTGCAGAGTCATGTGCTGAAATGTTTCATGTCACTCAGTGTGCTGAGATGTTTCATATCACTGCAGTCAGCTGTGGCTAAGGAAGTTTCATGTCACTGCAGTCAGTGTGGGAGCGTTGTCATTTCACTGCAGTCAGTTGTGCTGAGATGTTAATGTCAATGCAGTCAGTGTGCTGAGATGTTCATGTCACTGCAGTCAGGGTGCTGAAATGTTCATGATCACTGCCAGTTGTTGCTAAGATGATTTCATGTCACATGCAGTCGGCTACTGCTGCTAGATGTCCATGTCCACTGCGGCCCAGTGTGCTGAGATGTTCATGTCACTGCCAGTCAGTGTGCAGAGATGTCATGGCACTGCAGTCAGTGTGCTGAGATGTTCATTTCACTGCCAGTCAGTGTACTAGATGATGTCTATGTCACTGCAGTCAGAGTGCTGAGATGTCCAGTGTCACTGCAGTCAGTGTACTAGAGATGTCTTTATGTTCACTGCAGTTCAGTGTGCTGGAGATGTTCATGTCACTGCAGTCATGTGTGAGATGTCCTTGTCACTGCAGTGTGATGAAGATGTTCATGTCCACTCTAGTCAGTGTGCTGAGATGCTTCATGTCAACTGCAGTCAGAGTGCTGAGATGTTCATGTCACTGCAGTGTGCTTAGATGTTCATGTCACTGCAGTTCAATGTGCTTAGATGTCCATTCACTTGCGGTCAGCTGTGCTAGATGTCCATTGTCACTGCAGTCAGTCTGCTTGAGATTGTCCATCGTCACTGCAGTCAGTGTGCTGAGATGTCCATATCACTGCGGTCAGTGTGCATGAGATGTCCATGTCACTGTAGTCAGTGTGCTGAGATGTCCATGGTCACTGCAATTCAGAGTGCCTTGAGATTTATTGTCACTGCAGTCAGAGTGCTGAGATGTTCATGTCACTGCAGTCAGTGTGCTGAGATAGTTCATGTCACTGCAGTCAGAGTGCTGAGATGTCCATGTCCAACTGCAGTCAGTGTGCTGAGATGTTCATGTCACTGCAGTCAGAGCGCTGAGATGTTCATGTCACTGCGTGAGGAGTCGCTGAGATGTTCATGTCACTGCAGATGTGCTGAGCACTGTTTCAATGTCACTGTAGTCAGTGTGCTGAGATGTCATGTCAACTGCAGTCAGTGTGCTGAGCATGTTCATGTTCACTGCAGTCAGAGTTGCTGAGATGTTTTCATGTCACTAGCAGTCAGTGTGCTGAGATGTTCATGTCATCGCAGTCAGAGTGCTGAGATTGTTCATGTCACTGCAGTGTGCTAATATGTTCATGTTCAGTGCAGTCAGTGTGCTGAGATGTCATGCACTGCAGTCAAAAGTGTGCTGAGATGTCACGTCACTGCAGTCATGTGCTAAGAAAAGTTTCATGTCACTGCGTCAGTGCTGCTTGAGATGTTCATGTCACTGCAGTCAGAGTCTTGAGATGTTCATGTCACTGCAGGTGCTAAGTGTCCATGTCACTGCAGTCAGTGTGCTGAGATGGTCATGTCACTGCAGTCAGTGTGCTGAGATGTTCATGTCATCGCCATTCAGAGTGCTGAAGATGTTCATTGTCACTGCAGTCGCGGTGTGCTGAGATGTTCATGTCACTGCAGGTCGGTGTGCTGAGATGTTCATCTCATGCAGTCAGAGTGCTGAGATTTCATGTTCCACTCAGTCAGAGAGCTGAGATGTCATGTCACTGCAGCAGTGTGGGCTGAGATGTTTCATGTTACTGCAGTCTTGTTGCTGAGATGTTCATGTCACTGCAGTCAGAGTGCTGAGATGTCCATGTCACTGCGGTCAGTGTGCTGAGGATGTTTCGTGTTACTCAGTGTGCTGAGATGTCATGTCACTGCAGTCAGTGTGCAGAGATGTTTCATGTCACTGCCAGTCAATGCTGCTGAGATGTTCCATCACTTTGATGTCGTTGTGCTGAGATGTCCATGTCCACTGCAAGTCATGTGCTAGAGATGGTTCTATGTCACTGCAGCATTGTGCAGAAGATGTTCATGTCACTGCAGTTCTGTGTGCTAATGTTCATGTCACTGCAGTCAGTGTGGCTGAGATGTCATGTCACTGCAATCAGTGTTGCTGAGATGTTCATATCTCACTGCAGTTCAGGTTGTGCTGAAGATTGTCCATGTCACTGCCAGTGTGCTGAGATGTTCATGTCACTGCAGTCAGTGTGCTTGAGATGTCCATGTCACTGCAGTGTGATGAGATGTTCATGTCACTCTAGGTCAGTGTGCTGAGATGTTCATGTCACTGCAGTCAGTGTGCTAAGATTGTCATGTCACTGCAGTCAGTGTGCTGAGAGTTCATTTCACTGCAGTCAGTGTACTGAAATGTTCTTGTCACTGCAGCTTATGCTGCTGAGATCATGTCACTGCAGTCAGTGATGCTTGAGGATGATGTCACTGCAGTCAGAGTGCTTGAGATGTTCATTGTCACTGCAGAGTGCTGAGATGTCCATATGTCACTGCAGTCAGTGTGCTGTGTATGTCATTCACTGCATTCAGAGTGCTGAGATTTCATGTCAACTGCAATCAGAGTGCTGAGATGTTCATGGTCACTGCAGTTCGAGTGCTGAGATGCTTCCATGTCACTGCAGTCAGTGTTGCTGAAGATGTCATGTCACTGCAGTCAGAGTGCTGAGATGTCCATGTCACTGCGGGTCAGTTCCGTGCGCTTAGATGTTCATGTCATGCAGTCAGAGTGCTGAAGATGTTCGTGTTACTGCAGCCGGCTGAGATGTCATGTCACTGAAATCAGTGTGCTGAAATTCGATGGTCACTGCAGTTGCTGTAAATGTCATGGTCACTGCAGTCAGTGTTGCTGAGATGTTCATGTCACTGCAGTCAGTGTGCTGAGATGTCATTCACTGCAGTCAGTGTGCTTGAGATGTTTCATGTCAACTGCATTCAGTAATGCTGAAATGTTCATGTCACTGCAGTGTGCTGAGATGTTCATGTCCACTGCAGTCAGGTGTGCTGAGATGTTCTGTTTACTGCAGTGTTGCTGAGATCGTTATGTCCACTGCAGTCAGTGTGCAGAGATGTTCATGTCACTGCAGTTCAATGTCTAGATGTCCATGTCACTGCGCGTCGGTGATGCTGAGATGTTCATGTCACTTGTAGTCAGTGTGCAAGATGTTTCATGTCACTGCAGTCAATGTGCTGAGCTGTTTCATGCAACTGCGTCAGTGTGCTGAGATGTCCCATGTCACTGCAGTCATTGTGCTGAGATGTTCAAAATGTCACTGCATGTCGGTGCTGCTGAAATGTCAATGTCACTGCAGCTGTGCTGAAATGTTCATGTCACTTTGCAGTCCAGTGTGGCGAGCATGTTCATGATCACTGCAGTCAGAGCGCTGATGATGTTCATGTCACTGCAGTCAGAGTGCTGAGATGTTCATGCACTTACATTGTGCTGAGGATGTTCATGTCACGTGTAGTCAGTGTGCTGAGATGTCCATGTCACTGCAGTCAGGTGCTGAGATGTTCATGTCCACTGCACAGTCAGAGTGCTGAGATGTTCATGTCACTGCAGTCAGTGATGCTGAATTATGTTTCTTGTCATCGCAGTCAGAGTGCTGAGATGTTTCATGTCACTGCCAGTGCTTGTTAATATGTTCATGTCACTGCATCAGTGTGCTGAGATTCATGTCACTGCAGTCAGTGTGCTGAAATGTTCATGTCACTGCAGTCAGTGTGCTGAGATGTTCATGGTCACTGCAGTTCAGTTTGCTGAGATGTCATGTCACTGCAGTCAGCTGTGCTGAGATGTTCATGTTCACTGCATTCAGTATGCTGAAATGTTTCCATGTCACTTGCAGTCTGCTGAGATGTCATGTCACGTGCAGTCAGTTGTGCTGAGATGTTCGTGTTACTGCAGTGTGCTGAGATGTTAGTCCACTGCAGTCAGTGTGCAGAGATGTTCATTTGTCACTGCAGTCACATGTGCTGAGATGTCCATGTCACTGCGTTCGGTGTGTGAGATTGCTTCATTCACTGTAGTCAGTGTGCAGAGATGTTCATGTCACTGCAGTCATGTCTGAAGATTGTCCATTTCACTGCGCGTCAGTGTGCTGGATGTCCATGTTCACTGCCAGTCATTGTGCTGAGATGTCCATGTCACTACAGTCAGGTGCTGAAATGTCTTGTCACTGCAGTGTGCTGAAATTTCATGTCACTGCAGTCAGTTGTGCTGAGAATGTTCATTGTCACTGCCAGTCAGAAGCACTGAGATGTTTCATGTCACTCAGTCAGAGTGCTGAGATGTTCATGTTCACTACAGTGTGCTGAGATGTTCATGTCCACTGTATCAGTGTGCTGAGATGTCCATGTACTGCAGTCAGTGTGCTGAGATGTTAGATTCTGCTCACTGCCAGTCAGAGTGCTGAGATGTTATGTTCACTGCAGTCAGTGTGCTGCATATGTTTCTTGTCATCGCAGTCAGAGTGCTGAGATGTTCATGTCACTTTGCAGTGTTGTAATATGTTCATGTCACTGCAGTCAGTGTGCTGAGATGTCACGTCACTGCAGTCAGTGTGCTAAAAGTTCATGTCACTGCAGTCAGTGTGCTGAGATGTTTCATGTCACTGCAGTCAGAGTGCTGAGATGTTCATCGTCACTGCAGTGTGCTAAGATTTGGGGTTTTCCCCATTTGGTCCCCCCCCCCCACTGCAGTCAGTGTGCTGAGATGTCATGTCACTGCAGTCAGTGTGCTGAGATGTTCATGTCACTGCAGTCGGTGTGCTGAGCTATGTTCATGTTCACTGCAGTCGGTTGCTGCTGTAGATTGTTCATTCACTGCAATGTGCTGAGATGCTTCATGTCACTGCAGTCAGTTGTGCTGAGATGTTTCATGTCACTGCATGTCAGAGTGCTGAGATGTCATGTCACTTGCAGTCAGAGTGCTGAGATTGTTCATGTCACTGCAGTCAGAGTGCTTGAGATGTCATGTCCACTGGCAGTCAGTGTGCTTGAGATGTTCATTACTGCAGTCAGAAGTGCCTGAGATGTTCATGTCACTTGGCAGTCAGAGTGCTGAGACAATGTTCATGTTACTGCAGTGTCTGAGACGTAAAATGTTCATTGTCACTGCAGTGTGCTGATGATTCATGTCACTGCAATCATAGTGCTAGATGTTCATGTCACTGCAGTGTGCTAAGATGTCATTAACCACTGCAGTCAGTGTGCTGAGATGTCATGTCACTGCAGTCAGTTGTGCTTGATGTTCATGTCATCGGCATTCAGAGTGCTGCGGATGTTCATGTCACTGCAGTCGGACCTGCTGCTGAGATGTCATGTCACTGCAGTCAGTGTGCTTGAGATGTTCATGTCCACTGAGTGTGCTGAGATTGTCATGTCACTGCAGTCAGTGTGCTGAAGATGTTCATGTCACGCAGTCAGGAGTGTGAGATGTCATGTCACTGCATTTAAGAGTTGCTGAGATTTCATGTTCACTGCAGTCAGAGAGCTGCAGATGTCATGTCACTCAGTCAGGCTGCTGAGATGTTCATGTTTACTGCAGTGTGCTAGAGTTCATGTCACTGCAGTCAGAGTGCTGAGAGGTTCATGTTACTGCAGTGTGCTGAGATGTTATTGTCACTGCAGTTCAGAGTGCTGAGATACTTCATGTCACTGCAATCAGAGTACTGAGATGTTCATGTCACTGCAAGTCAGAGTGCTGATATTGTTCCATGTTCACTGCAGTCAGTGTGCATGAGATTGTCATGTCACTTGCGTCAGAGTTGCTGAGATGGTCCATGTCACTGCCGGTTCAGTGTGCTGAAGATGGTTCATGTCACTGCAGTCAGAGTCTGCTGAGAGTTCGTGTTACTGCAGTGTTGCTGAGATGTTCATTCACTGGCAGTCAGTGTGCTGAGATGAATCATGTCACTGCAGTGTGGCATGAAATGTTCATGTCACTGCAGTCAGTGTGCTTTGAGAGTCCATTGTCCACTGCAGTCAGTGTGCTGAGATGTCCATGTCACTGAGTCAGTGCTGGCTGAGAGCTTACATTGGTCACTTGCAGTCAGTGTGCTGAGATGTCATGTCACTGCAGTCAGTGTCTAGATGTTCATGTCACTGCAATTCAGTGTGCCTGAAATGTCATGTTCACTGCAGTGTGGCTGAGATGTTCATATTCATGCAGTCATGTGTGCTAAGAGTCATGTCACTGCACAGAGTGCTGAGATGTCCATGTCACTTGCGATCAGCTGTGCTGAGAGTTCAGTGTATAACTTGCAGGTGTTGCTGAAGATCTCTCATGTCAATGCACGCAGCGGCAGAGACTTTCATGTCCAATGCAGTCAATGTGCTGACTCTCTCCCATGTCACTGACGTCTTTGTGTGAGATGTCCATGTCACTGCATTCAAGTGTTGCTAGAGATGTCTAGGTCACTGCAGTCAGTGTGCCAGAGATGTTCATGTTCACTGCCAGTCAGTTGTGCTGGAGATGTTCATGTCACTGCAGTCAGTGTGCTGAAGATGTCATGTCACTGGCAGGTCAGTGTGCTGAGATGTTCATATCAACTGCAGTCGCGATGTGCTGGAGATGTCCATGTCACTGCAGCTTGTGCTGGAGATGTTTCATGTCACACTGCATCTCAGATACTTGCTGAGATGTCCATTCACTGCAGTGTGATGAGATGCTTCATGTCACTCTATTCAGTGTGCTGAGATGTTCATGTCACTGCAGTACAGTGTGCTAGATGTCATGTCACTGCAGTTCAGTGTGCTTGAGATGTTCATTTCACTGCAGTCAGTGTGCTGAAAATGTTCTTGTCACTGCAGTTGCTGAGATTGTTTCATGTCACTGCAGTCAGTGTGCTGAGATGTCATGTCACTGCAGTCAGAGTGCGAATGTTTCATGATCACTGCAGAAGTGCTTGAGATGTCCATGTCACTGCAGTCAGTGTGCTGTGATGTTCATGTCACTGCAGTCAGAGTGCTGTAGATATCATGTCACTGCAATCAGAAGTGCTTGAGACTGTTCATGTCACTGCAGTCAGAGTGCTGGAGATGTTCATGTCACTGCAGGTGCAGTGTTGCTGAGATGTCTATGTCACTGCAGTCAGCTTGTGCTGAGATGTCCATGTCACTGCGGTCAGTGTGCTTAGATGTTCAGTCACTGCAGTCAGAGTGCTGAGATTGTTCGTGTTTACTCATTTGCCTGAGATGTCATGTCACGGAAGTCCAGTGTGCGAAATGTCATTGTCACTGCAGTGTAGACTGAAATTGTTCATTCACTGCAGTCAGTGCTGCTGAGATTTCCATGTCATGCAGTCAGTTGATGCTGAGATGTCATGTCACTGCAGTCAGTTGTGCTGAGATGTTCATGTCCACTGCATTCAGTATGCTGAAATGTTTCATTGTCACTGCAGTGTGCTGAGATGTTTCATGTCACTGCAGTCAGTGTGCTGAGATGTTCGTGTTACTGGCAGTGTGCTGAGATTTATTGTCACTGCAGTTCAGTGTGCAGAGATGTTTCATTTCACTGCAGGTCAATATGCTGAGATGTCCATGTCACTGGCGGTCGGTACAATGTTGCTGAGGATGTTCATGTCACAGTCAGTGTGCTAGAGATGTCTGTCATGCAGTCAGTGTGCAGAGATGTTCATGTCACTGCATCAGTGCTGCTGAGATGTTCATGTTCACTGCATCAGTGTGCTTGAGATGTCATGTCACTTGCCAGTCAGTGTTTGCTGAGATGTTCATATCACTGCAGTCGGGGTGTGCTGAGATGTCCATGTCACTGCAGGCTGTGCTGGATGTTCATTGTTCACTGCAGTCAGTTGTGCTTGAGATGTCCATGTCACTGCAGTGTGATGAGATGTTTCATGTCACTCTAGTTCATGTGCTGAGATGTTCCTGTCACGCAGTCAGTGTGCTAAGATGTCATGTCACTGCAGTCAGTGTGCTGAGAGTTTTTCATTTCACTGCAGTTCATGTGCTGAAATGTTCTTGTCACTGCTCAGTGTGTGAGATGTTCATGTCACTGCAGTCAGTTGCTGAGATGTCATGTCACTTGCAGTCAGAGTGCTGAGAGTTCATTGTCACTGCAGAGTGCTGAGATTGTCCATTCACTGCAGTCAGTGTGCTTTTTGATGTTTTCATGTCACTGCAGTCAGACTGCTGAGATATTCATGTCACTGCATCAAGAGTCTGATATGTTCATGTCAATGCATCAGAGTGCTGAGATGTTTCATTGTCACTGCAGTCAGTGTGCTGAGATGTCCATGTCACTGCCAGTCAGTGCTGAGATGTCCATCACTGAGTCAGTGTGCTGAGATGTTTCATGTCACTGCAGTCAGTGTGCTGAGATGTTCATGTCATGCAGTGTGCTGAGATGTTCATGTCACTTAATCAGTGTGCTGAAATGTCATGTCACTGCAGTGTGCTGAAATGTCATGTCACTTGGAGTTCATGTTGCTGAAGATGTTCATGTCTACTGCAGTGTGTGCTGAGATGTCATGTCACTGCAGTCAGTGTGCATGTTCATGTCATGCATCAGTTGGCTGAAATGTTCATGTCACTGCAGTGTGGCTTGAGTTGCAGTCAGTGTGCTGAGATGTCACTGCAGTCCACTGCAGTCAGTGTTGCAGAGTTCATGTCACTGCAGTCAGTTGCTGAGATGTTCATGTCATGCAGTCAGATGTGCTGAGATGTTCATGTTCACTGTTAGTCAGTGTGCAAATGTTCATGTCACTGTCATGTCATGTCATGTGGCTGAGATGTCCATGTCACTGCATGTCACTCAGTGTGCTGAGATTGTTTCATGTCACTGAAATGCAGTTGTGCTGATGGTCAATGTCCGAGATGTCATGTCACTGCAGTGTGCTGAGATGTTATGTCACTGCAGTGTGCTGAGATGTTCATGTCACTGCAGTGTGCTGAGTGTTCATGTCACTGCAGTCAGTGTGCTGAGATGTTCATGTCACTGCAGTCAGAGTGCTGAGATGTTCATGTCACTGCAGTCAGGTGCTGAGATGTTCATGTCACTGCAGTGTGCTGAGATGTTCATGTCACTGCAGTCAGAGTGCTGAGAATGTGATGGACTGCCAGTGTGCTGAGATGTTCATTCACTGCAGTCCAGAGTGCTGAGATGTCATGTCACTGCAGTTAGTGTGCTGATATGTTCATGTCACGCATCAATGCTGAGATGTTCATGTCACTGCAGTGAGTGCGTGAGTCAGTTCATGTATTGTCACTCCAGTCAGTTGCTGAGATGTCATGTCACTGCAGTCAGTGTGCTGAGAATGTCCATGTCACTCAGTTCAGCAGTGTGCTGAGATGTTCATGTCACTGCAGTCAGAGGTGCTGAGTGTTCATGTCCACGCAGTGTTGCAGTGTTGCTGAAAGTCAGTGCTGAGATTTCATGTCATGTCAGTGTGCTGAGATGTTCATGTGCACGTGTGCTGAGATGTTCATGTCACTGCAGTGTGCATGAGATGCTGAGAGTGGCTGAGATGCATGTCACTGCAGTCAGTGTGCTGAGATGTTTCATGTCACTGCAGTCAGTGTGCTGAGATGTCATGTTCAGTCTGCAGTCAGAGTGCTGGGATGTTCATGTCACTGCAGTCAGTGTGCTGAGATGTTCATGTCAACTGCAGTCAGTGTGCTCATGACTGAGTCAGTGTGCTGAGATGTTACTGCAGTGTGCTGAGATGTTCATGTCACTGCAGTCAGTGTAGCTGATGTTTCATGTCATGCATAAGTGCTGAGATGTCATGTCACTGTCAGAGTGCTGAGATGTTCACTCAGTGTGTGAAGATGCATGTCACTGCAGTCAGTGTGCTGAGATGTTCATGTCACTGCACAGTCAGTGTGCTGAGATGTCATGCACTGCAGTCAGTGTGCTGAGTTTCATATCACTGCAGTCGGTGTGCTGAGATGTCCATGTCACGCATGTTGCTGAGATGTTCATGTCACTGCAGTCAGTGTGCTGAGATGTTCCATGTCCACTCGCATGTCACTTCTAGTTCAGTGTGCTGAGATGTTCATGTCACTGCAGTTCAGTGTGCTAATGTTCATGTCACTGCAGTCAGTGTGCTGAGATGTTCATTTCACTGCAGTCAGTGTGCTGAAATGTTCTGACTGCAGTGTTGCTTGAGATGTCATGTCACGCAGTCAGTGTGCTGAGAGTGTCATGTACAACTGGCAGTCAGAGTGCTGAATGTTTCATGTCACTGCAAGGAGTGCTGAGAATCATGTCACTGCAGTCAGTGTGCTGTGATGTTTTCATGTCACTGCAGTCAGAAGTGCTGAGATATCATGTCACTGCAATCAGAGTGCTTGAGATGTTTCATGTCACCTGCAGTCAGGAGTGCTGAAAGATGTTCATGTCACTGCAAATCAGTGTGCTGATATGTCATGTCACTCAGTCAGAAGTGCTAGAAGATGTCCCATGTCACTGCGGTCAGTGTGCTTGAGATGTCATTGTCACTGCAGTTCAGGAGTGCTGAGATGTTTCGTTGTTACTGCGCAGTGTGCTTGAGGATGTCATGTCACTGAGTCAGTGTCTGAAATGTCATGGTCCACTGCAGTGTGCTGAAATGTCATGTCACTTGCGTCAGTGTGCTGAGATGTTTCATGTCACTGCAGTTCAGTGTGCTGAGATGTCATGTCACTGCAGTCAGTGTGCTGAGATGTTCATGTCACTTGCATTCAGTGTTGCTGAAAATGTTCATGTCACTTGCAGTGTGCTGAGGATGTTCATGTCACTGCAGTCAGAGTGCTGGAATGTGCTGAGTGTTTACTGCAGTGTGCTGAGATGTTATGTCACTGCAGTCAGTTGTGCAGAGATGTTCATGTCACTGCAGTCAATGTGCATGACGATGTCCATGTCACTTTGCGCGTCGGTGTGCTGAGATGTTCATGTCACTGTAGTCAGATGTGCAGAGATTCATGTCACTGCAGTCTGTCAGAGATGTTCATGGTCACTGCATCAGTGTGCTGAGATGTCCATGTCACTGCGGTCAGTGTGCTGAGATGTCCATGCATGCAGTCAGTGTGCTGAGATGTCCATGTCACTGCAAGTCAAGGTGTGCTGAGATGTCCATGTCACTGCAGTCAGTGTGCTGAGATGTCATGTCACTGCAGTCAGTGTGCTAGAGATGTCTATGTCACTGCAGCAGTGTGCTGAGATGTCCATGTCACTGCAGTAGTGTGAGATGTCCATGTCACTGCAGTGTGCTGAGATGTTCATGTCACTGCCAGTCAGTGTGCTGAGATTGTCCATGTCACTGCAGTGTGATGAGATGTTCATGACTCTAGTCAGTGTGCGAAGATGTTCATGTCACTGCAGTCAGTGTGTGAGATGTTCATGTCACTGCAGTCAGAGTGCTGAAGTTCATGTCACTGCAGTCAGTGTGCTGATATGTTCTTGTCATCGCAGTCAGAGTGCTGAGATGTTCATGTCACTGCAGTGTGGCTAATTATGTTCATGTCACTGCAGTCAGTGTCCTGAGATGTCATGTCACTGCAGTCAGTGTGCTGAGATGTCACGTCATGTCACTGCAGTCAGTGCTGCTGCAGTCAGAAGTTCATGTCATGTCACTGCATGTCAGTGTGCTGAGATGTTCATGTCACTGCAGTCAGAGTGCTGAGATGTTCATGTCACTGCAGTGTGCTAAGATGTCCATGTCACTGCAGTCAGTGTGCTGAGATGTCATGTCACTGCAGTCAGTGTGCTGAGATGTTTCATTTGTCACTGAGCAGTCGGTGTGCTGAGATGTTCATGTCACTGCAGTCGGTGTGCTGAGATGTTCATGTCACTGCAGTGTATGCTGAGATGTTCATGTCACTGCAGTCAGTGTGCTTGGAATGTTCATGTCACTGCAGTCAGAGTGCTGAGATGTCATGTCACTGCAGTCAGAGTGCTGAGATGTTCATGTCACTGCAGTCAGAGTGCTGAGATGTCATGTCACTGCAGTCAGTGTGCTGAGATGTTCATGTTTTGCAGTCAGAGTGCTGAGATGTCATGTCACTGCAGTTCAGAGTGCTGAGATGTTTCATGTACTGCAGTGTGCTGAGATGTTCATGTCACTGCAGTGTGCTTATGTTCATGTCACTGCAATTCATTAGTGCTGAGATGTTCATGTCACTGCAGTGTGCTAAGATTTCATGTTACTGCAGTGTGCTGAGATGTGTCACTGCAGTCAGAGTGCTGAGATGTTTTCATGTGCAGTCAGAGTGCTGAGATGTTCATGTCACTGCAGTCAGTGTGCTGAGATGTTCATGTCACTGCAGTCAGTGTGCTGAGATGTTCATGTCACTGCAGTCAGTGTGCTGAGATGTCAGTTCAGTGCTGACATGCTGAGATGTTTCAGTCACTGTTCATGTGCTGAGATCATGTCACTGAGTCAGTGTGCTGAGATGATGGATCACATGTATGTCAGTGTGCTGAGATGTTCATGTCACTGCTTAGTGATGTGAGTCAATGTTCATGTCACTGTGGTGTGCTGAGATGCATGACTGTATCAGTGTGCAGAGATGTTCATGTCACTGCAGTCAATGTGCTGAGATGTCCATGTCACTGCGGTCAGTGTGCTGAGATGTCCATGTCACTGCAGTCAGTGTGCTGAGATGTCCATGTCACTGCAGTCAGTGTGCTGAGATGTCCATGTCACTGCAGTCAGTGTGCTAGAGATGTCTATGTCACTGCAGTCAGTGTGCTGAGATGTCCATGTCACTGCAGTCAGTTCGAGATGTGTGCTAGAGATGTCTATGTCACTGCAGTCAGTGTGCTGAGATGTCCATGTCACTGCAGTGTGCTGAGATGTTCATGTCACTGTAGTCAGTGTGCTGAGATGTCCATGTCACTGCGGTCAGTGTGCTGAGATGTTCATGTCACTGCAGTCATTGTGCAGAGATGTTCATGTCACTGCAGTCAGTGTGCTGAGATGTTCATGTCACTGCAGTCAATGTGCTGAGATGTCCATGTCACTGCGTTCGGTGTGCTGAGATGTTCATGTCACTGTAGTCAGTGTGCAGAGATGTTCATGTCACTGCAGTCAATGTGCTGAGATGTCCATGTCACTGCGGTCAGTGTGCTGAGATGTCCATGTCACTGCAGTCAGTGTGCTGAGATGTCCATGTCACTGTCACTGTCCATGTGCTTCAGTGTGCTGAGATGTCCATGTCACTGCAGTCAGTGTGCTAGAGATGTCTATGTCACTGCAGTCAGTGTGCTGAGATGTCCATGTCACTGCAGTGTGCTGAGATGTTCATGTCACTGTAGTCAGTGTGCAGAGATGTCCATGTCACTGCAATCAGAGTGCTGAGATGTTATTGTCACTGCAGTCAGTGTGCTGAGATGTCCATGTCACTGCAGTTGTGATGAGATGTTCATGTCACCCTAGTCAGTGTGCTGAATGTTCATGTACTGCAGTCAGTGTGCTGAGATGTCCATGTCATGCAGTGTGCTGAGATGTTCATGTCACTGCAGTGTGCTGAGATGTTCATGTCACTGCAGTCAGAGTGCTGAGATGTTCATGTCACTGCAGTCAGAGTGCTGAGATGTTCATGTCACTGCAGTGTGCTAATATGTTCATGTCACTGCAGTCAGTGTGCTGAGATGTCATGTCACTGCAGTCAGTGTGCTGAGATGTTCATGTCACTGCAGTCAGAGTGCTGAGATGTTCATGTCACTGCAGTCAGTGTGCTGAGATGTCATGTCACTGCAGTCAGAGTGCTGAGATGTTCATGTCACTTGCAGTGTGCTAGATGTCATGTCACTGCATTCAGTGTGCTGAGATGTCATTCACTGCAGTCAGTTGTGCTGAGATGTTCATGTCACTGCAGTCGGTTGTGCTGAGATGTTCATGTCACTGCAGTGTGCTGAGATGTTTCATTGTCACTGCAGATGTGCTGAGATGTTCATGTCACTGCAGTCAGTGTGCTGAGATGTTTCATGTCATGAGTGCATGTCATGTCTGCTGAGATGTTCATGTCACTGCAGTCAGTGTGCTGAGATGTTCATGTCACTGCAGTCAGAGTGCTGAGATGTCATGTCACTGCAGTCAGTGCTGAGATGTTCATGTCACTTGCAGTCGTGCTGAGATGTTCATGTCACTGCAGTCAGAGTGCTGAGATGTTTCATGTCACTGCATGATGCTGAGATGTCATGTCAGCAGTCGTGCTGAGATGTTCATGTCACTGCAGTCAGAGTGCTGAGATGTTCATGTCACTGCAGTCAGAGTGCTGAGATGTCATGTTCACTGCAGTGTGTGCTGAGATGTTCATGTCACTGCAGTCAGAGTGCTGAGATGTTCATGTCACTGCAATCAGAGTGCTGAGATGTTTCATGTCACTGGCAGTCAGTGTGCTGAGATGTTTCATGTCTACTAGCAGTGTGCTGAGATGTCCATGTCACTGCAGTCAGTAGTGCTTGAGATGTTCATGTCACTGCAGTCAGAGTGCTGAGATGTCATGTCACTTGCAGTCAGTGTTGCTGAGATGTTCATGTCACTCGCAGTTCAGTAGTGCTGAGATGTTCATGTCACTGCAGTCGAGTGCTGAGATTCATGTCACTGCAGTCAGTGTGCTGAGATGTTCATGTCACTGCAGTGTGCTGAGTGTGCTGAGATGTCTTCATGTTCACTGCAGTCAGTGTGCTGAGATGTTCATGTCACTGCAGTCATGTGTGCCTCGCAGAAATGTCCATGTTCACTGCAGTCAGGTGCTGAGATGTTCATGTCACTGCAGTCAGAGTTGCTGAGATGATGTCATGTCACTGGTGCAGTCATGAGTTGCTGAGATGTTCATGTTACTGACAGTGTGCTGAGATGTCCATGTCACTGCAGTTCAGAAGTGCTGAGATGTTCATGTCACTTGCAGTCAGATGTGCTGAGATGTCATGTCACTGCAGTCAGTGTGCTGAGATGTTCATGTCATCGCATTCAGAATGCTGAGATGTTTATGTCACTGCAGTCAGTGTGCTGAGATGTTCATGTCACTGCAGTCAGTGTGCTGAGATGTTCATATCACTGCAGAGTGCTGAGATGTTCATGTCACTGCAGTCAGAGTGCTGAGATGTCCATGTCACTGCAGTCAGTGTGCACTGAGTAGTGTGCTGAGATGTGTCACTGCAGTCAGTGTGCTGAGATGTTCATGTCATCGCAGTCAGAGTGCTGAGATGTTCATGTCACTGCAGTGTGCTAATATGTTCATGTCACTGCAGTCAGTGTGCTGAGATGTCATGTCACTGCAGTCAGTGTGCTGAGATGTTCATGTCACTGCAGTCAGTGTGCTGAGATGTTCATGTCACTGCAGTCAGTGTGCTGAGATGTTCATGTCACTGCAGTCAGTGTGCTGAGATGTCATGTCACTGCAGTCAGTGTGCTGAGATGTCCATATCACTGCAGTCAGAGTGCTGAGATGTCCATGTCACTGCAATCAGAGTGCTGAGATGTTATTGTCACTGCAGTCAGTGTGCTGAGATGTCCATGTCACTGCAGTGTGATGAGATGTTCATGTCACTCTAGTCAGTGTGCTGAGATGTTCATGTCACTGCAGTCAGTGTGCTGAGATGTCCATGTCATGCAGTGTGCTGAGATGTTCATGTCACTGTAGTCAGTGTGCTGAGATGTCCATGTCACTGCAGTCAGTGTGCTGAGATGTTCATGTCACTGCAGTCAGAGTGCTGAGATGTTCATGTCACTGCAGTCAGAGTGCTGAGATGTTCATGTCACTGCAGTGTGCTAATATGTTCATGTCACTGCAGTCAGTGTGCTGAGATGTCATGTCACTGCAGTCAGTGTGCTGAGATGTCACGTCACTGCAGTCAGTGTGCTAAGAAGTTCATGTCACTGCAGTCAGTGTGCTGAGATGTTCATGTCACTGCAGTCAGAGTGCTGAGATGTTCATGTCACTGCAGTGTGCTAAGATGTCATGTCACTGCAGTCAGTGTGCTGAGATGTCCATGTCACTGCAGTCAGTGTGCTGAGATGTCCATGTCACTGCGGTCAGTGTGCTGAGATGTCCATGTCACTGCAGTCAGTGTGCTGAGATGTTCATGTCACTGCAGTCAGAGTGCTGAGATGTTCATGTCACTGCAGTCAGTGTGCTGAGATGTCATGTCACTGCAGTCAGTGTGCTGAGATGTTCATGTCATCGCATTCAGAGTGCTGAGATGTTCATGTCACTGCAGTCGGTGTGCTGAGATGTTCATGTCACTGCAGTCAGTGTGCTGAGATGTTCATGTCACTGCAGTGTGCTGAGATGTTCATGTCACTGCAGTCAGTGTGCTGAGATGTTCATGTCACTGCAGTCAGAGTGCTGAGATGTCCATGTCACTGCAGTCAGAGTGCTGAGATGTTCATGTCACTGCAGTCAGTGTGCTGAGATGTTCATGTTACTGCAGTCAGAGTGCTGAGATGTTCATGTTACTGCAGTGTGCTGAGATGTTCATGTCACTGCAGTGTGCTGAGATGTTCATGTCACTGCAATCAGAGTGCTGAGATGTTCATGTCACTGCAGATTGCTGAGATGTTCATGTTACTACAGTGTGCTGAGATGTCCATGTCACTGCAATCAGAGTGCTGAGATGTTCATGTCACTGCAGTCAGAGTGCTGAGATGTCATGTCACTGCAGTCAGTGTGCTGAGATGTTCATGTCATCGCATTCAGAATGCTGAGATGTTTATGTCACTGCAGTCAGTGTGCTGAGATGTTCATGTCACTGCAGTCAGTGTGCTGAGATGTTCATGTCACTGCA
This sequence comes from Peromyscus leucopus, assembly GCF_004664715.2. Taxonomy (NCBI): domain Eukaryota; kingdom Metazoa; phylum Chordata; class Mammalia; order Rodentia; family Cricetidae; genus Peromyscus; species Peromyscus leucopus. Next base: position 125,680,779 of record NC_051065.1, on the reverse strand, counting down.
GTCAGTGTGCTAAGAAGTTCATGTCACTGCGGTCGGTGTGCTGAGATGTTCATGTCACTGCAGTCAGTGTGCTAGAGATGTTCATGTCACTGCAGTCAGTGTGCTGAGATGTCCATGTTACTGCAGTCAGAGTGCTGAGATGTTCGTGTTACTGCAGTGTGCTGAGATGTTCATGTCACTGCAGTGTGCTGAGATGTTCATGTCACTGCAGTCAGTGTGCTGAGATGTTCATGTCACTGCAGTCAGAGTGCTGAGATGTCATGTCACTGCAGTCAGAGTGCTGAGATGTTCATATCACTGCAGTCAGTGTGCTGAGATGTTCATGTCACTGCAGTCAGAGTGCTGAGATGTCATGTCACTGCAGTCAGTGTGCTGAGATGTCCATATCACTGCAGTCAGTGTGCTGAGATGTTCATGTCACTGCAGTCAGTGTGCTGAGATGTTCATGTCATCGCAGTCAGAGTGCTGAGATGTTCATGTCACTGCAGTGTGCTAATATGTTCATGTCACTGCAGTCAGTGTGCTGAGATGTCATGTCACTGCAGTCAGTGTGCTGAGATGTTCATGTCACTGCAGTCAGTGTGCTGAGATGTTCATATCACTGCAGTCAGTGTGCTGAGATGTTCATGTCACTGCAGTCAGTGTGCTGAGATGTCCATGTCACTGTAGTTGGTGTGCTGAGTGAGATACCCATGTGACCACAGCCAGTGTGTTTCCTACATGTTTAAGGGTGATGGTGCTCTCTCTGTAATATACTGACTACTAATACTAAGCAAATGTTCCTTCCTGGCCTGTGTGCAGTCAGTTTGAGATCTGTGCTCTTTTGCATAGTCATTGCTTCTAATTGTTCTAGCATGCCTGTGTGTAAGTTCCTGGAAGATTGATTAGTGATTTTTCTTTCTTGTAGTATCTTGTCATATGATAGAATCAAGCTGTGTCATCTTAGGAAATGGAATCAAAATTGTTTCTGTATTTCAACTCCCTGGGAGCATTTATGAGGACAACAGTTGGTTCCTTCTTAGATATCTGGTATGATATGAACCAACCATCTGAGTGAACATGGAAATACTTTGGGGACATGGAAGCACTCAATTTAGTTGTCACGTAGCTATGCAAATTTTCCATTTTCTTTATTTATTGCATAAAGCTCTGTAAGAATTTGAAAAGTTTTTTTCCTTTTCAAATTTATTGACATAAAGTAATTATTGCTATCTTATTATTGTCCCTGTAATGTCTACATGGCTTTCTCTGACGACTGCCTTCTCATTCCTGGTAGTAACTGAATCTCTGTCTCCCCCTTTGATAATATTACACAGATTTTGCATGATGTTTATCTATTTTTTTAAAAGATTTATTTATTTTTATTTTTGCATATGAAGTTTTGCCTGCATATATGTCTGTGTATCATGTGGCTGCCTGCAGAGGTCAGAAGAGGATGTTACAGACACTTGTGAGCCATCATATGGGTGCTGAGAACTGAACTCCATTTCCTTGCAAAAGCAGCCAGGACGTTGACCTGCTGAGCCATCTCTAGCTCCGTGATTATCTGATTTGCTGTTGTTTTTGTTGTTTCTTTCCTTCTACAGCCTTGCATTTAATCCCTTCTTCTTGAATCAGATATGCAGACTTTTGTCTTAACTCTTCCCTAGCGTGTGACTGGGCAGCAAACTTCCCTGCAGTCACCTGTTCCTTTCACAGGATTTGATTTGCCATTCTTTCTGGCTGCCGAGCATTTTTACCACTACAGTGTGAGTTCTTACATATGTTTCTCAACTTCTAAGGACCTGGGGATTTTCTTACATTCTGTTGTCATTTTTAGTTTAATTGACTCGTTGTACTAGCCATGATTTGTAATGCTAGATTGAAAAGATGATCAATATTGTATTCTTTAAGAATTGTGGGTAATCTGTAATCCCACAGAACACTAGTGAAACAGGAATGTTTAACAAGGGAGGGATTTCCAGTTTTCCACCTAGAAGGCTGAGAATGGATTTTGTTGATGACCTTGTGACCTTTTTGCTATCTGTGGTGGCACACCTCACCCACCTTCACCCAAACCCCCCAGAACGATTCAGGAATCTCCCTCCCTAGACCTTTATCTCTAGCTCCCAGTTAATAGAACCCATCCTTAAGGGGAGATGTCACATGTACCATGTACTATATAGCCTGCTGACCTCTATGCTATCTCCATCAGGAACCACCCTCGTGGTCACATGTACTTTGTAAAGGAATTTTTCAGTAGCCACAGCTTATGCTTTATTGTGAACCTGGAATGGGAATGGTTCTAGCCTGGAAACCTGCAGTGGGAATGATTGCTGCCTAGAAAATTTTATCCAAATTGTTTTAAATATGTTTAAATTTTACTATGTTTTAAATATGCTTACAATGAACCAGCTGGCATCAGACTCCTCGGACTCTGATATAGGTTAACAGATCTGCTTCTCTCCCTGGACACTTGCAGGGTCCTGCTCAGTCTTTCAGTATTTCTCCAACCAGGGTGTCTGTGGGATTTTTTTTATTATATATGCATTATAAAGCTAAAGAAGCAGAGCCTGGAACTCTAAACATAATGATATATTCCCTCCCATCAAGTGTTTTTCAGAACATTTTCTCTTATCTCATTTGTGAGTTAAACTTGGTCTATACCAAAAAAAAAAAAAAAAAAAAGCCTAGGGTGAGTTCTCTTCAGTTCCATGAATATCTCTACAAGAAGCCAGCTAACTTCTTCCTCTAGGTTAGGCTTCACTGAAGGTTCTGAGCTCTGTTAGTAGAATCTCTTCCCTACAGAGACACAAGCAAATGTCTACCCTCGCCTGACAGAGCTTCAGTGACAAACACAAGTGTGGTCTACCAAAGTCTACACTGGGGAGCCAATGAGCGTATTGGGCTTACAGAGCATGGGTAAGGGGTTACCCCCACAGCATCTGCACCCCCAGAAACTCTCACTTCAGCATAGATAACACGATGACTTCCTCATAGCTGCCTAGATGGAGTTCCTCTCATAGCTGAATCGGACATGCACTGTATACTTGAGCACCTCTCAAGACCTGACATTACCTGAAGTTAGGGCGAACGACAGACAAATGGCTGAGAGGTGCCGGAGGGAGCAGCCAGAATCTCAGGTGGCTTTTTCCACCCCTCCTTCTAGGAGGGAATATCAACTATCCCCATCTCTGGGATCTATTCCAGGAAGCCACGGCTGCTCTGATGGAGATGATGGCTGTTATGCTCAAAGGATTGCACTCTACAACAGGCTCCTTCATGTCTGAGAGCTTGGGGTAAAAAGGGGAAGTTTGAGAACACTGTCCTTCTGTATCACTTTTTCTGTAGCTATACATGTCTGCTCTTTGCCCCCTCCACATACACACGCACACACACACACACATACACACACACACACACACACACACACACACACACACACACACACACTTCTGCCACTAGAGACAGATGATCTGATACTAACCACTTGACCCCTACAAGTTAAGCCTTTAGTGAAGGACATTTTTGCAGGTGCCTTTGGAGGCATTCTGTTTGTTTTGGGGCTAGAAAATGTGTCACAGAACATCCTCCCCTGCAGGCTCCTGATGAAAGGTATATTCTTCTCTGGCTTTTTACAAGTGCGTATATTTTCTTTCCTGCCACCTTCAAAGAGTGGAGGAGAACATTGGCCTGAATAAAGCATGGAAATAAATATCTTCACTTAAAAATATTTATTTATTTGTAATTACATTGTATGTATGTGGACTTGTGTGGGGTCTATACACATGACTGCTAGTTCTCTAGATCAGGTGGTTGTGAGCCATCTGACATGAGGGCCAGGAATTGAATTGGGGAACACTCTAAGAGCAGCAAGTACCTTTAAATGCTGGGCCATCTCTCATGCCCCTCACATCCTGATTGTTTTAGATAGCAAAGAAAGGCAAAGTCAGCTGACTCAGGACATCGTGCCTGGTTTTCACTGTGTTTCCAACATTTATCTGTCTTCCCTAATATCCTGATGGTGATATTAGACATTCCTTTTCCACCTCCTCTGTTTATTTCTTAACCCTCAGAGTCCCTCCCATCCAAGTAGGTGATGAGCCTCCCCATGTCCAACACAGTTGAGGGAAGTGTTTCCTTCCCTCTCAGGGAAGGAGTGGCCATTCCTAGTGATTCCAGGATTCCAGAGAAGGTAGAAGAATCTGCTTTTAGCCTTGGCTCCCTCCTAAGGCTTGACACCAATGGCTTCTGCCCTAGGTGATGTGACTCTACTCTCTATAGAATTTTCAGTATCTTCTTCGAATCATAAAATGTTTCAGCTGTACAGTGTGGTTCAAGGGTGATCTGCTCATTAGGTATCCAGGCTATCTATTACAGAGGTGAGCAAACATTCTTTCACAAACACTGAGTATAGATCACATTCTCCCCAGTTTCTATGAATACATTAGTAAAGTCAATCCCCATGCAAACCTTCAACTCCTCAACTAGGCCAGATTTAGAGCCACCATGGAAACACACTTCTTCGGTGTGCCTATGAAGGTATTTCCAGAAAAGTCAGTTTAATTGTGCAGGGAAGACTCACCCTAAATGTGGCGGTACTGTGCCATGGGCTAAACACAGTAAGAAGCTGGTGAGGTGGCTCTAGACAAAAGTACCCATCACCAACCCTGACAACTAGATTTCAGTCCCTGGTACCCAAGTGGTAAGAGGAGAGAACAAGGTCCCACAAGCTGTCCTCTGACCTCCAGAGGTGATAGTGGCATGCCTGTGCCTGCTCCCAACAAAATAAATAAACATAATGTTCTTAAAGGAGAAAGTAAGTTGAGCACCAGCATCTATCTCTCTCTGCTTCCTGACCACGGATGAATATGACCAACTGCTTCACACCTACTCTGCCGTGATGGACTGTACCCAAATCAACCATTTTTCCCCTAATTCTGTTTTGTATGTATTGTCACAACAGCAAAAGTAATTCGCTTGGGTTAATATTTGTATCCCAAAAATAGTTTTAATGGAAAAACAGAACCATGTGTGCTTTTTTTTAAGAGCAAATGTTTTGCATGAGACAAAGTGTTGCTTCTGTCCTTCCAACCGTCTATGACTGGGGAAAGAGTCCATGGTCTCCATGATGATTCTGTAGTTTGGTTCATGTCCTTGGCAAGTTCTCTCAGGCCCTTTTGACTCCTCTCTCCTCTCCACTGTCTCTCTCCTAACAAGCATTCAGGACTGTGCATATAGGAGCTGACCTAAGAAAGCTTCCCTGTACTGGGGCAAACACAGAGAATTAGTATGGGATGGAGAGGCCAGTGTGAGTGCCAACGTCTGTTCTGTTCACTTCATGTGTATTTCTCAAGAGAGACACATTTGCCTTCAAGATCCTGAGACCACCCAGGCCGTGTGGCAGGCTGGAGATGCATGACCTCCTCAAGTGGGCCCTCTGTGAGCACAAGCCTCCTTCTTTCTCTAGAGATGGGCTGGGGCACTTCGTCATGCTGCACAGCAGCTTCTGGATACTCAAACTTCAACACAAACAGATTGAAGGCATGGGGAAAGGTGGCCTCTAGCAATCCCTCTCAAACATGCCTTCCCAAATCCCATCTGCTTTGCCTAACACCCCTCTCCCCATTTATTCCTGATCCCACACCCTCTAAGAGTCCCTGCAACATTGCCCTGACTTGCTTCAGATTTAGTGTGCAGACTTGAGAATTGCAGCCCTGTCCAAGTCTCTGTGGTTGCCACATTCATTACTCATGAAAGAGCCAGGGAGCCCCCACTCTCCATGGAGGCTTTGGTCTTTATTTATTTGTTTATTGATTTTGCCACAGCTCACCCTGGAGCCCAGGGAGACTCTGTCGTCTGACCAAGTCTGTGAGCTTTGCTAGAAAGAGCCGTCCAGTCTAGCAACTTAATCAAACAGACTTGAAATGTTTTATTTTCTATTTTCTTGAGATGAGCTCAACATCAACCAAAAATGCACATACAGCTTTTCCTGGTTGCTCACACATACGTTGCTTTTAAACACACTTGGTAAAAGTGCAGGAAAAAGTCCTTGCATGTGCAACAAGTACTTAAAATAACAATACTGAATGTAAATAAAAAGGGAAGGTGCTTCCTGTAAGTTGCTGAAAGGTTCTGAAAATAGCTTGGAGCCTAAGCCAGAATTAACATAGGTTCACAGCCAGAATTTGCATGAAAGCTTGGGGACCCTGACTGTTTATTCTAGTAAAGTCTCACAAATATTCACAGCCAGGACGCCTTGCTCACCAGAGCCTGACAGCTTTGCACACAGTGAAATTCCTAGGTCTGCTGTCCACTCTGCTCCCCACTTAAAAGGTGGCAGTTATGCACCTTCTGATGTCTCAAAGACTTTTAAAGCCAGGCTGCACTTTACAAAAGAGCATAGAACCTGTTATGCTAGTAAGCCAGTGTCCTCTGAGTGTGTGTGTGTGTGTGTGTGTGTGTGTGTGTGTGTGTGTGTGTGTGTACATGCGAGTGTGTGAATGTGTGTGTGCACATATGTGTGTGTCTCTTTGTGGGCATATATGTTTGTGCATGTGTCTCTGTGGTGAGCACCTGGCCCCTGGGATACTACTGTAGTAGGATGAGAGTGAGAAGTGAAGTCCTGTGACTCTCCTTTGCTTACAAAGGTGGTTTAATCAAGCACTTCAAATGATGACCTCCACTTTGGGAAGGCATCCAGTTTTCTCTAACATCTAACCCCTCAAATACAAACAAACAAAAAGGGTGAACAGACTTTAGATGAAAGAGGCTTTAGTGGCAGAGGGATAAGGCAATGTGGGTAATATATGAAGAGTGTTTGTTCATTTGCTTCATTCTGTGATACAAGGGTCTTGTTATGTATCCCAACCTGGAACTCTCTGTGTTGTTCAAGATGGCCTCAAACTCAGCAATCCTTCTACCTCAGCCCCAGTGCTGAATTACAGGGGTGTGGAAATCTTGCTCCTGAGCAGGGCTTTTGTTCTTTGATGTGGTTTAGTTGAGACAGGGTCTTGCTAAACAGCCAAAGCTGAGCATGAACTCACATTTTACTATCTTAGTCTCATGCAGGTATGCTGAGCAGGGGTGAGTAAGAGTCGTAGGCAGACCTTTGATAGTGTTTCAGTGCACTGAATGTTCTGTCACTACATATAAAATTGACTCTTGATTTTAATGACATCCAGAGCATCTCCTGAGCCTCCAGAAGAGTTTCCTAAGCCTGGAGTCTTAATCAGGGGGCGTTCTAGTCCATGCGAGTTGTCTTAGTAGTGTAAGCAGAACTTACAGCATCTGGTGTTCTGGAAATTTTCTCTTCAAAGTCTTTCTTCTGCCTTGTCTGAACCAGTGGATATAGAAATTACATTTTCTGTGGCTGGCAAAAAGCCTGCACCCAGTCACACTATAATATTTCGAAGGCCCAGGGAGGATATCTTATAGCCTGCTGTGTTTGAGATTGATCAAAAGAGCAAGGAAATCCACCTTTGAAATGCAGAAATGTTTTTAAATGCAGAAAATATATTAATCATGGTTTGAATCTCATGGTTTGAAGACTTTTCACAAACTATTCTGTAACTTTTCTAACTTTCCAAGTGATTTGATTCACTTTGATGAAAATTATGTGAACTAAAGGTATGTGTTAATAAGGAGGACTCTTAGAGTCCTCTGTGTGGCTATGCATCCATTAGAGCAGTGGTTCTCAACCTTCCAAATGCTGCAACCCTTTGTACAGTTCCTCATGTTGTGATGATTCCCAACCATAAAATTATTTTTGTTGCTACTTTATAACTGTAATTTTGCTACTGTTATGAATTGTAATGTTGTTATCTGTGTTTTCTAATTATCTTAGGTGACCCCTGTGAAAGTCATTAACCCCCACAAAGGGGTCATAACCCACAGGTTGAGAACTACTTTGTTAGACCATCTATACTTCGATTCAATAATCCCCAAAGGGACTCATTATTCTAATGACCACCTCGAATTTTCCTCCTCACAGCTTCTTAATTCTTCCAAGATATAAGACTGATATCAGGATGACTTCTAACAGGGTTCTCTTGAGACTGAGTGTGGTAATGATCCCAGTACTTAAAAGGTGAAGTTAGGATGGTCATGAATTCAAGCCCACCCTCAGCTGCAGGAGGCCATGTTCCAAAATTAAAAAACAAAACAAACAAACAAAAAAAAAAAAACAAACTATATAAATTGTTCTCTGTCGGCATTGGCTTCTATGCACATCCTTTGCCGTGACTGCTTGTGCCAAGGAGCAGGCAATGGCCCGACAGGCACTGCCCTGTCGGGAAAACCTTTCTTCTTTTCCAGCTTCATTCCACCAGATACTGTGTCTGGGTTCTGGACTCTCAGAAAGGCCCGTCTCCTTCTGCTATTTTAAACCATGGAAGAATGCGTGTCTCCCTCCAGCTACGGAAAGGCCTCTCTCATGCATGTGGTCTCCTCAACAGCACTCGTGGTGTATACAGACTTGGGTGGATATCTGAATCATTCACAACTCCTTCTCCCCTCCCCTACCTTTGCCACAGTCTCCCTCTAGGCTGGGTACTGCATATTTCTTCACCTCACTCATCTCCGTCTTGGTGATGCCCCTTGATTTTACCAGAAGCTGTGAGTAGAAGCAGCAAGGTGTTCATTAGAAGTGAATGCTTTCAAGGACATGGCAAGTTCTCACCAATCCTTCTAGGAAATCTTTTGTTAGTGATCAAGTCTCAGGGAGCCATCCTATAGCCTGGGTCTCAAAATGGAAAAAAAAAAAAATGTGTTCTGTGTCTTGAAGCCTAACCCAGTTAAGACCAGGAAAATGTAGCCAAACCCAGCAAAGAGGTTCACAATCTGAAAACTAAATAACAAGAAAAAGATAGCTCTTGTTGTAAATGCCAAACTCTGTGTTCACCTTGAACTGTCTTCCACTTATTTAACTGGACACTTTCTGCAAATGGGGAAACTTTCCCTGCTTCCTTTCTTCTTCCTGCACCCCATTCTGCTCCTCTACCTTATCCCTGGGTCGAGCCCTCTTTGTGCATGAAGACTTACCTCATCCCCACTCTGATCCCTTCAGATTTAATATACACTCAAATGGACACCTTTTTCATCTCTGATTTATTTATCTTTTAAATAATGTAACTAGTAGTTGGGTATGGTGGTGTGCACCTTTAATCCCAGTGCATAGGAGACCAAGGCAAGAAGATCATGAATTCAGGAGAGATGGCTCAGAGGTTAAGAGCACTGACTGTTCTTCCAGAGGTCCTGAGTTCAATTCCCAGCAACCACATGGCGGCTCACAACCATCCATAATGAGATCTGGTGCCCTCTTCTGGCCTGCACAGGGACACAAGCAGGAAGAACACTGTATACATAATAAATAATAAATCTTTAAAAAAATATATCCTTTAAAAAAAAGATCATGAATTCAAGGTCAGATTGGGCTATGATATGAGATCTTATCTCAAAATGAATAAATTAATGATGAGTATATGTATATAAGTAATTCATATTTTAGTTTATGGCTGTATACTGAGAAAGTTGTTTATTAATGTTGTAGAAAGAACTTTGGCATTGGAATGAAAGACAACTACTCAAGTCTTGCCTCCACCATGTGCTTTACAGATAGTTTTCTCATGGCTGTGACCGAGCGCCCAATGAGATGTTGCTTAAGGGAAGAAGGGTCTAATTTCACTCAGAGTTTGAGGGGACAGTCTGTCACAATGGCAGCAGGTGTGGCTTGAGGCTGTAGATGCAGGAGTCTTAGGCCGCTCACTCACAACTGTGTAGGTCAGGAAGCAGAGAGTTCACTGGGAATAGGACAGCATAGTCAACCTCAAGCCGAATCCTCAATGACCTACCGCCTCCAGCTAGGCCCCACCCCTAAAGTTTCCAGATCCTCCCTAAACAATGTCACCATGTAGGGACTGAACACTCAAACTCACAAAGAGCCTATGGAATTTTTTTTTTTTTAATATCTTAGGGGCCAGGCAGTAGTAGTGCATTCCTTTAATCCCAACACTTGGGAGGCAGAGCCAGGTGGATCTCTGTGAGTTTGAGGCCAGCCTGGTCTACAGAGCAAGATCCAGGGAAGGTACCAAAACTATGCAGAGAAACCCTGTCTCGAAAAACAAAAAAACAAAACAAAACAAAACAAAAAAAACAAAAATCTTAGTGTGTGTGCGTGCATGCGTGCGTGCGTGCGTGCGTGCGTGCGTGCGCGCGCGCGCGCGCGTGTGTGTGTGTGTGTGTGTGTGTGTGTGTGTGTGTGTGTGTGTCCTGGAGGCCAGAAGAAAGCATTGGATCTCCTGGTGCTAGAGTTAAAGGTGGTTGTGAGCTGCTTGGCATAGGTTCTGGGATCCCAACTCAGGCCTTCCAGAACAGTAAGTGCTGTTGACCACTGAGCCATCTCTCCAGCCCCAAGTCTCTCTTCTCTTTACCCCTTCTCTCTCTTTATTCCTGAGTCTTGGAGACGTGTGAACTTCTGGTCTGACTGCAACTCTTTTATGATCCATTCACACCACACAAATGCCTTATGGTAGGACCTTTGAGTCCAGTGCTTCAAAATTCTCCAGTCTGCCACTGCTTTCTGTCTTCTGTTTTATGTGACATGGACAAGAATCCATCCTGGAAGGAAATGTGTCTTTCTTTCTTAAATCTTTGGATTACTTGTCTTGGATATTAGTAAACTCAGTGCCCACAGGGGAAGAAAGGGCAATGATAACAGAAATGTGGAAGTATGCTCCTGATGGGCATCTCCACAGGCTCCACCAGAAGCAGTCAAAAGAGCATAGAGATTGGGAGGGCCAAAGACAAGAGTAGGGTGGTCTCAATTTAATGTGCAAAATCCAGAACTACTAGAAATAAACGTTTGGTGGTTCTTTGAGTCTCTGAGGCCCTTCATTCCTTCCTTACGTTGTTCTTGACATGTGCTTGGTCACAGCCCTGAGAAAAGTAACCATAAAGCACATGGCAGAGGCAACGCTTGAGCTGTTGTCTTTCAATTACATGCCAAAGTTCTTTCTCCAACATTAAAGCAGTTTTCTCAGTATGCAGCCAGAAACTAAGCCATCAAACTAACATGAATTAACTGTATTTCCATTTCTATTATTCATTCATTTCACTGTAGCAAAGAATTGGAATTAACCTAATTACCTATCAATATGTAATGAAAATTTGATGTGTGTATGTATAAAGAGAAAGGAAGTTAAAAAATTTGTAATAAAATAGATGAACTTAAATGTATAATATTATTAAGAGAGGTCACACAGTCTCGGGAAAAAACACATATTGTCTCTCATATGTGCAATCTAATGAATAATATAGGTATGTATGTAAACAAATGTATGAGTAGGTATAATAAAAAATGAAGAAGAGGAGAACAGAAGGGATAAATGAGGAAGAACTGAATGCCGGTAATAGATATGATTTAAGAAAGATTATATACAGGTAATTGGTTTTCTAGTTCTAACTCTATCATGGATTTTTGTTTGTTTGTTTTAGTGGTAGATAAGTGGATAAAATATATTTGATACTGATACTGAAAGTGTAAAATTTAATGTAAAGTAGGCTTCTATTTTACTTGGACATACATACTCGAACATATATACTCAAACTGTATATATGCTTGTTGAGTTGTATAGACTTTGGGTCTGGTTAATTTTGGTGTGTGAAGTTTTTATTTATTCAAATGTTTTTACAGAATAAGGTTTATATAAATTTTTTAAAGAATATTTTAAATGTAACCAACCGTCTTATTAAATAAGAAACACAGAACCAATGCAAAGAAGAAAGCCAAGAGGTCAGAGCTAAGAGCTAAAACCTTACCCTTCCTCCTATGGTGGTCCTACCTCTCTGAAAGAGAGCTACTTCCTGTGTTAAAGTCTTTATAAAGACTTTCAGTTCTGCCTTCTCATTGGTTGTAAACCCAACCATATGACTGCCTTGTCACTGCCTGTCTGTACAGACCTCCAGGTCTTCTATGGTTGGTATTGAGATTAAAGGCATGTGTCTCCAATGCTGGCTGTATCCCTGAACACACAGAGATCCACCTAGCTCTGCCTACCAAGTGCTGGGATTAAAGGCATGCACCACCACTGCCCAGCTTTCCTATGGCTTGCTAATAGCTCTGACCCCTGGGCAACTTTATTTTTTTTTCTTTTTTTCTTTTTTGGTTTTTCGAGACAGGGTTTCTCTGTGTTGCTTTGCGCCTTTCCTGGAACTCGCTTTGGAGACCAGGCTGGCCTCGAACTCACAGAGATCCGCCTGCCTCTGCCTCCCGAGTGCTGGGATTAAAGGCGTGCGCCACCACCGCCCGGCGGCAACTTTATTTATTAACATACAAATAACATTGTAGTACAAAATAAAATATTACCATAGAATATGGATTTAGAATTGGCTTTAAGTCACTCCACAGAGGACATGAACTACTACTATCCCTGGTGTCAAATTCTTTGTGAGACAAGCTCAAGAGAAGCCTTAGGGAGGGGAGGGCCCCACACTGAATGTGAGTGGAATACGGTATCTATCAGTGAAGACACTGGTTCAGGCCCCCAGTGCTCACCTTTCCCCAGGTGAAGCCCCTCTTTCCAGCTCATTTCAGACTGGCCTCTTCCATGACTCTCAGAAGCTCCGTCTCTGGGTGTCACTCCTGCAGATCAGCTCTATCCTGGTCTTGACAAGGTGTAGATGACACTCCCATTGCTCTCCATCATTTTGGTTTTTAATGCATTTGCTCCAATAGCTGGTTAGAATTTGGCAGGCACAGCAGAGAGCCATCATTTCCCGAAGGAGTTGATCATCACAGAGCCAGAATGAACTGAGCTTCTTGAAAACCAACTCTCATAGCAGGCGTCTAGTCTAGACAGGACAAACAAATTCATCTACTGATTGCAGGGAAGCAAGGGAAGAAGGAGCTGTGGGGGGTCAGTTAGAGTCTCATGACAGCCAAAGAAAACTGGAGAGTGAACCCTGGATGCCCAGTGGCAGGCGAGACTCTGCAAGTGAGGATTGATTGGGGAAGTGTTCAATACCAGCAGCCTGTTTGTCGTCTTTGGGCTGTGCACACTGGGGGTGAATCAAGCACTGAACTTATCCAGAGGCCGGAATCAAACATCCTCTTACAGTACTCTTAGATGAACACAGGGCGACAGCTGTGGAACTTCCCCTACTTCACACAGTGAGATGCAGTGGCTCAAGGGATAGAAACCAGCATGAAATAAGGAAGAGGCACAAGACCAGGGCTGCTGAGTGAATAATGGATGTTGACAGTTCATACCCTGAGTATACATTCATTATGTAATCTATTTGTGTGTGTTGTGTGAGGATACTGATGAATCTGTGTGCAGTGGAGGTCAGAGGTCAACACTGGATGTCTCCTCAATCAATCGCCACCATTTTTTGTTTTGTTTTGAGACAATTTCTCTCACTGAACCTGCAGCTCATTGATTTGGCTAGACTGGCTGGCCAGTGAGCCGCCCAAGTCCTCCTGATTCTACTGTCCTAGTACTGGGATTGCAGATGTGCTCCACCACACTCAGCATTTTCTGAGTGTGCTGGGGTGCAAAACTTGGTTCTTGCACTTGTATGGCAAACACTGTACTGAGCTTTCTCTAGCACCACAAGGGTAATGAGTAAACAGTTTTCATGCCATTAGGAAAACAGAAGTCAGTGTGTCCTGAGAACTTGTCCATTTCTATTGGTGAAATTATTAAGGCCACTCCACATAGTTAAAAGGATGTTTATTTAATGGCATAACTTACAAATTAAGGGATAGGTGGGTCCCGGGGTCTGGGGAAGGTGTATCGCAATCCAGCGGTGTTCTCTGGAGCTCTGCTTGGTCCACCTCTACCGTTCAGCGTCCCGGCACAGAGAGAGCGCACAGAGAGAGCACTGGCCCATCCAGCTCTTGGGTCTCTAGGCGCCTCCCCTGGCCCCTCCTCATAGGCGTGACAGTTGCCAGAGTCTCAATAAGGGTTGGAACTTCCAGATCAAAGCTGGAATGGCTACCCACTACACATCTCCTCTTTTCTACCCTCTAACGCTTAGTTACTACAGTCACATCCACGCTGATTGCATGTATATCATGATTAGGTTATTTCATAGCTACTGCCCTCTTGAGGAGGTACAATGCCTCTCATCATGGCAGGGTGGGACTCTGGAGTGGAAAAAGATGACTGATGAGATAGTGATGTCTGGCCTGTAGTTGATCATCACTGTCACTGTAGGTTTTCACTGTGACCAGTTTGTCACACTAGTGGAAGGTCCTAGCAGGCCTGGCTGGATTCTGACTATGTAAGAACTCTGTGGTATATTTGCTGACTTTTGGGAAACCAAATCTATCGTAAAATAAAGAGTCCACTTAGAAAGAACCATGGCACAGCGTCTCGTTGTTTATCTTCTCATGGCTTATCTTCTCCTGTAAAACCTGTGGAGCCCACCTGTAATCTAGCTACCGTTAGTGGGACATGTCTACCTGGACTACATAGTCCTTTTTTGTGTTACTGAGCTCTGACTCCTGTGCTGGTGTGTGTATGTGCACATGTGTATGTTAACTATATCTCAGGCATGAATCATATGATCAATGTTCTAAGTCAGAAAGAGACTTTACATGTAATGATCATATACCCAAGAAGAGAAATCCACTGGTACCTATTCCAGTGATGTTACTGCCACTCTGGCAGCCTTGGTCAGACTCTTTTCTACAAACGAAGGCAGCAAAGCTGAGATGGAAGCAGAATTTATACTCCCAAAGCTGAAGCTATAAACACAGACAACTAACTTCTGCTCTCACCAGATAGAAAATAAATACATAAAACCCCACCACCACCCACACTGCTGCAAAGAGTGATCCTTGAAACTTGCTTAAAAGTTTGAGGTGCTAGGTGCTAAAGTCTACTAGTCTTGCGTAAAGAAAATAAGAACAGAGAAATTCTAGTCTGTTTTCCCAGAGCAGTGTATGCATGGAGGTTGTATTTATGTGCAAAAAAAAAACCCACATAGCCTAGTGCTTAGATATTCTCTTTAGTTGTAAAAAAAATTACAGTGGGGAAGACCTTCCTTATTCATGAGGCATCGGGGGCAGATAAAGGCGCTGTTGACTGAACTTTAATGACCCTGATTGAAAAGCCAGAGCTTGGTGCCTCCATTGATTTTAGTCAGAGCCGAGATCTCGTCTTTCTCTTTAATGCCACCATGCCCAGAAACTACTCTGGGAACAGCCATTTAACAAGAGGAGAAACAGAATTTTGTTTAGAAAAAAATCAAAGAAGTAATTCCCCAATGGTTCCCACAGCTCTTTGGAGAACCCTGAGCAGCCACAATAAGTTTATCGCACTGTTGATGGAGACAACACCAGAAACCACCCAAGGGTCTGTGGGAATCGGGCCCCACAGGGCAGGGGAGATGGGGGCTTTCTGGGAGAAATTCCCAGGCAGCTTGTGTAAGCATAGTTCTAAATGAGACTAGTGGGAATTTCCAAAGGAGACGGCACTTTGGGGGGCCAGGGCAGGGCTGAGGAATGGGAAATCTGTTGCTTTTGGAGTGAGGTTGGTAATGTTTCTTTTGAGCTCAAGGACCCTCCAGTTGGCCTGGCTTCTTAGAGTTATAAATGATTAATTCCCACAAGGAAATGAAGCAGTGCCTCCTTGTTGAGCTTTGTATCGGGATTCTTACGAATTTGCGTAAAATATTATGTGGGCTTAGTGTGGCCAGCCAGGAACTGAGCTGTAGGAGCCAAGATGAGGGTGGGAGCTCGGCCAACAGGAGGAGGGGGAGATGCAGAGGGGGAGCCTGCCAAGCAGGCAGAGGCGACTGGAGCTACAGAAGTGCAGGAGAACCCACCCGTCTGAGGGCGTTCCTGAGAGCATGGTTGCTATTGTGTATAAAGTGAGTTTCCTGTTGCCTCTTTCCATCAAGTGAAGTGCTGACTTTTTTTTTTTTTTTTTAGTGTAGTGGAACATATGGTGGCTGAAGATGACAATGAGGTCTGTTTGCTTTTTAGATTCAATTTGGCCCAGCAGAACCACATAAAGATTCAGTGAGCTGGGAAGTAGAGAGGTAGGAGCAAAGATGCTGTTCAAGTCCCCAAATGTCCCAAAGGCAGAAGACAGAGAAGGCAGGGGAGAAAAGAGATAGATGATAGTTAGATGAGAGTGGATTGATGATAAGTAGATAAAGATAGTAGATGATAAACAGATACAGATAGATCACAATAGTTGGCAGATAGAGGCTAGATATATGATATATAAATGATAATATGTAGGCAGATAGATAATTGATAGGTAAATAGATAGTAGGCAGCTGATAGTAGACAGATAATATACAGTAGGTGAATGATAATAGACAGATTATAGCTAGATATATAATAGATAAATGATAAAAGGTAGGCAGATATATGATAGATTAGATAGATAGATAGATAGATAGATAGATAGATAGATAGACAGACAGACAGACAGACAGACAGACAGATAGATAGATAGAAAGATAATAGTAGACTGATGACAAATATATGATAGACAGGTAATAAACAAATAGATAATAGATTGATAAATGATAGGAAGATACACGACAGATAAATACATAATATGTAAATGATAGTAAGTAGGTAGGACGATAGATAGATGACAGTCCACACCCTCTGTGTCAGTATTCCATGTTAGTCTCACTGGCTTTGCCCAGAGAATATGCATGTTTCTACTTCAACTTATTGTATCCTTGACTTCTTTCTTCATCCAGTTTTCCAAGCATAAACACTACTGGCAGCTTCAGCCTCACTGTCCATAATTGGGTTTCTCAGCCATATTCATTGGAATAGAAACACAAGGGATTGTAGAAAACCTGATGCTAGGGGCCACCGTCTAGTGCATATGCAAGAAGCCAACCAGTGAGTCCTAACTGGTCGGAACACAATGTATACCCACTTACCATGGTGCTGTGGTCCTTTGGGGGAAAGCAGAGCCTTAGAGCTGCAGGTGTGTCCTACCCAGCAGCAGCATGGCCTTCCATCTCTCCCTCCCACAAGCTCCCTCCTGCTCTCCACTGGGCAGCCTGAACTGAGAGTGCCTCAGCAACCTGTCAACAGCAGCTCCTGCAAGGCTCTTGAAAGGGCACCTCCCCCAGACTGAGCCAGTAGGAGCTGCCCTCTGTCTCCACAGGGAATTTTTCCTGGCTCATCTTCCAAGTCCTATGCACAACATACACAGTGTACCAGTGCGAGAGGCAAACCCCAGCTCTGAGGCTATCATTCCAGAGTGGCTCCTAACTGGCGCCCCCCACATACAAACACACACACACACCCCAAACAGCTCCACACCCTCAACAAGGACCAGAGCTGCTGAGGGTGACATTCCCTTCACCTCCAGCTGGGATGAAACCCACGCTCTTCTCGTAAACACAAACTGAGAGATTCTTGTTTTCTGGAAAGAGACAGGGTGAAGTCTGGACTTGTGCCTTAAGCCATCATGGAGGGAGTTCCCCTTTTGGAAAAGAGCATCCTGCCAGCAAGGGTTGGCATCACAAATACTAGAAATGGATGTTTCCAACCAAAGTCTCTTTGCCCAAGACATTTTCCCCCATCTGCTCCTGCTTCCCCCGTAACCTCCTACTCTTGCCTTTGGTTTGCAAGAGTCCAGGAGGTTAAGCTTTCCTGGTCTGGTGATCCAGAGATGAGAGACCCGTGAGCTTCCTGTGAAACATGTCCCAGCCCCACGACAGCCGTGAGCAAACACTGGGACTGACTGAGGAGTGTTTGCATGAGTGAAAGGAAGCCATGATGGGCTACATACAGCTACTTATTGAGAACTGAACATTTGCTCATTTCTTGTTCATTCTTATGATAACCCATAAGATAAAAAATAGTATTTCCTTAATATTTATGGGTGTACATATGTGTATGCATATGTTTGAGTGCCTGTCTCTGTGTATAAATGTGTGCATGCCTGTCTGTGTGTGCCTGTGTGTATAAATGTATGTATGCCTGTCTCTGTGTGTGCATATGGGTGTGCCTGTCTTAGTCAATATTCTATTGCTGTGAAGAGACATCATGACCATGGCAACTCTTATAAAAGAAAGCATTTAACTGGGGCTTGCTTACAGTTCAGAGGTTTAATCCATTATCATGGCAGGAAACATGGAGGCACACAGGCAGACATGGTGCTGCTTGAGCTGAGAGTTCTACATACAGATCTGAAGGCAACAGATTAGGGAGGCACTGGGCCTGGCTTAAACTTTTGAAACTTCAAAGTCTACCCCAGTGACACACTTCCTCAAATAAGGTCACACCTATTCCAACAAAGCCACATATCCTAATCCTTTTAAGTAGTGCCCCTCCCTATGAGCTTCTGGAGGTGCCACCCTTCATGGTGGCATAGTTGTAGTTCAGCCCTTGATGACATTGTGTTCATCAATATCCAAGCGCTCTACCTTACATGTCAGCAAAGCTGGGTTCATGGCAAATAATTGGTTAAATGGGTGATTATAGAGCTTTGCTCTTTGACCAGAAAAGACCCTCAAGAAGGCAGTTTCACCCTAGTAGATACATGAGGTCAAGCTTTTCCATGTGTAGAAAAGAGTGCAGAGCCAGACTAAGTTCCTCAGGACATAAGGCTTAGACTGTGAGGATTATATTTAGTTAGTTACTATTCTCATAGTTTTGAGAAAATACCTGACAAAACAATTTAAGGTAAGAAGGTCTTATTTTAGCTCCTGGCTCCAAGTATATCCATTGTGGAAAGAAAGGATGGTGCCAGAAATGGCTCACAGCCATGTGGAAGGAACTTGCTCACATCTCAGGGGGTGAGGAAGCAGAAAGGGATGAAGGGGGTGGGTGCTCAGATTGCTGTCTCCTTCTCCTCTTTTTATCCGGTGTGGTACCCAGGCCCTGAATAGTGCTGCCCATAGTCAAGGTAGTCTTTCTCTTTAGTTAGACCTCTCTGAAAAAAATCCCTTGCAGAAACACCCAAGGTGGTTTCACTGATCCCCAAAGGGTGACTTAATCTTATCTAATTGACAACCAAGTAAACCATAATGTCATTCCTGTGCTGTGTGGGTCTTAGTTCCATTAATGTAATTGAGGGGAATGTCGTTGTGTGAGAGGATGATGGCTCCACCAGTTGTGTTGTGAAGTCTGCAGATGAAGACCTGGCTTCACAATGAGACTTCTTCAATGATATGAAAAACACAAGCAAGAAGCCTGGTCCCTAAGTGAAACTATCTTCTGCACAGCACTTGGGAAGAATAAGGCTGCCTGGCTAGCCGGCCTCAGCTTGTCTCTCATTTGCCAGTTGTGGAGTCTGGGCCCGTGCATGGATGATATTTAGATCTGAAGTGGACACAGAGGCATATGTGAAAGTCTTAGTTCCAAGACTATGGTGCTACAGAGAGCTGAAATAACACTGGGCAAGTGAGACCTCATAGGAGGAAGTTAGGTTTTGGAAGCCATGCCCTTGGAGAGGATACGGAAACCTGGCCTCTTCTTCTGTCTCTCGGGTGACAAGCTACAGTAAAGTAAGTTTCTTCACTCCCCATCACTGTCCCTGCCATGTTCCTCTGCCTTGCTACAGGCCTCTAAGCAATGGAGCTAGCTGAGCACTGAAGCCTCTGAAACCATGAGCTAAAACCAAACCTTTCTTCTTTCATCTGATATTACAGAGTATCCATTGACAGCAGTGGAAAGCTTTCTTACGGTGATATTTTATTTGTTCTAAAATGTTATTTGTATGTTAATAAATAAAGTTGCCCGGAGGTCAGAGCTATTAGCAAGCCATAGGAAAGCTGGGCGGTGGTGGTGCATGCCTTTAATCCCAGCACTTGGTAGGCAGAGCTAGGTAGATCTCTGTGTGTTCAAGGATACAGCCAGCATTGGATACAAACACCTTTAATCTCAATACCAACCATAGAAGACCTGGAGGTCTGTACAGACAGGCAGTGACAAGGCGGTCATGTGGTTGGGTTTACAACCAATGAGAAGGCAGAACAGAAAATCTATATAAAGATTTTTAACACAGGAAGTAGCTCTCTTTCAGAGAGGTAGGACCACCACAAGAGGAAGGGTAAGGTTTAAGCTCTTAGCTCTGACCTTTTGGCTTTCTTCTTTGCATTGGTTCTGTGTTTCTTATTTAATAAGACAGTTGGTTACATCTACACTTTCTAGTGATTCTCTTTGTAGCATGAATCTTAAAAGTTCTTATTAATAAAATCAAACCTGAGGCCAGTTATTGGGGACAATGCTGGTAGATCAGAGAGACAGAACAAGCCACAGCTATCTCACCTTGCCAATTCCTCAGCTGGCCCTGTTTCCTCAGATTGGAAGCCTCTGAGTCCTCATCCAGAATGAATCTCAGCTGAATTGCTGCTCAAAAGCCTGAATGCTTAACCAGCCAAATGCTGCTAGTTTCTGATCCTCATGCCTCATATACCTTTCTGCTTTCTACCACCACTCCCTGGGATTAAAGGCTCCCTTTCTAGGATTAAAGGTGTGAGTCACCATGCCTGTCTGTATCCTTGAACACATGGATTTCTGCCTCTGGAATGCTAGGATTAAAGGCGTGTGCTACCACTGCCTATCCTTTATGTTTAATATTGTGGCTGTTCTGTCTCTGACCCCAGATAAGTTTATTAGTATGCACAATATTTGGGGGAACACAATACCACACTCTTATTCACTTTATTGGTCCTGTTCTTCTCACAGCAATTAAAGTGAATTTGAAACAAGTTTACAAGCTTTTGGGTCACAGGGTTTAATAAACAGCATGCAGAAGTCTAAATGGCCTACCAAAGCAGGAAGGGCTGCTGTTGTTTATATTTGGCTCCTACATAACCAGAATTCTCACCATAGAGAATTGAAAGTCTAAGAGGAAGCAAACCCCAAGGAAAAATTTCCAGTCCTTTCCTAAAATGAATACAGATTATATAAAAAATAAAAACAAAGGGAGAAAGCAAAGAATTATTAAATCCTAGGACAAAAAAAAAAAAACCCCTCCATTCATCTCACTTGACTGTCATTGTAACCAAGGTTCATGGGGGAAAAAAAAACTCAAAATGTAGGGTGGACACAAGGTGATTGTTGATGTTTCTGTCCATAATTCCTTTTCTTTGACTTTAGCACAATACTTTCTCTTTTGCTATAGTTGCTAAGATCACAGAACATTGATCAAGCATTTGAAAGCCTTCAGAGAAAACCAAGACAAGGGCTTAACTTACGTATCTCACTGCTATGGCAAAATACCAGACAAAACCAACCTAAGGGAGGAAGACGTATTTATATTTGGCTTAAGGTTTAGAGGGTACAGTCCACTGTGGCAGAGAAGTGATGGGGCAGAGTGTGAGGCAGCTGGTCACATTGCATCTGCAGTCACGAATAGAGAGATGCGAATGTTGATGCTAAGTTCCTTTCTCCTTTCTATTTAGTCCAGGACTCCAGCCCATCCAATGGTACCACCCACTTTTAGTGCGGGTTTTCCTATCTCAATTAACCTAAGCCAGATAATCCTTCCCATGCATGTCCAGAAGCGTATCTCCTAATTGCTTCCAGATCCTCTCAAGTTGACAATGTAACCATCTCAACAAGAGAGAGAGAGAGAAGTGGGGGACACCAGAAAGCTGGTGTCTGAGGGACAGCAAATGGTTTAAGCTGGGAGGCATCTCTGGCAATGAGGAGAAAGATGGAAAGGACAAGAAGGCAAAATTTGCCTTTTTTGGTCAATTCCTGCACAAAGGGTGAAGGTATAGTCAGATGAAGATGACCCTGCATTCCTTGGAGTGGTTGACAAGATAAAAATAGCAGAAATTGGAATTGAGAAAGGTTGAGATGGTAGACTCTGGCTTTCCTTGGGGGTACTTCCAGACTGTGTAATCTAGAACTTCACAGAAGGAAAGAAGGGAACACCCAAACCCATTACATGTTCTGAAGAACACTCAAAAGAAACTGGAACTCAGAGAAATGGGTTTGTTCTTTTCTGTTTTTGTGGATTTTTGTTTGTCCCTTTCTTGAACAATGAGTTTGAATAACGGACCAAAATGTCGCAAGTCATGTGTAACTTTCCCCAGAACTATAAAGGTCTTTCAGGTTCTGGTTTTCAGTGTAAGCCATGACTGTAAGATTCTAGAAGTGTAACTGAACAGTGTCTTAGGCCGTTGTTACGCTTTGGCTTGATGCTCCCAGTGTTTCCGAAATATGTAAGCAACATGCTTTTATTGGTAAATTGGATTTTAATTTATGTTTATGCTTTGCAGCTGATGCATTATGAGACTAGTAGTTTTCATAATTGGAGAGATTCAAGACACCAGATCTTCTAGTATATAATTTTTTATGTAGACCCAAATGCCTTTAGACAAAACAAGAACCCAATTTAGCCATTCACCAGCCACAAAAGCATCTGGGCCACATAATGTTTTTCTCTGGGGCCTGGATAACTGTCTCTTGGACTTGTTTGTTTGATCTGGAAAATACAACTTGCAAGCAGCATCAGGATTTTAGAGGTTCCTATATTTGCTCCAGAGTCTTCCTCCAGTAGGTGGTGTCCAAATGATTCATCTTCAAGGTCAGACATTTGAGTCTCTTGGCAGAGACTGAAACTCAAGACTCTCTGGATGCTCTCTGTAACCAACAAATCCCACAATCTGGGGATGTGGGGCATGGGAACCTATGTGAGGTTTTCCCAAGCTCACCAGGTTGCTGGGAAGAATACGAGCTCTTGTAGCCAGATATGGGATGTCAGTTCTAAAGGGGGGTGGAAGGACCCTAGAGGGGATTACTAACTTGTTTACTTCATTTAAAGAGTTCCCTAAAAGAAGTAAGGGTGGAGTGAAGACCAAGGAGAGGAGGGTTTCTTTTTCTTGTTTAAAAGCGTGGCTGAGAACAAGTAATTTCTGATGACATGTCTCTTCCTGAGAGTCCTCACAGTTGGAGGCTTGGTGTGAGACACTGATGAAAGTTAGTTTTCAGAGGGCTCCAAGACTCACTTCCAGAAGGTCTGCATAGCTTAGAACAAGTGAGGAAATGACACCAAGAGGCTTTTCTTGAGCCCATGTGAATCAAGGCTAGAACAACAGTGTCAACTTGACCTGGAGCTCTGAGAAACCCATGAATTAAGGTTTTTAATCTTTTGCCTGGTTCATTATTTCCTTTATCATATGATTTCTGGAAGCAGACCACCTGCCAAGCCCACAGAAACTGCCACTGGGAATGTTAGTGACAGGAAATCAGATTCCAAGACTGATTTATTGTATTGATCCTTCCCTATGAAGACATAACTCAACACAGAAGTCTTCAAGGAACAGAAACAACTGCTGTCTTCATAAATGACTCCAGGTATACCCAAGTCTCTGTGTCTCAGGTCCCCAACCCCATCTCTCTCTTTCCTCCTTTCTCCAGTGTGTATTTGATGTGTTCTGTGGTTTCATATGTGTGTAGGTGCACAGCACATGTATGTGGAGGTCAGAGGTCACCCTTTGGGTACCATTCTTCAGATATTCTCCATCTCATCTTTTGAGTTGTATCTCCCACTGGGACCCAGTTAGGTGAGGCTGGGTGACTAGTGATCCTCTCTCTCTCCATCCTCTCCTCCCTTCTTCCTTCCCTCCCTCCCCAGTGATGGAATTACAAACAGGCATCATCATGCCTGACTTTTTTTAAACAGGGGTTCTGGAGACTGATGGCATGTTTTCAAGTTTTATGATAAACACTCTCTAACTTAGCCATCTCCCCAGTATTCTTCATTCTTACTTATAAAAAAAAGGTAATATAAGTAAAGGGACTCCAATTATTTTGCATTTTATGAAACCATTTTCTAGATCTTCCTGAAGAATTTTGTGAATCTATTAAGAATTAGAATAGTGGTGCATACTCGAAATAAAGACAAGGGAATTGAGCATGGTGGCTCTTGCCTGGAATACTAGGACTTGGAAGGCATGAATAGGACAGTTGACTCAATTACTAAGCTACCCTGGGCCACGTAGGGGACAGAGATGAGGGAGGAAGAGATAAAGGAAGGCAAATTATCAGAAGGTGTTATCTACAGAACAAATGCCTGTACATCCCAGTTTAGGCCTTTGTGGTAGTTTGAATAGATATGACCCCCATAGACTCATGTGTTTGAATGCTTGGCCAATAGAGAATGGCAGTTAGGAGGTATGGCCTTGATGGAAGAAGTGTGTCACTGTGAGGGTGGACTTTGAGGACTCCTATGCTCAAGCTAAACCCAGTGTGGTACACAGACTCCTTCTTGTAGCTAGAGTTTTCCTGCCTTGTCCACAGTCTGGACAAATCTTTGTCACCCGCCAGTCCCACAGCCGCTCAGACCCAACCAAGTAAACACAGAGACTTATATTGTTTATAAACTGTATGGCGTGGCAGTCTTCTTGCTAACTGTTCTTATAGCTTAAATTAATCCATTTCCATAAATCTATACCTTGCCACATGGCTCGTGGCTTACCGGTATCTTCACATGCTGCTTGTCATGGTGGCGGCTCGCAGTGACTCTTTCTGCCTTCCTGTTCTTTCTTTTTTCCTCTCTGTTAGTCCCTCCTATACTTCCTGCCTGGCCACTGGCCAATCAGTGTTTTATTTATTGACCAATCAGAGCAATTTGACATACAGACCATCCCACAGCACCTTCTGCTGCCTATGGATCAAGATATAGAACTCTCAGCTCCTTCTCCAGCACACGTCTGCCTGCACATTGCCGTGTCCTGCCATGATGATTATGTACTAAGCCTCTGAAACTGTAAGTCAGCCCCGGTTAAATATTTTCCTTTATAAGAGTTGGTGTGATCATGGTGTCTCTTCGCAGCAATAAAACTTTATCTAAGACAGTCTTTCTTGTGGTATTCCAATTATTGGCATTTCACATGAGTTTTTCATTTTATAGTAAAGTCTTATTTTTGACACCTGAT
Organism: Peromyscus leucopus; assembly: GCF_004664715.2. Taxonomy (NCBI): domain Eukaryota; kingdom Metazoa; phylum Chordata; class Mammalia; order Rodentia; family Cricetidae; genus Peromyscus; species Peromyscus leucopus. The sequence continues at coordinate 125,655,915 of NC_051065.1, read as the reverse complement.
ATATTAGGGAACCATGAAGAGGTGAGGGGAAGCTCCTTTAGTGCTGGCACCCTGAGCTCTTAGATGAATGTCCAAGGCTCATGGACTCAAAACCCAAAGACCTCCAAGGCTCACTCGAGACAACTGGGTAACTGGGGAAAGCATCTAACATCTGTGATCAAGCCACTTGGCCATGACAGCTCCCATCATTCAATAAGAACAGCATGAGGGCTGGCGGGTAGCTCAGTGGGAAAAGTGCTTGCTCCAGAAGCATGAGGAACTCAGTTCAGATGCCAGCACCCATGTGAAATAGCTGAGTGTGTTAGCCCATGTCCAGTGCTGGGGGCAAGAGACATGTGGATCTTGAGAGCCCTATGGTCAGTCAGTCTAGACAACATAGCAAGCTCTAGGTTCGATGAGATATTCTATCTAAAAAAATAAGGTAGAGAGTCACAGAGGAAGGAAGACCTCTGAAGTTGACCTCTGACCTCTGTATGTACACAAACAGGCAAGTACATCTGCACACACATATGCATACACTCACAAAATACACACATACACACATACACACACATGCATACACACACACACACATAGACACACACAGAGGAACCACATTAAAGACGTCCTGTTAAAGTCTTACAGTGAAGATTTACCATGGCATTAATACTAACAAAATGATTTATCAGTGTTTGACCCTAGGCAAATACCTTAGGGAAGAATTTGCCATCTGGTCCATCTCAATAACACCCTTTATTTTCTCATAAATACTTCTGAATGTTAAAATGAGCACTTATCGCTTTTGATGACAAGCACAAAGCACAAATTATTTGCATACTGTTCAGTATGGGGGTCTCAGTATTATTTCTGACCATACATGGGAAATGACAGTTGACAACAATCTGCTGAAGAAGAGTCTGGATGCCGTCCAAGGTCATTTCAGTCAAGAAGGCCATTCCTGGAGATGCAAGCTATCACAGCAGGCTATGCAAGGTGAGTCTGTGTGTCCGTGTACAGAGTGTGACCTTTCATCCAAATCAAATGATGGGGCTGAAAGAACACCACGCATATGATGAGATACATTTTCTTGTCCGCATATAAAGAAATGGCAGTGAACTGCTTACTGTCTTAGTGACTTTCTAGTGTGTGACCCTGTTTCTGACTTATGTCCCCAGTTGCTCAGAGGAAAATTGGACAATTCCATAATGCTGCAACTGTTCACTCATAGTCCCTTTTATTTGAAAATTTACTTTGCCGCAAGTCAAAATGTTGTGAATATTATGGAAAATTTAGTTAAAAGTTTAACTCTAAAATCAAAATTACTTTATAGGAAAAGTGAAAATCTTAACGAAACAGACACCAATCTAAGACAATAATCTTACTAAATTTGAAATTTTTATCTTAGTTGTTAGTTATGACTCACAATTGATTTTTTTTTTTTTTTTTTGGTTTTTCTGAGACAGGGTTTCTCTGTGTAGCTTTGCGCCTTTCCTGGAGCTCACTTGGTAGCCCAGGCTGGCCTCGAACTCACAGCGATCCGCCTGGCTCTGCCTCCCGAGTGCTGGGATTAAAGGCACACAATTGATATTTTATACCCAAGGAATTTGCTGTTTTCTTTTATATTGGCATTTGTGGCAGGTAGGGTAGGGTTATATAGACAGTGTTGTTCACGTATACCATGTATTAGACCATATCCTTTCCTTTTCATCCTTCCCTCTTCCCCTTCTTCCTCTTGCTGGTCTCCTCCCCATGCCCTCATCTTTCTAATTCCATGTCGTGTGTGTGTGTACGTGTGTGTGTGTGTGTGTGTGTGTGTGTGTGTGTGTGTGTGTGTGTGTGTATTCTGAGGCCCACAAATTAAATCACATACACAGTAGTTTTCATTTTGCTTCTGATTTAAACATTTTTAATTATTTGTTTAAGAATGTCTCCTGTTGCACCCACTTTACAGCAAATGATGTAATTTCATTATTCTTTATGACCAAATAAACTCCACCGTGTATACCACTGTGCTTTCTTCATCTGCTTCATCTGTTGCCTGGCACCTGGACTGTCAACAGATGCTCACATATCTCTACAGAATGTTTTCTTAGAGTCTTTTGGGTATAGAGTTCTCCTGGTTTTAGTTTCCAAAGAAACCTCCGTACTGATTTCCATAATGATTATTCCAAATATAAGATATTTTTGAAGACCCTGATATTAAATAATAAAAAATTCAGCAACACAGCAGGATATCAATGGTGCCTTGGTACTTGATATCAATCAAGAATTTGAAATGTTTGAACCTTTGAGGACATGATCTGCAAGCCCACCTCAATGTCCCATAATGCTTTTGAAGTTCTTTGTAAACACAACCTCTAAAACCTGCTTTTATTTTATTTTTTTCAGATCTGGTTGGAAACCTTTAGTGAAAACTCAACAAAAAAGGCAACACGAAACTTCAGCTCTCAGAGTTGCTAACTGCAGTTAGACAATAAAGCTTCAATGAGACATGTACAGTTATTTCTTTAAAAAAAAAAAAAAGAAGAGGAGGAGGGGAAGAAGTAAACTGGGGAACCTCAAAGAGTATAGAAGACTTAACTTTAAAAACACTATAATTGAGATTTGTGATATTTTAACTTGTCATGAGACTCTTTTGATGCAGTTCCCATTTTTAATTGGATAGATTTATATTCTGAATGGGAGGTAATGAAGTTGAAAGACCCACAATTCTGTAGCATATAAATTTAGCAAATGCTCAAACGAACCAAAACAACTTGTTTGATTAATTTTTCCTTGTAAAAATATTTTTTCAAAGAAATGCGCTCTGCATGGAAGTACAAAGACAGAACCTGTGAAAATATTTAGTCTGAAATATTTATACATTTCATTACAAAAAAAAATAATAAAATCTATTCCAGAAACTTACTATGAGGTTGGCCTGAAGAAAGAATATTTCCTCAGTTAAAAATATTTTAAACTACAAAGAGACATCAGTGTTAAGTGTCAATGATTCCAAACTTAGAAATAGAGAATTCAAATATGAAGGGCTCTGGAGGCAATTACATGAAAAAATTAACACCAGGATACTAATAGAAGATGAGTTCTTTGGTATAGTAACATTGGTGGTAAAGACAGCCAGAATACTAATTAAATGGCATGGATATTACCAAAAATAAAATTTAAGGAATGAAGAGATGCCTCCGCAGTTAAGTGCACTGGCTGCTCTTGAAGAGGACCTGGGCTTGGTTCTCTACACCCACATGGCAGCTCACAACCCCATATAATTCCAGTTCCAGAGGATCTGGCCCCCTCTTCTGGCCTTCAAGGGCACTACAGGCACATGGTACATATGTACATGGGCGGGCAAAACACTCATTACACATAAAATAAAACTAAATAAATAGCTGGAAATGTAGTTTAGTGGTAGAGTGCTTACCTAGCAGGCACAAGGCCCTGAGTTCAACCCTCAACTCCACAAAAAAAACTTTAAATAAAAACATGTTTAAGGTGATTTTTATATACTCAAACTCCATATATAAACAAGTTTGTTGTGTGTGTTAAGAAAAACATGGCATGCTATTTGTATTTTACAAGATGGCTTTTTTTCTCCTGGAAAGTAGACTTTCTATAAAACCATTTTACAAGCACCATGAAATAATAAAATCAATTCTAGGTCAGTAAATGAACATTTCAAAGGTTACCTTATTCAACTATCTGTAGTTCCCCTCTTCCTCTCAAAACTGTCCAGTGGAGATTATTAATTATATGGTCACTAAAGTTAGAAACAACTTAAAGAAAAGGAGCCTTGAATTTTACATGAAAAACACAGCAAAAAAAAAAACTCACCTAAAACATATGATTGCCAAAGATGAAAAGAGGAGTGAGAACTGTAGATGATGATGTCACTGTATCTTCAGACCAAGAGAGGTCACCACTGAATTTCAGCAAATGTCTAGAAAGAAATAATGTCATTTTCAGAGTACAGAAAATATGGGAAACTTCCCATTTCTAATTTATGAGGCCAACATAACCTTGAAAACAAAACTTGACAAAGATGTGAAGAGGAAACATCACAGGCCAACTTGACTCCCAAATAAAGAAGCAGGAACGAGAAACACTGAGCTGTGCTGAGGTTTACATAGTCCCAGCTGTTCCATTTACACCAAGGAGGAAAAGCTGATTTAGCTGCAGAAAATCCATCATTGCAGTTCATCACAGTAAATCAACATCGGACAAAATGGTACTTATTGAAGCATTTGTAGAAAAATACTCGGAAAAAGTCAATTATGTTAACGAAACTTGTAAGTCCTAGCTAACTCAGAATATAAGAAAATGTGTTTAAATGGAGGTGCCACAAGTCACCTGTGAGGACACTGAGTATCACCACACTTAATGGTAATGAATCTGAAAGCTTTCTCCTTGAGATCAGAAAGTTCAGTAATAGACAAGAAAAATAAGAATTGAAAATCAACCCTGATGTCTGTTTATTCACAAATAATGTGATCACGTGTAAATGTGCAGTGATAATCCACTTTACTAGAATTGCTGGATAAAGATCAATAGAGAAAATATCAAGTGTGTTAAAGTTAACTGCAGCAAATGGAAATGGAAATCAAACGGTGGGTGTAGGGTGGGGTGGGGTATATGCATGTGTTTTTTGTACACAGGCAAGTGTACACATGAAGAGGCAAGAGGAGGGTGCCACTTTATTCCATTCCACCCTATTCCTCTGAGATAGGGACTGCCACTGAGCCTGGAGGTAAGCTGGTGGCCCAGAAGTCCCAGTGATCCTCGAATTTGCCCTGAACAGCACTAAAGCTACAGACGCCCGTGGCTATGACCAGCTAGTTTAGGTGGGTACACCCTTGCCAACTAAGACACCCTCTACCCCTGGAAATTAAATTTTAAAAAATGATAGTCATCATTTTCAAAACATTACATTTTTCAGGATAAACCTAAGGAAAGCCAAGTAAAACCAAGATATGGGAATTCTTGGTACTAGAGAACTGAAGAAAATAGGTGGGAATGATCTTCATGATTCCATGCAACTCCTTTCAAATCCCTAAAACTTTTCATGTAATTTTGGTGGATCATAAGCTGATTCTAAAATTTACACCAAAAGTTAAAGAAAGCCCAGACTATTTAAGATCGATTTGAAAAATTGGGCAAGGGGATTGTCTTGGCCATTTATTACACTGCAAAGTGATAATAACTCAGACACTGTGGTGTCTCAAGGATCAACAGACAGGTCAGTGCTGATAGGCGTCTAGGTATGTGAGCTCTAGACTTACAGTCAGTACTATGTCTCCCTGGGAAAATGATCATCTCCTTAAGCTGTGCTTGAAGCCCCGGGTACCTGCAAAACAGACCACACTCAAACCACACCAAGTGTCTATTCCAGTTGAAATGTAGATAATGGCAAATAAGCTTTCAAAGTCATTGTATTGAAGAGTGTGCTCACTACCTAAGGAAGGGGGGCGTGCACAAAACATTGAAGGAGATTACTAATAAATTGAACCACATGAAAAGAAAATATATCACTCAAAACCATGAAGAGGGTAACAAAGACATGCAATGGGGGTGAGCATTTATGACAGAATGGTGAAGTCCTAAACATCTGTGATGGTTCATTTAGTGAGAAAACAGCCAGAATCATATGTCACAGAATGGGACCTGCAGCTGGCCAATGAACACCAAGAAATACATAGCCATACCATCATCTAGGAAGTGCAAATCCATATCACAGTGTGGCAGCACTGCAGTGCCCTGGCCAGGACAACAATGCCACGGCCAGTACCTCACTGGCAAGGATCACAGTGCAGTGGCTGGGACTGTAATGCACTTGCCAGGGCTGCAGTTCACTGAACAGGAGTTCTCTGTGCACTGACCAGGGCTGCAGTGCACTGGATAGGGCAGATCATTGACAGGAACTGGTGAGGTGATAGAGAATGTAGGACTCGCTGCTGGTTAAAGTGTGAAGATGGGCAGTATCTACTAAGGCTGAGAAAATGCTCCCTCTTAAGCCATGACACACAAAGACAAGCACATTTGAGCCTCCAGACAGTTAAATCCACTATTCACCATGAATTATCAGAAAGCCTGTGTGAATGCCTGGCTCTGGCTTCTTCATCTCTGGGAGATCTGTTGCTAAACACAAATGAATTGCATCTACACACATCCCTTAAAGATGATCACAGATACAGTTTGATAGAAAGGCCAGATAGAACATGCAATGAGGCACATAATATGAGTACAGGTGTGTGTGTGTGTGTGTGTGTGTGTGTGTGTGTAAACATACACACACATACATATATATACAACTACATACATGTGTCTGATGGGAGCAGTTTTTCAGTTGAGGCCCCTTCTTCCCAGACTAACTAGATTGTGTCAAGTGGATAGAAATCTAACCAGCATAGAGCACAGATACAATAGTGAGAAGAGGGTGTTTAACTAGTGGGCTCTTCATGAATCACACTAATGGTCTTTGCCACACTCCCCATGTATACCTATTAACCCATACCTTTCTGTTCTTACTAGAGATGGGCTTAAATTAGCCTCTGAGTGCAAATGAAAGCTTGAAGAATGACAAGTCAAAGAGCCAAGATAAAAGAAATTTAAAGAAGCATAATCCAAGGCCAAGAAATTGAGTCATGCGTGACCATTTTCACTTTGATGAGGAGAAAGTGAATGTACTGTTTGCCTCTAGAACAGGTGCTGAGGGTGAGCTGCAGGGAACGAGTGCTGGATGGGTATGGAGAGCTACCCAGTGGGGCATTGAAGGGACTCAGGCACGCTTTACCCTGCAAAAATAAGAACCTACCTCACCATGGGTAACAACTCTACTGGATGTCAACACAGAGTTGTGGAAACAAAGGACTCATGTTTTGGTTTCCCAAAGCTCCTATAATCTCTATCTGTGGGAAATGCAAGATGTCAACTCTTTCATCCTGTATTTTCAGTAGAAGAAAATGAATCATGCCATTGATCACTCAAATTGCATAATAACTTTTAATTAAAAATAATCTGCCTGATTATTTTGTTGATAGAGTTGTAGGTATCAGAGGCCAAACAAGTACTAGGTTTTTGTCACACATAAGATTAAAATCTGGAGATCTTCAAGTAGTTTAAGCCAATCAAAGCCCTAAAAACAGACATTTTCAGAACAAACAGATCAGTAGACAATTATTCATTTGACAAAAGTCTGTTTTTCTAAGGCCTCTATCATAGAATTCTTTTTGAAGTAACAGAATTTTCTAGTGTATTTATGACTCATTTTTTTTTCCATACCAGGGACTCAAACCAAGTGAAATATCAGGTCAGGTCAGACTGGGTTTGGAGAGTATTTGATGTTCTGGTTTTGTTCCATTTCAATTTCCTTAGAGAAATGTGTAATATCAGTTGCAGCTCAACCTGACTCAACAAGGCCTTCCGAAGAGAGGGCTGCTGAGACCAGAGCGGGCCCTGTGGTCTCTTCACGGTGCTTTGGAAGGGATAATTCAGGGCTTCAATTTCTTTCAGGCTTGAATCTGCTAACGGAATTCTTCCTCCTCATGGTTTGATTTGGCAAACACTTGATTTACATGTAATTTTTTAGAAAAGAAATTTTATTTGCAGGAAATGAGGTCAACCTGAAACCCACATGGATCCCTCTAAAAGGTAGAAACTGATAAAACTGCAAATTTATCATGATATGAAGTACAGAGTGAGCAGTACCTTGATCCTTTCTCAAAAGTGATTAACCCAGGCATCACGATAATCCCAACTCCTGACTGCAACTTCTGTCTTTTGCTAATTTCCTCTAAAACATCCTTAATATCTCCATCTCTTCTTCATTGAAAAAAGCAGACCTTCAGTTAATCCATTGTTAAAGCCTATTGGAGTCTGAATATATGAAAAGCCTTCATTTCCTGGATACTATTCTGTCCTATGCTTCAAACCTTCTGGCTCTTCCTTGTTTCATTATCATTCAAGAGACAATGAAGTAGTTATGGACTTTGTCCCCCAGGTCTTCGCTAGATTCATGTGTGTCAAGTACTCATTACCTTCTAATGCCTGAATTAAATCCTTTCATTTTTCCTGTCAACTACCACTAGCCACACATTTCTCTTTTATGAAGAGAATCTTCTGAGGTATTCTGAGCAATACAGAAGTTAAATACCATCCAGACATCCTTTGAGTGACTTCCTGTGCTTATCACAGGTGTCACTGGAAAAGATCGAGTACTAGCAGCTTCCGAGTTGGTCAAGCCCTGTCCCTGCTCCTCCAGCACAGGTCAGCCAGGAAGTCACAATGCTGCTGCTTCACTGGAAGAGACAGCATCTCATGCCAGAGGGCATGGAATTGGAGCGAGGAGTTCTGCATTTGAGTCTCAGCCTTAGGCATGCTCACTGTGTGTCATTGAGGCATCTGCCTAGCCGACCCCAAGCCTGTGTCTGCGTCTTTAATATGGGGGTCAATGAACCACAATAATGAAGAACTTTGACCATTATGGAAATGGCTTGGTGTACACCAGGATGCCCATCTGCTGTTTATAACCTTCTTTTGCTCTGTGAAAAAAGTCTTGAATTGTGAAAATGTGTAGGCTGGGCAGAGAGGAGGGATGGTGATAGATAAACAGAAAGAGAATGAAGACGGGATGTTTTTGCTACTTAAACATGAAGCTCCCAATGGAGCTTCAGTCCATTTCCCTGCCCAGTGATTTTCAGCAGAGAGCTGACATTTCTATTCTGATAGCCGAGTGGCAATAAGAAATTCTTTGAGTGACTTGAATAGTGAAAGATGATTGTTTCTGAAACTTTTGGGAGATTTTAAATCTTCAACTGCTCCAAAAGTGCATTTTCAAAACAATAACTGGTCAAATTTAATGTCGTAGAAATAATGCAGTATTGTTACAATTATTACAATTCAAAACATCGAGTGCGGGCTGGGAAGTGGAAGGAGGGAGGAGGGGGGATCTGTGGATAGTATATGGAGCGAGTAGAAATTTTCTTAATAAAGAAAAATGAAAGAAAAAAAACATTGAGTGCAAATGGTGACAAATAAAAAAAGCTCCTAACAAAATGATGCATGCCAGGTGTTCTCAGAAGCAAGCAGGAAAATATTCTTACATCTGAACGTTACTGCTGGAGCACCAGATGTGACCCGAAGTCAACACACCTGCTCCTGTGAAAGGACTGAAGGGACCGTGGAAGGAAGAGTAAACAAAGACACCAGCAGGAACTTAAGGTCTATGATCATCCAGAAGGCTCTGATTTGAACACCTTGGTGTGGCAGCTGATGTAGGAAGTCATGATTCTCCATCAGCTGGAGGCTGGATGGGACCATGGGTCTCAATAAGAATTGTCATCCCTCATGGAAAAACCTGGATTTTGAGGGGCTTTCATCAGAACTACCAATCAAGAACCATTCAAGTATTTGAAAAACCTAACGGTGATGAGACTAATATTCAACAAATGTCAATTAACAGATGGACATTACTGGGACATGAAGAAGGAACTATAGCCAATAGTGTCCAGTGATTGGACCTGATTTTCATGCCTGACACCAGGCTACACTTTCTGCTCATGGTGTGGTCTCTGGGGCCTTGGAGCTGAATGTCCAGACAGTCTGATAAAGTACTCTGTCACTGAGTCCACTCCACCCTCCATCTCTGGGGTCGCACTCGGATTTTATTTCAGATTCGATACTTTTAGAATACATTTTAATTCAAATCCTATTATTTAATGAAAAAGGAAATAGAACCAACTCTATTACAGAAAGGTGTAAAAATGTGAAAGTAGAAATGCGCATCTCATCTCTTAGGGATGATAATGGTCTTCAACCTCATTTCCTTTTCTTCCTCTCACTGGTTTGTGCTGCTTTGGAGCAAAGGCCTTTGCTCTCTACCCACATCCCTGTGCTCTGTCTCTTGTGCTCCCAAGCCTGTCTACCCTTCCCTCTTTTGGTCTGTTCACATCTTATTTATGCTTTATACTAAAATAAATAAATGTGTTCTTTCAGAGAAGCCGTTCTGTGGCTGTCCCACTTCCCCAGTCGCAGAGAATCATTTGTTTTCCATTTCACCCCCTTTCCCACTTCTCTGACTTACACTCAGTGTCACTGGTGCCACAGGGTTCTTAGGAGTGGTGGTGAGATCTCAAGCAGGGCAGGGCAAGGAGGCTTCTTCATGTTTTGGCAATTCTTTGACATGCTAGCAGGAAAAGCTGGAGGAGGGACAAGGGAAATGCACACAAGCTTGCAACAAGAAGCCATGCCCAGGTGCTATGGAGTAATGTGAGAGGAAACAGGGTGAGGAAAAAAAAGTCTTCTGAGCTTTTGGGAGAATTTTGAGCCTGTTTAACCATGGAAAATCCCAGATACACTTGCAGACTCCTATCCCCTTTGAACTGCGACTCTTGAAGGCAAGACACAGACTATCTGCATGTCTTTTCTCTTTTTCTGAGTCCTGTTGTGTCTATAGAAGCTGTTTAGAAGAACACCAGTTGGTCATTTGAATCATCTTCATGAATATTCAATTGTTGAGAAAGTAACTTTAATGTTTTTCTAGGAGTCAACTTGATATGAAAATCCTGTGGTAGCTTTGAACATGTCTCCGGCTTGCTCATATCAGGACTGAGCCAACCAGAAGACAAGACCCTGCAATGCTTGCTATTCCTTCCTGTGGGCTCGAGCTTCACTTCTGATGGTCAGTGTCTTGTCTCTTCTCCCAGAATACTTTAAGAACACATAGCTATTTTTGGCAGAGCTCTGTGTACTCAGAACTTTTTATCTGGCTATGTATACCAACCATTTTATTAAATACCAATGTTCCTAGTTTACATATCACCTTACATTTTAATGAGCAAACACATTCTCTCTTGTGATTCTCAAACCAACCTCTTCAAAGAAGTGAGGTAATTATTGTTGAGCCCATTATCTATGTGGAAAGCTGAGGTCATTAGAAAGAAGCTGGTAAGTCAGAGTTCAAACTAGGTCTTCCCTCTGCCTGTTTCTCTTCCTCCCACGGTACCAGGACATATTACATCCTGGTACTTTTCCTCAAACTTTACTCTGGAAACATCTAGAAAGCACTTGTGGGCTCAGGTTTCCTATGTACCACCATCTCTCTCTTTTTTAACCACATCCCTTCAAAATGCCCTTTGCAGATGTTGACCTCAGAGTGTCTTTGGACTTACATAATCTATTTGTTCTTCCCAGGGTAACCAAGTAAATTATAACAAATACAAGGAACAGCAGAGTAGGCAGACACAGATATGTGTTAGCCCATTAAATCATCCCCTCCCAAGAACAATGCTTTACAGAAAGGGGCTATGAAGTCATCTGACCCACCCCCACGCCAAAGCAGGTTCAAGGCCAGAACACTGACTGCCAAGTTGCCCTTTGGCTTCCAGCTCTGGCTTTTGATGTTCTGAAGATCATATCTGCTGCTGGACCTGCTTCTAAACAGTGAAGTGATCCCGCAGTTGGAACGCTAGCTGTGTTCCATGGACCTTCATTGCTCTGCAAAAAGTCCAATGTGCATGTAATGGTTTGGGTGTCCTGTGACGGATGTTGCCCTCATCAGAAGTTATTCCAATGGGCTGGTTCCCAGTGAACTGGCTAAGAGTGAAAACTCAGATTCATGAAATGCTCAAGAGCTCAAATCCTTTCTGAACATAGAAATGGCCCATAGGAATGTCATAACACACAGAGTGCTTGAGCCACTAGGAAACAAGCCAACGTTATGCTCTGTTTTTTTCTCTATTATTTCCTAATTAATATCTGAGTCAGAACAGGCAGCCAGTGGGAGTGCTGAGAAATGCCAGAGGTTCCCAAGTGTCTCCCAAAGTCATCACTATTTGAAGAGCAAAATTAAAATGTTGATGTATCCATTACATGGAGCCTCTTTCTTCAGCTCTCTTCCTGTGTGAAAGAAGGTTTCAATTCATGCTAGTCTTCGTGAAATATTACCCCCCCCACCACCAAAAAAAAGCTGCTGTGTGCATGAGGAAGAAAGATATGTTAAGGGTTTTAAAAAAGTATGACATAAATCACTGTTACATGACAATAAACAATCACTTCCCTGTTTATGATATAAGAGCATGAATGATAACACCTTCAAGATGATTTCTCTTTCTCATACTGAATGAGCTCAAAATAACTATCTATTTTAAGCAAGGTTTGTGGAAAACAACTTCTCTCTTTTCTTTTTGTCTTCTTCGCCAACAAACATTGAGCCTGATCCAGAAAGAGACCAAATAAGAGAATGGGCTTCCTTCGACACTCTGGCTGTCCAAGCTTTGTTTTGCCAGCCTCATTTGTGAATTGAGACTCTGGGAAACAATGGGTTTGATGCAAGAGGGATCAACAAATGATAAGCTGGTCCCCTTCAGAAGTTAGCTCCCAGGGCTCGGCGCCATCCTCTGGCTTTCCTTTCAGTTCCCCAGCATGTCAATTTTATACCTCCTTTACCAAAATTTTTATATTTTGTTCTCCAAGATCCCTTAAGGGGCTCCTCATCAATCTCTCTTCTCCCCTCTTCTCCTTTAGCTACTTCAGTGTTCCAATGGTGGCCCCAGTAGCAGTCAAAATGTAGGAAGTTAAATAATCGATCTTGGATCAAAATTACATATTTAAACTCAGCTGCATTTGAAGGATAAACTGTAAATTCTTCTTTTCCCCTTCTCCCCTTCCAGGTCGTCTTCTCTGTCTGCCAGCGCCCTAAATCTCAAAGCCTCCACTCCTTCCCAGTATCCATCACTGTTTCTGCTTCTATTCTCCCCTTCCATCTCCTTCCGGTGGCCTTCCTTCCACTCACCGTTCATCAAGAGCTAAGTTCATATGTGCTCTACGTATTCTCCCAAGGCTCCAAAGTTCAAGGAAGGTTTGCCCACATCAGGCCCCAAGTCTCTACTCCTGAAACCCTTAGCTGTGGCGCTCACTCTGGCCCTCCCTTCACTGGTTGTCACAGACTGATGCCTTCACCCACAATTGTTTTTACTATAAAACAGCAAGCAGGATGGGGGTGAGAAAACAGGACAATGGGAGAAAATGGAGTTGCTGTTCCTCAGTTTTGAGCAAAGTAAGAGAAGCTGAGTTCATGACTTTGTCCTTGACTAGAATCCCTCAGGGATTAACAGAGATTCAGTTAACTGGGGATCGGCTCAGTGGAGTAAGTGCTGGCTGTGAGAACACGAGAACCAGAGTTCAGATCCCCAGCACCCATATAAAGATGGCACCGCAGGTGCATGTGTATCCCAGCCCTGACTGATCCCAGGTCTATCTGGCCAGGCAGTCTAGCTGAAGCTGTGGCCTCCAGGTTCCCTGAGATCCTGTCCCAAAACATGAGGTGGAGAACAATAGAAGACACCTGACATCAACCTGTGTCTCACACATGTGTGAGCACACCTGCACTTTCATGGGCACACACACACAAGCAGCCTCCCACTAAATAAATAAATAAAAATTTAAAGACATATAATGTTTTCAGTAAAGTTTCATGGGCCAAAACTCAGGCAATATCTTCTATGGGGACAATGTTGGGACATGACAGGCTCTGAGGACAAAGGTCATCTTTCCCAAGTACTAAGTGTACCCAGAAATGAATTTAAAACTTCTGAGGAAAAGGGAGCTACCACAGTTGATGCGGGGCCAGGAAATGGTCTCAGCAAAGCATCTGAGTTCTGGGCTGCAAATGTCTACAGGTAGTGTGGTGGAGCTGTGGCCGCATTAGCATGGCTCATTGGATGGATGTGGGAATGTTAGTACCTGTTATAGGTGGGAAGAGATGTGCTCTGGATTAAGACATCTCTGTCTTACTCACTGACGGGGTTGGCTGACACCTTCAACCCAGCAGAGGCTTGTGGATTAGGACTAAGAAATCAAGGCTTGGATTTTACTTTTCCAATTCATCCATTAGATTTGAATGCAATCATGCATGATGATATCATATCCTTTTAGGAAGATGGCCATAAGTTATGTTACTAGTGACATCAGAGGCTTGTGTGAGGGTAGTCATCATCTACCCTCACACAAAAATCATCTAGTGAAATCATGTGAACAGCCCCATAAGACTATATTGTCTTGTGACATCACAGGTCTATGAAAGTGGCTCCGTAAGACTACATCACATGGTGACAGCATAGACTTCTTAGTGTGAGCACTCCCCACAGTGTGTGTGCAGTGACAGTCACCTACGATGACTTAACAGGATGGGATCCTGGTGTGAAGTAATACATGACTTTATTTGAAAAGAAGACAGATATCAGGCAAGTGTTACCATCCCCATTCATTTACGCGCACACGCGCATGCACACACACACACACACAGACGCCTGCACAAAAATACCAACATACACATGCATACACACATGTGCACACACTTGTACATATATACACACTCTAACACATGCACACATACAGGGATTGGTTATGCTCCACTTTCCATCTAAAAGTTTGTCTCTGGACCTGAGATCACATGGCAACCTGTTAGCTATGCAGACTAACTCTTTAACCTCCTAGAATCGCAGGCTCAGAATCTGCACCTGAAGCCTAATTGAACTATTTGAGAAGAACTACCCCAGAGCCACCTTCAGAAGGACTAGCTAGAGGAGGTACGATGTGCCGGCATGGGAGAAACCTGTAAACCAAGAGTGGAAAGAAGGTGATGCTGGAGAGCGTTTCCTTCCGAGCTGAAGTTCTGATTGACTTGATGCCCCCTATGCCACTGACTCCACAGTGAAGCAACCATGACTGGTGCTTTAACAAAGGGAAAATCCATGTAGGGTTCTGGAGTTCCCAGGAGGTATTTCACAGCCAATAGGGGGCATGTTGGCTGGACTTGCCAACATGAGGACATCTCACACTGAGGCTCCCCAGCAGCCTGTTTGAGGGCATTGTGTCCAGGACAGCCTCACCCATCCCATAAGCTTTGGACCCTGGCTACTGAGGATTTCCCAGATGAAGATTCGGGGTTATTTGTGGAGTGAGTGTAGGTTATCTGTGACTGCTGTGCTGGCGTAGAGGCTGACAGCTGGCTCTATGTCCAAAGAGAACAAAACAATCAGAGTCGGGGCCTGGGCTGCACTCCTTCCTCGGAGACCAGACAGCTCACAAAGCCATGGTGGGCTCTGGTGAAATGACCCGGACAAGTTTCTCTTCGAGGGATATAAAGTTTTACTGTGAAATGTCCTCCCTGGGCCCATGTGTTTGAACACTTGTTCTCCAACTGGTGCTGCAGACCCCTTGGACAAAGAGCCTCCAAGTGGAAGGGTCTCTGCAGGACAGGCCTCTGTTTAGCCTGCCTGGTTTCCTGTTCCATCTCTGCTTCCTGAACTATCAAGACGTGATGAGTCACAGTCACATCTTCCTGCCACCAAGGACTCTGCCTTCAAACCATGAGCCAAAAGAAATCCTTCCCCATGCACGCCACTTTTGTCATGTATTTTACCAAACCAATGAGAAAGGTAACTGATTCACTGAGATCTGTAAGGTGAGGCCCACATGTCAGGAAGACCCCTGGCCTAGTCCTCTAGACATTTCCATAGCCTCCACTTGCTGCAGGAACCTTCTAGACCTGTGTGTTCGGTAATCTTACCCTCAGGTGTCCCTCTGAAGAGCATTCTCCTAGTCAACCCCTGTCTGGCTGCACACTCCTCCGAGAAAGGGAAAGACAGTAGTAGTCAATATGTTTGACACTTTGTACTTTTAAAGCGGCTGTGAGTTATCACCATCTCCTGTGGTCACATAACTACTTTGACAGACAACTGCAAAGAGCATTCAGAGGATCTCCTCAGACACTTACCCAGCCCAATCAATGCTACTTTCCCAAATATGTAGGCATATGTGTAATTTCATATAATCAAACATAAGCATTGCCCTCTAGTTGCTAATTAAAATAATAATGTGCAATTTCGTGTAAAATGAAAAGAAATGGTACTTGGTATCTTTTTCACTAAATAGTTTTCAATTGCTATTTAACCTAATGGTTCTGTTTCCATAGAAACAAAACTTAGCACAGGCTTTTCCATGAAGTCAACACAACCTTCCAGAGATCCATGGCTGGAGCATCACTCAGAAGCTGCAGCGCAGTTTGCCAGCCTCCTTTAGTCTTCTTATAAGGAAGAGCTACTTGTGAAACTCCAGCTGGGCAGGGCTGCACTAACAGCAACCAGGTATCCTCAGTGTTCCTCCTGCTTCTGTTCAGAAGCTCAGTGTCCTCCTCTGATGAGTGGAAATTCTGTGGCCAGAGAGAAGGGGGACAGACTGGATGTGGGCCTGGGGCCTCCCAATCTCCTTCCTCAGAGCGTGGACGTGGACAGGCCACAAGAGGCTCTTTATGGATGATACTGGGAGAAGACCCTTCTGAAACAACCTGACCAGGAAGACACACATTTGCCTGTCAATCATGCAGTAAAAGCTCCCAGAGAAGCCTGGAGTCTTCTCACCCTCCGTGCCCTCCAAGAGTCTGAGCCCTCGGAGGTGTTCCTCTGCTGATTTCTCCACCAACTTCAGTAGATGTCTGCAAACTTCCCCGCTTTCTAGATACTTTGTAGGTCTACATTTAATGAGGAGAGACGAACTGCTCCCCCCCATGAGCATTGTAGGCTTTCACAAATCAGCCTACACAGTAGCTTTTCTACGCAAAGACAAAGCCCGTTTGTATGAAGACACCCCTGCTGGCAGCAAATGTAGACATGGCAAATTAGAGGGAAATGTTTTTTGTGTGTGATTTATGTGATTTCAACATAATTATTTGCTTGTAAAATACATGAGAGGAAGGAAAAGGCATGAGGGTATTTTCAAGATCAGAGGAGAAAAACCAGAGGCGGATTGGATTGTCCAGCATAGAGATGAAAGCACTTAACTGCCTAGGTTCAAAGCCTGGCTTTGCCAAAGTATGTTGGCAACTGAGCAAACTACTTATCAGTGCCTTGGTTTCCCCATCAGGTTAATAAAAGAACCTACTTATTAATGGTGTTGTGAAGACTGAATGAATTAGATGCATAGAAAAATCTAGAAGTGCCTGGCATATGGTAGGCACCACAGCCTAAGTAATGACTATTATTATGTGTAGACAACCGGGAGGCAAGAACAAGGTAAGTCTCCCAGCGTTCTCTGAGCTGCGCTTGATTCCACATAATTCAATAGTGTGGTTTATTTTATTTTAAAAAATCTGACATCGTTGCCCTTAAGGAGTTTGAAGCATTCTGACTTACCCTCCCAGAAGTTATTTGGTAATATTTAAAAGCATCCTTTCTGGAATATGGAGAAACTGAGGAACTAATTGTGCAGATAGGTTAATTATGGGGGGGAAGGCCAAATGATCCCCCATCTCTTTTGATGCCCATCCTTCCAGCTGAAGCCGCTTTAGCTTTCAAGCTATTTCAAAGCCGTTTGCTGTGAAAGTTCTGACTGTCTTGGTTTCAGCTTTTATTTTATTTTTTGTAGCCCCAACACATGATGGAAACTTCTGGAAATACCTCAGAAGACCAACAAGGAGCTGAAGAGACCCAAATGAGTGCCAGGCCAAGTCATATCAGTCCACACATCAGAAGCCATCAACATTCTTTCATCCATCCATTTATCTGCAAGACACTGGCTGGGTTATCGATAACCAGGAGCATAGCATGTAGCTGAGAAGAGGAATGTCTGAGAAGACCTGTGTTGTCTTCCAGGAATGCTAACAGGTTGCAAGAGAGGACATCTTTCTGGCTGTGGATATCCTAAGTTCACTGAAAAGAGGGCTATGTGCTGCCCTGAACTCCTTGCTTCCTTTCCAAAGCAGCTGTTTCCTTTGGCGTTAAGATCCACTTGTCCTAAGGTAAACTGCGAGTTTCAGGAAAGACCACTGGCCCTCTCACCCCCGCAGAACCATGAAGTTCTGTGACATCTAGCAGAGACTTTGCCCTAATGACTGGAATTGTTAAGTCTTGTAAGAGCACACTTCTGAGATGGCTTGTTTGGGGTTGCTTGGTTGGTTGGTTGGTTGGTTGATTTTGAGACTTCTTACTTCTGTTCTAAGCAAAGACCACATGGAGCAGAAGCAGGAACATGATCATGAAAAAACCAGAGCCCTGTGCATCTGGGTGGACATTCCTATTTCTGGCAATTGGTCCAATTAGGGTTGGAGTCCAGGTTTCAATTGTTTTATCAGGATTTGTTTTCCAGAAGTCTGTACACAAAGTACCATATTTTGGGTTGATAGAGTGTTTGCCCTGGCATGTACAAGAGGCTCCAGCATTGCATAAACCAACTATACTGGTGCACACCTACATCCTCAGCACTTGGGAGATTAAAGGTCATCTTCGTCTACATAGAGAGTTCCAAGCCAGCCTGGGCTACATTAGCACCTGGGGGTTGGGGAGGAAGCATAGGTTGTTGTCAAGTTTTAAGAGCACAGGCAATGGGCTGTTCCAAGTTTGGACAAGCAATGCTTTGTTTCCTGTCACAGTGAAGCATCTGGGCTACAAGAAGCCTGCCTATGCAAAGACCAACACTTCAGCGAGCAGGTGTCTGTCCACATGTGAGCTTACTGCTGCCATCCTGGGTGGGCCAGTCCCATAGGTTTGGACTTAAACACCTCCCAGTTCCTTTTCAAGTGTTTGGATTTCTAAAGTGTGTCTGGCCTGCCTTCTTGCATCCCGCACTCAAACCCTGAGTGTTTTAAGGGAAATCCAATCCACATGTCTCTGATATGCTTATACTTAACATATCAAAATATTGTTTTATGAAAACCACTGGGCATCCAGGTTCTTCAGCAGTTCTTTCAATGGACCTTTTTAAAAGCTCACCCCTCCCCTAGAAACAGGAAGTCCTGTGTGTGCCAAAAGTTAAAAAGAACTTGAACCTCAAAGGCAAAGGGAAAAAAGTATTTGGCATCCTCTCTGGAGCTCCAAGTCCACAGGGTTCCAGAGGGTTCTACACTGGCAAGTCCTGCCATGTTTCTCAAGCTGAAAATACTCCAGGCACACCCACCTTTACATGAGGTGAGCTGTGAGACACAGCAGTCAGGGAACCGTGGATCAGGCTGCACATAACAGAAAGCCCTTGGTGCTGTGGTAAGACATCAAAATCTGCAGCAGGAGCCAGGCTGCATCCCTGCCTTGGGGTGGATTTGATGACTCTAAGTGCTTTGTCAATTACAGGCTTCCTAGGACTCTTAAGTCCTTTCTTTTTCAAAAATAGAAAGGGAGAGGTTTGGGCCAAAGGTGCTGTGTTGCTACAGAACCCAAATGAAAGCAAGGCAAGAAGACTTAGCTGTAAACCCGGGGCTTACAGGGTGCAGGGAGAGAACAAGTCCCTTTCCTCCCAGGACTGTAATTACAAGGGCTTTACATGAAGACCTCGCCAAGGGTACAGCTCAGGGCCCTGCCCTCCCGTGCTCTTGCTACAGACTTTACTTTTCTGCCCAGGGTCTCCAACCTAAGCCCATCAGAGAGACGTTGAGTCATGAAAGTTCCCTTGGCATTCGTGGGTCCTCTGCCAGTTTTGTACTTTAAGAATCTCATAAAAGCTTTCTCCTGTACTGTCTTGACACGATTTTCTATAGTCACCTGGAGATACATGCTCTCCATAATAGTCTAACCCTGGTGAGTCCTAGCTACTGCCCCCTGGGGTCCATGAACTTTGTATGTCTGCCTTGGTGCTCTTCAGGCAGGCCGGCTCCCGCAAACGATGCCTTGACAAAGAATCGTTGTTGTTGAATGGGGATGGCAGTGCAGTTGGTCAAGTGCCTGCTGTTCAAGCACAGGAACCCGAGTCTAGTCACATGGGCGGCACACTCGTAACCCCAGCTTAGACAGGAAGATACTTGGGGCTCACTGCCAAGCCTAGCCTAATTGGTGAGATTCAGGCCAATGAGAGACACTGTTTCAAAAACAAGAATATTACTTGAGAAATGACACCCAAGGGTGACCTCTGTATGAGTGTGTGTGTGTGTGTGTGTGTGTGTGTGTGTGTGTACTCGCATGCTTAGAGAGTGAGGGGAGATGGAGAAAAAGGGATGTGTCCTCAGTGTGCTATTCAATGCACCTTTCTGTTTACAGGCTTAGACTGAGGCAGTTGAATGCCAGCCTTGGGAGCTCCCAAGTTCTTGGCTCCACCCTGTACTCTCCACAATGTTGAAGGTCAAGTTTCTCGCATAACAAGCAACTCTCCTCTGTCTTTAGGACACAATGTTTGCATGCTCCACGTGATAGGCTTAGCTTCCTGGTCCCATGTCTCATCCTCTCCCACCTGTGACTCAATACCACATGTGTGGTCAGTCCACAAGGTGTTTCACTGTCCCTCAGCATCCAGGCCTTTCTACTTAGTGCAGTGGTAGCAAGCATCATCATGCCAGGCCTTGGGTGATACCAACATCATTGTTCACACCAATTCTCATGCCTCAGGCTTTAAAACTGAACATACCACAAACAACTCTAGAGCCATGATGTTCTGAGGACTCCTCTAGGAGTGTATGTGTGTGACTCCACATGAGAATCATTCTCATGAGCACACAGATGCCTGGACTCTGACAGGCTTCGGTTTGGGAAGTCTCTGCCTGGGAGACATCCCTGGCACTGGGGCATGCTGGAGTTACAAAAGATGTTCAGCTTTCTATTGGCTTCCTTCCCCACATGCAGGGCCCTAGTGGCTGCCCATAGAGAGAAAAGGCCTATCTAGGACTTGAGGCACCTTCCTGTTCCTTGGCTGCATTTGCAAAACCTCTGTGAATAATCAACCATTTCTCATTTCAGCCTCCTCTGGAGAAGGCTCCGGCAGTCCATGGAAGTGTAGTCATGGGGTCTGTAAGGGGAGGGGAGAACCGGGAGCACAGTTTTGGCTCAGGCTGCTTTCTGTTAACCTTGGGTATGCACTGCTGATGTGAAAGCAGGAAGAAAGAAATGTCACATTATCCCCCCCAACCCCCAGCTTTGCCTGCCCTGCTTGGCATGGAGTCTGTCAGTTTAGACCACCTATAATGCAGACCTGCCTTGGAAGAAAACACTCTCTGAAGATGAACACACCCTGGAATCTGTGAGGCAAGGATGCCCTCTAACGGAAGCACAAAGGACATCTGGGATTCGCCCTGTTTCTACTTCACTGGCAATGATTCTGCCCCCTGTTTTACATCTTGGACTCAAAGCTCACATTTATTTTCAACTGCTTCTATCAGGGTGAAGACTTAAAATGTTCACTACCTCCTCCAGCCTCAGGCCCTGGACCTGGTAAACTGTGGAAAGATTTTTCTGTGGCTCTGGTCTCCTATGAATCCCAGTCTCTGTAACCGGCAGGCTGTGTGACCATGTTGTGATAAAGTGGTACTACAAACCAGCAGGGTAATTTCTCTAATACAACTGCACAAGCACAAGCCTTATATCGAAGAATTTCATCACCCTTATGTAGATATTTCCTTAAAGTTTTACCCTTATTTATGGTTGAGAAACGTAGGGTTTTCTGGGATTAATTTCTCTCAGGTTTTGAGATGAGGCAGCCACCTTGCTTTCAGCCCCATCTTCCTTTGAGAAGTGTCCATGCTCTTTCCTAAAGGCATGTGTTTACAATTTAGCCAATTCTACTTGGCTCAGAGCTCCTTGAAGCCCTCTTATGATGATGCAATGTCACAGAGCAAGAGTCCAAGCAGAGCTGCGTGGGTCGGCATAGGCGAGTTCTGTTCAGACTTGCTGTCTGTACTCACTGAGAAAAACCCACATAGGCATGTTCCTGGAACACTACGATTAGCTCAAATTGAACCCAGGATAAGGCTAAGCTTGTTGGGCATTCCATGCCTCTCTCCTCAGCAAGTGAATTAAGTCATTAATACTTAGAGGGCACAGACAGCTGCTTGGATGCTGGGCTATGTCTGAAGGGCCTTTCCACTCGTCACTTGACTGTGAGGGTGGCTCTGACAAGAAATGAGATCCTGCTAGCTTTCCATGCCACCCAAGCAGAGCCAGGTCATGTGTAGAACGTCAGACCATGGGCTTCCAAGAGCTACCAAGATGGGTGTTGGGAATGTACTGTCATTAGAGCCAAAACACATAGACCAGTGCTTCTGCTCGCTTCTCTGTTAGACTGGAAATAGCTGTCTGGCCTATAGGTGGGTGGGCATATGGTGAATTATAACTGGACTATTAACCTGAGTCAGGAGGGACATCCACTCAGTTGTCCACTCTCAAGTTTTGTCTCTCACTTTTGTGTTTCATAACAGTAAATCACCATGGGGCTAGGGAGATGACTCAGTTGGAAAAAAACTTATACCATAAGCATGACTACTGAGCTTGATCCCAGCACCATGTTAAAAAAAGGAAAAAGGGCAGGGGGGGGGAGTGAGCTCAGTGACACATACCTGTAATCCAAGTGTGGGGGAGACAGAGGCAGCAAAATCTCTGGAACTGGCTAGCCAGCCAGTCTAGCCAATCAGTGAGCTCCAGGTCCAGTAACAGACCCTTGTCTCAAAAAAATAAAATGGAGCTGGGCAGTAGTGGCACATGCCTTTAATCCCAGCACTCAGGAGGCAGAGGTAGAAATCTCTGTGAGTTCAAGGCCAACTTGGTTGACAGAGTGAGTTCCAGGACATCCAAGACTACACAGAAAAGCCCTGTCTTGAAAAAAAATAATAAAATAAAAATAATAAAATGGAGAGCAACTGAAGAAGACACTGGACACTGACCTCTGGGATCAACATGCATGCTTACACACACACACACACACACACACACACACACACACACACACAGTTCTAGTAACTGAGACTGATCTCATGCCATAGTCTGTCTTAGTACAGTCTGGAAGACTCAGAATCTCTTTATGCTTAGATACAAAACTCTGCTGCTCACGTCTCTTCTGTGGTGCTCAGAATTGCATTATCTCTGTATTTTAAACTGCAAATGCCCCAGGCAAGGTAGATGCCCATGAACCAGCAAGAGGGAGGTGCAGAACACTGAGAAGTCCATGTGTCTATGGCCCTAAACCTCATTCGCCCTTCTTGTGAGTGCTCCCTGACTTAGGACAGAATGAGACTAAAAACCCCTGGCAATCCCCTTTGGGGGATACGCCAAGGCTCCAGCAGGGAGTAAATTCAGTCCTTGCCTGGCTTCTGGCACAGAGTCCAAGGTGGAACTAGGGAGGGGCTGGTGATTCGTGCAGCTGGCATACTGCACATACAGTGCTGTGGGTCAAGGGGCAAGTGGATTGAAGGAGGTATGTGTGGGCAAGACACGTCCACAAAGCATGGTGTGGGTGGAGTGGCCTTAGGGTTACATAGAGAACTGTGTGGCAAGGTCCTCATGTGACCTCTGCCCAAAATTGACTCAGTCTGTTTCAGCCAAATGTTATTCATCTCTCATTCTTAAGAGTGACGTAGCCACTCACCAACTCCCCAAATGCCTGGAGCTGATCAAACTTCAGAAGGAGCCAAAAATCAAACAAAAAATCGTGTTTAAGTAACACCTGGTGACTGTCTATAAGCTTACCTTTGGGGCCCTCCAGTGGTTGCCAGAAAAACTGAGCTCAGGCTCCAGTTCTTCAGAAATGTTCATCCTCACTTACCTGCTCATTATCCCAATCATGTCACAGTAGCTAAGATGAAATGTCTCCAGAGGAGAAAGAAAAGAGAGTCTTGCTATCCCAAGGCTGTAGAGTGCAGACATACTGTTTGTTGAGAGTTCAGTGAGACGTAGCCAGGTATCTGGGATGACTACTTCTGCCTACCTTTCCTACAACTGTAGTTTTTAGTCGCATTTATGAAGCATGGTTTTGTTAGTTGTTTTCTTTTGTGGCGTTCTTCCCCATTGTTTGGTGGCTGCCTCTTTGATCTTCTTTGAATTTCCTAACTGGTAGTCTCTCTCTAACACATAGTCTATCAACACTATGTTGATTACATCCAATGATTTCATGACTAATATTTCCTTAGGACCTGCTATGTTCTCCTGGGGTATACCACATACAGAAACAGAAAGCAGAGTTAATACTCCCTTTCCCTTCTTCTTCTGCCATGTTTATATTCATAAAAAAATCTCTCACTTCATATTTGTCTGTGAAGATTTGCCAATTGGGATTTTCTTTTCCATTTTCAGGACTGAGCTGGAACCCAGGGCTTTACAAGCTTTTCAAGCACTTTGCTATATCCAGTTCCATTCAGATTTCTCACCACAAAATCATTCCTCCAACATTTTGAGTTATGAAGCCTTTTCCATGGTTCCCCAATAGAGGTGACATTTGGATACTGGAATTCTCTGAGAATGCTAAGGAGAAGTAGAGTAGACAAGAACTTCTTGGTGAAAGGACAAACAGGTGAGGCAGGGAACACAGAGGAAGAGGAAAGAAACCAGAGTGAGCTGAGAAGAGAAACTGAGCACTGCCCAGCACTGAGCCAACGTCCTGTTGTAACTCTTGAGTCAAACCTGCTGAGTGTCAGATCCAGTGTAGAACCAAACAGTCCAAGTTCAAGGTTATAGTTTCTTTTTTTTTTTTTAAGTGAAAGTGGTCTGGTGTGGGGTCTCATACCTGTCATCCCAGCACTGTGGAGGCTGAGGCAGGAGGATCATCATAAGCTCCAGGCCAACATGAGCTGTAGAATGAGACCTTCTCTGAAAAGCAACAACAACAAAAAGGTGGGTGGGTGGATGGATGGATGGATGGATGGATGGATGGATGGATGGATGGATGGATGGATGGGTAGGTGGATGGATGGGTGGGTAGGTGATGGATGAGTGGGTAGATGGATGGATGAGTGAGTGGGTGGGCAGGTGGATGAGTGAGTGGGTGGGTGGGTGATGAGTGAGTGGGTGGGCAGGTGGATGAGTGAGTGGGTGGGCAGGTGGATGAGTGAGTGGGTGTGTGGGTGGATGGGTGGATGGGTAGGTAGATGAGTGAGTGGGTGGGTGGGTGGATGGGTGGGTGAGTGGGTGGGTGGGAGGGTGCATGTATGAGTGAGTGGATGGGTGGATGTGTGGGTGAATGGATGAGTGAATGAGTGAGTGAGTGAGTGAGTGAATGAGTGAGTGAGTGAGTGAGTGGGTGGGTGGATGTGTGGGTGGGTGGATGGGTGAGTGAGTGAGTGAGTGAGTGAGTGAGTGGGTGGGTGGGTGGATGGGTGGATGGGTGAGTGAGTGAGTGAGTGAGTGAGTGAGTGAGTGGGTGGGTGGGTGGATGTGTGGGTGGGTGAGTGTGTGGGTGGGTGGATGGGTGAGTGAGTGAGTGAGTGAGTGGGTGGGTGGAAGGGTAGGTGGGTAGAAGGGTGGGTGGGTGGGTGGATAGATGGATGACTTTAGCCAGGTCATCATCCTGCTACTGGTCCATGCATTGTTTTCTGTCTTACTTATAAGGGGCAGATTGCATTTTAAGTTTTTTATCCTGTTACTGTGTCATTTTCTCTTTTGCACTGTGGCTTGCCCTCCCTTATCAACTGATGAAATCCAACCTTTGAATGTGGGTTAGCTCATGACCACAGCCAGGACTGCACTGGGCTGCTAAGACCAAGTCATAAAAGGCAGCGCTATTTCCACCATCTTTTGGGATCTATCCTAATATGTATCTCTGAATAGCATTCCCACAGAGACCTGGCAAAGAATCCAAGCAGGGTATGTTCTCGTAGTGGGGACACTTTAGGCCACAGATGGCTAGCATGTGGATTTTCCCCCTGTCCGAAGTAGGGCCTCTTAAACTTTTCCCAAGAATGACCCCTTTTTGCATGGTAAGTTTTATATGACTCCAGGTATATATTACAAGTATATAAAGATAAATATATAAATTAGTGTGGTGGGGGTAGGTGGGGAAAGTGGGAGGAGGGGAAGAAGGGGGAATTGTGGTTGGTATATAAAATGAATAGAAAAACATTTAAAAGAAAATAATAAATAAATATATAAATTAAACATTAACTAATATCATCATAAAATGTATTATTTTAAAGTAACCCTTTGAGATTTACATCTTTTAAAGATGAAGGCAATTTTGCATGCTAACAGGAGAGATGTGCTTACTCTTTACATAAACAAATCTTGGCTGATATTTGATGCTGCAAGACACAGAGCATCAATATTTTTTCAGAGTTAATCAATATTTTGATTTCAGAAATTATGAGTAATAAGGGCATAACTTCATGCCTATAGCTCTTACAAGACAGCAAAAGAAGTTCAGAGCTATTTTGGAAATGGTTGGAGATTCTGTCATAATCCCAAGCCAAAATTAATGATACCTTGTAAAACTCTAGTCAGCATCTTTAACAATGATTTTTTAAAGCCCTACATTCTAGCATAACAAGACCCAAATATATACAATTTGATAAGTAGGAAAATATAAAAAGCTTTTGTTTCCTATAATTAAGTCATTATGTTCCCATAATGACCGGCAAATTTTGTATGCACAGTAAACACATTGTAGTTTGTAACATGCTGTGTTCTGGGGTCTGAGCGGAGGTGTTTCAGACCGGATTCATCAGTATTATGTGGTGTAAGGCATATACACTGGGAAGTATGTGTGGTGTGTGTTCAGAACCAAAGTTGTGGTGAAGTCATTTAATGCCACATGGGCAAGTGCAGTCAGATGCATCTCGGACTCCTTATGTGCTGTATTTTGAAGTAATGTTTGGTTATTATACATTCACAAGTTTTTTATTGTTGCCGAACTTTTCATGACCCCTCACTCAGTTGCCAGAGTCCATATGGATATGACCCACAGTTTAAGATGTTAAACCACCCATCAGTAGAGTCGCTGGCAGTCCCCACAGAAAGAGCACCAGGCCTTTGCAAATACCCACATCTGCTGAAGGATGCTGCTTTCCTTGCAGCATTTGAAGGTGATGATTTCTGGGGTTTTACTGTGAAGTTTGGACTCTGGAAATTGCTACTGTCCTGCTGAAC
The DNA here is from genome assembly GCF_004664715.2 of Peromyscus leucopus. Lineage (NCBI taxonomy): Eukaryota > Metazoa > Chordata > Mammalia > Rodentia > Cricetidae > Peromyscus > Peromyscus leucopus. The sequence goes on along the minus strand of NC_051065.1, from coordinate 125,629,129 downwards.
TCCCATTGAAGACCCATGGAGTTTCCCATCCTTCGCTTTCAAGAGTTTACTCACTAAATGCTTATTTTTACAACAGCATAATCTTGGTTTATTGTTGCTTGATTTTCTAAGATGATGGCTTAAAACTTAAAGGCAGTTTCTATTACACGGGTAACCATTTGGTTCTGAAGAGCAATTTCTTCTTCCCCACTTGTTCCCCATCTTGAACACATCCATCATAGTACTCGTTACTTCATACCATTAAATACATGTCCACGGCTTTCCCTAATCTGCAAGAGAAGTCAAAGAACCAAAAACAATGACTTTTTCTAAAATTAGTGGTAATATTCAATGCATAGTTCAAGCTGTTTGGTTTGCTTTATGGTTCGTCTTTCTTCAGCTATAAATTTAGCTTATTCATTCAACAAAAATATCTGAGTATTATTTTTATGACTTACTGTAAAAAATTTATTTTAAATTTTACCAATTCAGAAGAAAGTAAGCAGGACAGGGAATCACAAAAAGTGGAAACAGTTGACAGAAGCAGTATGTATTTCTCATGCAAAGAAAAGGAGCCGATGGACATTAGGTACTGTACAAGCTTGAGAAGGACTTTCATATGAAAAACACATGGACAGGACAAGTTCTTATTGACCCAAGTGGAGAGATGATCATGAGGACAGATGCAGATGGGCTGACTAGTGCAAACTAGCTGGAGAAATGATCATGTGATCATGAGGCCAGATGCAGAGGAGCTGACTTGTGCAAACCAGCAACCCAGAGATTCTGCTTCTCAAGAATCTCAAGTCCAAACTCAAGCTGGGATTGTCAGAAGGATGGGAGGAATCTAAGGATGGGCATATCGTTCTTTCAAGGTCCTCTTGAGGTCCTTTTGATTCTGAAACTTGTGTGATGACAGGATTAGATTCCACCTCACAGATGTCTTCTAGGAAATCATAATTTGATTTACGGTGTTCATTAACAGTATCTTTGCATTTTGCCTAGAGCCAACAGGTGTCATTGTTAATGACTATACAATGAGGTTCTGTCTTGATGGCATTCTGTTTTCTAATCTAGTCACTCCAATCATAAATCAACTTTAATGAAAATATATTCAAAATATTAGTGACATACATTTGAAAGATTATATTAATTGCAACTTTAAGTCAAGGAAAATGGAGTGGATTTCAGAGTCAACTTGCATTGACCATTGGGTCAATACTTTTTAAATTGTAATGGAGATGACAAACTGAGTGGGGTGAATAGAGCTGAAGGAGTAAAACGAGAGACTCGTGCAGAAAGCTGCAGGAGCTTTGAGACATTGTTCATGACTGAGATTACAGACTGGCGTAGTATCCTTCTCTCTGTGTGTCTTTGACACAGCTACAAAACTTAGAAGATGGTGATAATTGTCTCCACTTAAAGAGCAAAGTAAATTAGAAAACAGCTTTGGTTCAAGATCTGGCCAGAAATCAAACTTAAGATGTGGGTAGAGTCTGAAATGCTTCAAGCTCTGTTCAAATCTGTCAACTCTTTTTAAGTTGTTTTGAAGCAAACACACTGACAGAGGAGAGGAAAATGTGGAGCCATCAAACTGAAGCAGAGACGATGATCAATGAGAGTCAGGGATCCTCTAAGGCAGCAGTTCTCAACCTGTGGATTGCAAGCCCTTTGGGGACTAAATGACTCTTTCACAGGGGTCGCCTATCAGACATCCTGCAATCAGATGTTTACATTACAATTCATAACAGTAGCAAAATTACAGTTATAAAGTAGCAACAAAATTATTTTATGGTTGGGGATCATCACAACATGAGGAACTGCATTAAAGGGTCGTAGTATTAGGAAGGTTGAGAACCACTGCACTAAGGTTCATAACATCTTTGTCTATCTTTACCCAGTAGTCGGGCACATAAGCCATGAAGCAAAGCAGGATCCGTGGGGTTTAGTGACCTCATAGCTGGTCCAGCTTACTCCATAATGCTTAAGGTTGGTCATTAATAAATACTTAAATGTTTCACTTTTGAAATCTTCATCCAAAACATTTAAAGTTTTTTTCCCTTTTCCTTATAAGCATTGTTAGTAGAGGGATAGAATTAAATATATAAAACCCATCAAAAGAAGATTCTAAAAGCACCTGTATTGTCTATATTATCCTAGTATTAAAAGACAATATGGTGGCACACACCTATAGTTCCAGCACTTAGGAGGTAGAGGTAGGGGGATCAGGAGTTCAAAGCTAGCCTTTGCTACACAGTGAGTTCAAGAGCCAGCTAGACCACAGGAGACCTTGTGAAACAACAACAATCAGCCCAAGAGAAATGGTTCCTCTTCACACGGAATCATAATAGAATCAAAGTGACACAAATGATGCTCTTTATTTAAATGCATAGATTGTGATGACTTGTGTGGGAGCTCCAGTCCTGTGTAGCTAAGGGTATATACACTTGGTTAATGTCCTTAATTTGTAGCTAATAGAATGACTTTTATGAGCTTTTCTTGGGTGTCACGAGATCCTAGGATAACTCCCTATTATTTGCATAGAAACTTCCATGAAGACATGGAAAAGAAGTCAAACTTCCTTTCAAATTCCTGATCTAGGTGTTTCTTACATTTCAATTCTTTAAAAAAACCTTCAGGAAATTGTATAAAAATGCAATCATTCACATTTTGGTATAGATATTTAAGAAGCATATCTCCGTGGGGTGTGAGCAGGAGCTCACACTTTAAAGCTGTCTCCCAAATACTTCCTCAATTGTCAAAGTTGAAGATTTTCTGTATGAAAATCTAACACCCAAGGCTGAGGAGATGCATGGTTGGTAAAGGGCTTGTCATGCAAGCGCCAGGTCCTGAGTTTGATTCCTGGAACCCATATGAAAAGGCTGTGTGTCATGGAAGGTGATTAGTCCCAGCATCAGAGAAGTGGAGACAGATACCTCACTGGCCAGCTGGCCTCCATGGTGAATTCCAGGCCATTGTGAGGCCAGAGACCCTGTTTCAAAGAAGTAAGTGTGTAGTGCTTGAGGAACGACCACATGTGATTGACCTGGCTTCTACACATCCTGGGGCACACCTGGCACACGAATGTGCATACAGACACTGACATGACTTCCATTTTCTTACCTATGTAGAATCCAAGGTTACATTTATCCTTTGACACGTATCAATGCTTTAAAAAAAAAAACAGAATAGAACATATACTTTCCAGACCTCAAACATCAACAGCAAGGTGATTTCTGAGAAGGCTGCCTTCTGATTGCCCGGATAGTCTCCAGAAGCCTACACAAGCACCGGAGAATCCAGAACAAAAAAACTTAGAACTCTCCCCAAGAAAGATAAAGTCAGGGTTCTAGTAAAGAAGACATTCTTTAAAAAACATTGGCTTTCAAATTGATTCCTAAATCCTCAAGTGTGTATAAAAGACCCAATTTGGCTCAGAAAACCTTTAAAAAATGAATGTTGGAAGGCTTTCAGTTTTTAGTTTCAAGACTTATCTAAAGCTTTTAAAATCAAAATCATGTAGCAGCATTGGCATAAAAATAAGCAAATAAATCAATGGAACAAAAATTAATTCAGTAAGGGTAGTCATGCATATGGTCAGTTGAGTTAGAACAAATATTACAAAATCACTCAATGGCTCAACAACCTATTCAGCAGTGTAGGAATATCAGATTTCCATGTATGAAAAGTGACCCTTAGTCCTCCCCATGCTTGGTATACTAAAACTAACTTGAAACAGGTCAGGGACGTGAATGTAAATGCTAAAGCTCAGAAAACACCACAGAGATGATGCAAAGGAGAGCCAGAGGAAAACTATTTTCAAACCATATGACAAACTAATGACATGTGTCTAGAATATATTAAGACCTTTCATATCTCAGTGAGAAGACAAATGACCCAAACCTAAATGGACAAATTATTTGAGCAGATATTTCACCAAAGAAGATTTATAGGTGACAAGCAAGTCCAGGAAGAGGTTCAACACCTTTTCTCATCATGAAAACCAGGTTATAGTTTGTACTGTGCACCTGCATCTGCCAGAAAGAGAAACCATGCATTGACTCTATTGAATATAGAGAAGGGTGTCAAACAACTGGATCCTTCACCCACTGCTACTGTGGGCACATCCATACATAAGATCTAGTCATTACATAGATGAAAATGTGTTTCTACACAAATACTTAGACATAGATATCCACACTAAGTCTAATTGTACTATCCCAAACTACAGATCACTCAGGTATCCACCTCATAAAAACATAAGCAAACCATGACTACAACATTTCAGCCATAAAAATGAGTAACCAATTCTATGTGCAGCAGCATGTAGGCAAACTAAAATAACCATTTCCGGCACAGCCATCAAGATAGAAAGGAGTGGGAGAACAGAGTTGTGTTATGGAGAAAGAAGGCTTTGGTGACAGACATTTTCATTGTCTTGATTGTGGTGATGATTCCAGTGTTAAGCTCATATTTAAAGTTGAACTGAACCATTTAAAATGTGGATAGTTTATTTTAATCAATTAGACCTAAACACTGTTGGGGGTGTGTGGGAACCAACAAATCCCACCACCTACAAATCCAGGCATGTTGACTGGGCTGTTCTGTCTGGAATTCCAGGATTCCTCAAAGCCTATTGCTGTTCTCTCACTTGGTCTTTATGTGTCTCCACACTTTCCCGTTCTCTATGTCCACATCCCTCATTAGTACTGCTGTGGTCACCACATTCATTGACTCTTCTTTCAATGCTGATGATGGTGATGAGTCAGTTAATGACAGTATCTGTGACATAGCCTTCTGATGTCATGTCATGAATTATTGTATTCTCCGTGTTTAGGTTTTCCTTGACTAAGTCTGTCTCCTAGTTAGACTACATATTTATTGAGATCTAGCAGGAGACTTTTTACTCTGTGTGTTTTTAGAACATCTAGAAAAAATGTTTTGTATAAAGGAAGAGGTCCATAGCATTAAAGCAAGGACCAAGTAAGAGCTGTCACTGTTTACATGCAGAAGGGCTTCTAAATGCCCAGCCAGCCACTCCCATGATTAAACTGTCTTAACACAATGACTGCTACATGGCAACAATACCACTGAGTTCCACTGGCACTGCACTGGGCAAAAGAAATCAGAGGCGAGGGCACTGGTGGTGCACACCTTTAATCCCAGCACTCAGAAGGCTGAGGCAGGTGATCTCTGTAAGTTCAAGGCCAGCCTGGTGTACAGAGAAAGTTCCAGGATAGCCAGGGCTACACAGAGAAACCCTGTCTCAAAAAACCAAACCAAGCCAAATAAAACAAAACAAACAAACAAACATTACAAAAACTACCAAGGAAGGAAAGAAGGAAGGAAGGAAGGAAGGAAGGAAGGAAGGAAGGAAGGAAGGAAGGAAGGAAGGAAGGAAGGAAGGAAGGAGAGGGAGGGAGGGAGGGAGGGAGGGAGGAAGGAAGAAAGAAAGAAAGAAAGAAAGAAAGAAAGAAAGAAAGAAAGAAAGAAAGAAAGAAAGAAAGAATCAGAAGCGAGTTGTATAATTCCATTGTCAAAAGGTCATGAAGAGGCAAAATTAGCCTATACTTACTTCAGAACAGTGGCTGTAGTTTTGGGTTATTATGGATGAGGTAATGCTCTAAGCCCAGGCTGCCAAAATCATCTATGTTTGTATTTAAGTTGTGGTGCATTTTTTCTTTGTTGGAGCTTGTTTGTGAAATTACCCAAATGAGAACTACATAATGCAATTAGCTGTCTCTTAAACCTCTTAATCTGAAAGCCCTCAGTCCATCACTGACCTTGGAATTTTATGTTGAAGGGAGTTGATTGTCTTGTGATTTTTCTCACAGTCTGGGTTTCACTGATTACATCTCCCTGGTGGGAGTAACAAGTTCTTCTCTGGCCTGGATTCCATGAAAGCTGTTTGTTCCAAATGTGTGATCCAGTCAGGCTCAGTATTTGGGGGCAACACAGAAGATGCATACTCTGTTAGGAGTCACACAGTTAGTATATGTCTGTATGTGCATTTTCTGTACGTGTGATCTTCTATGTGTGCCCGTGTTTGTGCACATGGGTATACACGCATGTGTCTGTGACTATGAATGGAAGCCAGAAGTCAATGTCAGGTGTCTTTGTCAATCACTCTTCACCTTATTTTTTGAGCCAGGGTCTCTCACTGAACCAGGAGCTCATCAGTTTGGCTAGACTACCTGGTCAATGAGCACAGGGGTCAGCTTGTTTCTGTCTGCCCATACTGGGGTCACATAGTCACATCCAGCTTCTTATGTGGGCTGTGAGGATTCAACTCCAGTCCTTGTGCTTTTACAGCAAACACTAACAACTGAGCCACTTCCTCAAATCCAAGAGTGACACACTGCTTCCCTTCCCTTTGCTGACGTCAGCAGGTGTTGCTCATCAATTAGTATTCCCAGGATTTGCTGGGGATGTAAAATGAGGATGTTGCTAACTTATCCTTTATTTGTTAAGAAAATTACTGCACTTCCAAAGGGGAGCTTATCTTTTTATTTCTTGAATCCATTGGTGAATGTTCATGTAACCTATTAGGGATGGCTGAGAACAACATGGAAAAGTAAAGGGACTGATGAGACTCTGGACAGATGCAGACTATGTGGTATTTGCACACTCAATCTCTTGACTCATTCATCCTTATATGGAAACTCTACATCTTTTGATCAAGTTCATGTATATAATTTTAACCATATGGTTTCTTTGTTTACCTTTTATTCCCACTGTTTGCTTTTTTGCATGAGAGTCTCACTATGTTGACCAGGCCAGCCATGAACTTAAGGCAATCTTCCTGCCTCAGCCTCCTCAGATGCTGAGATTATAGGTGTAAGGCACAATACCTGATGGCTTTCAACCTATTTTAAATGAGATATTTAATCCAATAAGTAGGCTATGGATGCATCAGCCCCATGCAAAAAGCCCTAGAAAGTGTGTATAACACACCCATTCGACCAGAGCAGTGTCCCTACACACTTTTCTCCACTATAATCTTTAACTGTCTCTATAAGCAGACACTAAGACACACAGTTGGTGGCCTCAAGGACAATGAATTTTATATTTTATATTTTTACTTATATGTATGTGTGTATCTGTATGAGTGTACATCAAGTGTTGGGGGCATATAGGCCAGCAGGACATCAGATCCTCTGGAGCTAGAGTTACAGGTTGGAATTATTTGAAAGAAAAATCCCCATGTAGTCTCAAGCATTTGAACAGTAGGTGGTGCTGTCTGGGGTGGGGGGGTCTTGGGAGATATGGTCTTGCTGGAGGAAGTATGTCACCAGAGATGGGGTTTAAAGCCTTGCCCTACTTTCATTTCTTTCCGTTCCATGCTTGTGATTAAGGATGTGAGCTCTTAGCTTCCTGCTCCAGCTTCCATGACTGCAACTTGCTGCCACATCTCCTTGCCATGATAGACTCATCCCTCTAGAACTGTAAGCCTAAATAAACTTTCTTTCATTAGTTGGCTCAGTCATGGTGATTCATCACAGCAACAGAAAACTAATACACCAGTGGTTGTAAGCTGTCCAACATGGGTGCTGGGAATAGTACTGGGGTCCTCTACAATAGCAGCAAATGTTCCTCACCTCCAAGCCACCTCTCTAAGCCTAAGGTTTGGATTGGTTTGAGATAGAGTCTCATGTAGCCCAGACTGGTCTCAAACTTACCTTTGATTTGTGATCTTCCTGCCTCTACCTCCCAAGTGCTGAGATTACAGGTGTGCATTACAATGCCTGGTTCATGCTGCAAGTACTCTATCCACTGAGCTACATGTCCCATTGTTTCAACACTTGGTCCCAGTTCATAGTGCTGTTTGGGGCGGGGGCAGGGGAGGGGGAGAGGGGGTTATGGAACCTTAGGAGATGCAGGCTTTCTAGAGAAAGAACATCATTGGGCACTGACTTTGGGGGTTTATAGCCTTGTCCCAATTCCAGTTCATTCTCTTGGCTTTGTGTTTGTTGTTGAAGATATGATCTCTCAGCTTCCTGCTTCCCCACAGTTATGGGCTCTCCCTCTGAACCATAGACCAAAATAAACTCTACTTCCTATAAGTTGATTTGGTCATAGTGTTTTAGCACAGAAACAAAAAGTTACTAGCACAAACCGCTTAGTATAGCTCGTGCTCCACTGAAGCCACTTAGCTTTCTAATCAAGCCTGAGGCATATGTCTGCTGTGGAATATCATTTTAACTAGGCAAAGATGTGTTGCATTTGTTATGCTGTGGAATATCACTTTAACCCACACTTATTATTATCACTTGATGAGGAAACCAAACAGAACGATTAAACACAAGATTCTGCTTCCTATTTTATACCCTAATTGGATGTGAAGTGTATTACATTTGGTTCTGCTGCCTTTGTTAATTATGTAAGGATGTGTTACATTTGTTTGTGCTGCATGTGTTTAATTATGTAAATATGTGTTGCTGTTCCACCTTGCCTGCCCAAGGCACCTGGTTGGTGAAATAAGAAGCTGAATAGCCAATAGCTAGGCAGGAGAAGGACAGGCATGGCTAGCAGGCAGAGAGAATAAATAGGAGAAGAGAGAAAAAGAGAGGGACATGCCCAAGACCAGAAGCCAGGCAGCCACCAGCCAACTAGCCACAAGAACAGTGAAAGTAAGATACACAGAAGGAAAGAAAGGTTAAAAGCCCTGAGGCAAAGCATAGATCAAGAAAAACAGGTTAAATTATCAGAGCTAGTGGGACAAGCATAAGATAATGCTGAGAATTCATAAGTAATAAGAAATCTCCAAGCCGGGCAGTGGTGGCGCACGCCTTTAATCCCAGCACTCGGGAGGCAGAGGCAGGCGGATCTCTGTGAGTTCGAGGCCAGCCTGGGCTACCAAGTGAGTTCCAGGAAAAGGCTCAAAGCTACACAGAGAAACCCTGTCTCAAAAAACCAAAAAAAAAAAAAAAAGAAAGAAATCTCCAAGTCATGATTTGGGAACTGGGTGGTAGCCTGAAAGAAAGCCTGTTACATAAGTCAATCTGGTGTTACGGCTTGACAAAAACACTTGTCACTTATATACCTGTCACACTGTGGCTACCGTCCCCTTTGGGACCCTGTCTTCCAGGCCATCTTGGTCTGGAGCCATGGCATATTTGTTGGGGCTGTGATTCTTTCGGGATCCCTCCTGTGTCTTCTTGGGCTTCCTTTTGGAAGGTTCTCAGCTGCCTAATGCTGTAACCCTTTAATACAGTTCTTCATGTTGTAGTGATTGATCCCTAGCCATGAAATTATTTCCTCACTACTTCATAACTGTAATTTTGCTACTGCTAAGAATTGTTTTATATCTATATATGATACACAGGATATCTGATTATCTAGTATGCAGGATATCTGATATGCAGCCCCGAAGAGGTTGTGACGCACAGATTGAGAACTTTGTCTAGAGGCAGCCATCATCTTACATAATGTTCTCTTGAGCTAAGCTTGCATTCCTCTTTTTAAAAACAATTTTATTTCACATGTCTACCTGTCCACTTATTATTTGTTTCAGTGACTACAAAGTAGAACTTATGTATTGGCCATTCCACTCCTCTGCCAGTGACAGTCTTTGACAACACTTACACTATAAATATTCTGTTAAGGGAATGAACCCCTTGTCGCCTGGTTCAGAGAGTAAATTCCATTTAATGGGGACAGGAGTAACACATTTGGTTGGCTGAGGGACCCAACCTTTCTACATTCTCCTGCATGGGCTAGCCTGCTGAAAGGCTTTCTTGGATGTTCTACTTGGCCATCCAATGGAAATGTCATTGCCACAGTCCTACCTGTGCCTTTTGCCCAGCACACTACAATTCTCAAAAGATGTCAAGTTCTGCTCTAACCAACCAGCTATATCCCTAAATTGAAACCTGTGCACAGGGTCTGACCAACACCCCTGGAGACCTGGCAGGAAGCTGGGGCCACTGGTCATCCTCTCTCCATACAGATTTTTCTCTTTGTCCTTACACTGCCCCTAGACTTCTTATTGTTTCTTATTGCTAACTAACGCAATATTAGTCTCTCTTGTGTATGGGTACCTAAAAACTGCACAGGCATGGTTCTTTTTATTTGAAGAGTACATTTTCCCACAGTGTCATAATGATCACTTTATGAATTCATGTTCTTAAGGAGATGAAAATGCTTGCTACCTTTGTAAGCACACACGTGCTCACAGATATGTGTATTTTAGAATAAGGCTCACTATGATGAGCCTTCCAGATTCCCTCTTTTCTATTTTCAATGTGATGGCTATCTTCAGTAACCCAGGAAAAGCACAAAGTAAGTAAATTTTACAAATTTTTCAACGTTGAGGTTCCCTGGGCTTGTGATATGGCTCAGCAGGTAAAGGTGCTTGCCACCAAGCCTGATGAACTGGGTTCAATCCCTGGGACCTACATGGTGGAAGAAAAGAACCAACTCTTTCGAACTGATCTCTGACCTCCACACATGGCACGTGTATGCCCCCATGACCACAGCCAAATAAAGACATAAAGTTTTTTGTTTTGTTTTCAACAGGATCTCATGTAGCCCAGACTGGCCTAAAAATTTACTGTGTCACTGAGGATGGGCTTGAACTCCTGATCTTCCTGCCATCCCAAGTGCTGGTGTTAGAAGTGTGTGTCTTCACACCAGGCTAGCAATTTATAATTTTACAATCCATTGGAAAAGGAAGGTAGACAAAAACATAATAGCAACAATAAACCACTCTGCTGAAAAGACATCGCCTAGCTCCAGGACTATTTTCCCTATTGTTGTTTCTGGTCTGTCCCTTAAAATTCCAGAGAAGCATAGAATAGCTGCACATGGTGCCCATGTCTATAGTTCCAGGACTAAAGGATCTGAGGCATGAGGATTGATGCAAGTTCTAGGCCAGCCTAGGCTACAGAATGAGACATTTGACTCAAAAAAAATTGTGTCAGAGGGGGGTGTGGTATGTGAAAAGGAAAAGTAGAAAAAGTTATAGACTTTGGGTTTAAAATTCTCCAAACCTTGTTTTTCAGCTTTTAATCCTCAGCCATTGAGCAAATCTGGCTTCCTCAGGAAGGTAAAGATGTATGGTCCTCACATGCACATGCTCAGCATCCCAGACATAATGCACAGTCCAGAGAAGAGAGTACCATGGCTTTCTGCCCTCTTGACCCTGGCAGGGACAAGGCTGCTGGAGTGACCAATCCTATCTCTATGCCTGTATAGCTCCCAAGGATTGTCAGACAAGAATCCTATTCTTCAGAGTCAAGAGCCTTCTCAGAACTGAGGGAGAAATGTCAACTCTTTCTGAATATGCAATCAATGTTCACCTCACTAAAAGCCTGTTGTCTTAATCCTTAAACTGAAGCCAAACTTAAACTGGAAGAGTTGGCATAGTTCTCCAAATTGGGCAGTGGTCCTTAGAAACAGCAACGTGCTGCAGGTACCAGTCACAGTGAAAACTATTGTAGCACTGAAGCCCACAGGTTCAAAGACTGGCAAGACCTATGCTGTTCTTAAGTTGTGTGAGGCTTTCAGGGTTGTGTGTTTTACTTCAGGCTAGAGAGTGAAAATTAGTTTCCTTGCTCGCTCACATTCTGACCCAGCTAAAATTAAAACACACGGAAACATTTGGGCACCAATGCAGCACTAACTGGTATATTCATGCATTGCTAGTGGGTGGGTATGGTGGCACACACCTGTAATTGCAGCCATTGGAAGGCTGAGGCAGGAGGACATGTGTGCGTGTCTACTTCTGGCTGGAGTGGTCAGTTCCTGGAGTCAGAGTGGACAGGTAACTCTGATCTCCCAGTCTGCCCACCTTCCACTCCTTTTTTACTGTCCTTCGCTCATACATATTCTGCTGGTCTTTTTCTTTTAAAGTGTGTGTGGTTTTTTTTGAGACAGGGTCTCATTCTGCAGCCCGGGTTGGCCTGCAAATCATGGCAATCCTCCTGCCTGGGCCTCCTTGTACTGCCTATGTTGTTAATCTTTTTCTAGAGTCTCAGTTTCAATAGAAACACTGTAATTGTCCTTATTCCAAAGTTTCCATTTAGGAAAGCTTTCTCTCTCTGTTCCCCTTTGTTCTTACTTCATGTGTCAATGCACTGTGTGCACGCAGTACCTCTGGAGGCCAGAAACAACATCTCACCCTGGAGTTACAGGTGTTTGGGAATTGCCATGTGGATTCTGGGAATTGAACCTAGGTCCTCTGGAAGAACAGCTGGTAGTACTTTTAACCCTGGAGCCATTTCTCCAGTCCTAAAATGCACAGACTCTTAAAAGCAAAGAGCAGAGTGGTGATCACCATGAAGGAGCAGAACAGGAAGAAGTGAGTCTAGTGGTACAATGCTTAAATTATGGAAAGTTATTTAGGCTCTGAAAATCTAATGCACATTATTAATATAGTATTGTATATGTAAACTGTACTGAGTGGGCAGATAAATGGAATCACTACTTAAAGAAAACACAAAACATTAGCCAGGGGAGGCAATGGGTATAGATTGCTTGTGGTAAATATATATATATAAAGTTATATGTCTTAAATATGTCCTAAATATAAACAAAACTAACTCAATGATATCTCAGTAAAATTTAAAAATAGTTAAAATGCAAAATATGTTTATTATTGGTATTTTGGTTATATTGACCATTATAATTAAGTATTTTACTTTAAAAGTTATTTCAAGGGTTAGAGATGGGTCAGATGGCCCAGCATCCCTGACAGGCAGCCCACAACTTCCTGTAACTCCAGCTCCAGGGGGTCTCACACAGGTCCATGAGCAGATCCAAGCCAGATGATGAATTTTGCAAACCTGGACAATGTGGTGCAGTAGTGATCTTATTCCTCCTGTGGGGTCAACTGTGATCTTCATTGATTGAGTTAAGGCTATCAAGACCCATGCAGCTGGGAATAGGAATCCACTCATCAGTTTCTACGAATGAGTGCCAAGGTGTAGATACAGTTAAAGGATGACCCAAGGGTCCATGCGTTCGTACTGTGTTCATATGGGGAAGAGTGGCACCTTTAAGATATGAAGTCTAGAGGTACAGGGATGGCTCAGTGTTAAAGTGCTTGTCACACAAGCCTGAAAACTGGGGTTTGGATCCTCAGAGTGTGTGTAAGATCTGTATGTATGCAAGAAATGTATGTCAGATCTATATGTATGCAAGAAATGTATGTCAAATCTGTGTGTAGATAAGAAATGTATGTCAGATCTGTGTGTAGATAAGAAATGTATGTCAGATCTGTGTGTATGTAAGAAATGTATGTCAGATCTGTGTGTATGTAAGAAATGTATGCCAGATCTGTAGCACAAGCAGCTGCAACTTTATTGCTGTCAGGAGATGGGAGATGATGTCAGGAGACTCCCTAGAAGCTTGAGGGTCAGCTAGGTGTGTACAGTAATGAACATGAACAGAGACCCTGTCTCAAAGTAGAAGGTAAGGAGCAACACCTGAGGTTGTCTTCTGACCCACAACACACACTATGGCACTTGCACACCTGTACACACACAAAAAAAAAACATATCAAAAAGAAGAAGAGGAAGGAGGAAGAGGAGAAGAGAAGCCTAGTGAGCTGACTGGATGAAATGACCTCTGGAGAGATTAAAGTATGGATAGTTCTTATGCCATCCCAGTTAGTTCTTGCAAGAGGGTGGTTATAACAGAGCCAGTCTGACCCCTCCCTACACTCTGGCATCATAATTGGCAGTGTGGTCTTCCGCCATTGTGATCCTGTCTCTACAATGTTCTTACCACAGTCTAGTCAGTGTTAATGCCACATGTCTGAATCTCTAAAATGCTGAGCTGAGCAAACCTCGTTATTTTATCCAGCCTCCGGTACTTGTTAGAGCAACATGAAACATTAATATGATGTAGAAGATGCAGTTTCTCCAAAAGGTATGAGACAATTACCATGAAAGAAGATGTGTATGTGCTTGCGTGTGTGTGCATGTGCATGTGTGTTCAACAGCTATCTACTCTGCCACACAATCTGTCAGACAAGAGCTTACAAGTTGCAGTTGAAGTCCTAAAGGTAAAGTACACTAAAGGAATTAAAAAAAATGTTGTTTTTTTTTTAAAAAAAAAAAAAACTAAAGTTGGAACAAATATTCAACTCCTTTATTTTAATTTCTTGGTACATATTATTTTGTATATTAGCATGCAAGTATTAATCATCTCTCCTGTGACAAACATGAACAACGCTAAGAATAGGAGTTAAAGCAGTCAACACCACAGATGAGGCCCCTGTCCTAAACAAGTTTGTAGGCTAGAGCAAAAGACAGATGACTAACTACTGAATAAGTATTAATAGGATGCAATGTTTAGACAGAAACAAATTGATTTTAAAAATAAGGCAGGGTGGGTGAACAGGGAATGGCAAAGCATAATTTTGTATGAAGGATTCAGAAAAGGCTCCACCAATAAGAGCAGGTAAGCAGAGACATGAGGGTGTGTGTTGGAAGCAAATGGCATGAGGATGGAACATAGGAAACAAAGACCTTGAGGTGAGAAGATACAAGTATATGAAAGAAGAAGAAAGTAAAGCACAATGAGATTAATGCATGTTGTAGAATCTTGGAGAAGCCAATCAATGTCTACTTGGTAAAGTCAGGACTGTACCAGAAATAGAAAAGACCACGTATGCAAAGTCTCTGGCACGTAGAAGATGTTCAACCAAAGATCAACTTTCTCTGAACACCATTCACCCCTCCTTGGGTCTGGCATATACTAAGTCATCTTAGGACACACACTAACCATACTTCACTTTGCCTATGTAAACCTCTCAGTCAGAAGGCAGCTGTAGCTGTGAAGTCTTCCACACCCAAACACAGTGGTTTCAGGACCCTTTGTTCATGACCAATTGCTATGACCACAATCCACAAAGGACTCTACAAAAGCCATCTTCTTCACTCTTGTACATCCAAATGTTTGGGTTTTTTTTTTTCTCTAAAGGAGCTGTGTGGGTGTCTAGTCATCTGAGTCAAAGGTTCCAACCAGAATATAAATAAAATCCTGCTCTTGGTCAAAAGAAGCCAGTGTCAACTGGTGTAAACCAGACCACGCTATGTACCTAAAACCCTTGAGAGCCATTGAAATCCACTCTCCATGAGCATTTTCAAAAACATCAGAATAAATATGCAGTGCCTGTTCTAAACTGCCTGGCTGGCTTACTTCCAGTTCCTTACGTATGCATTTTCTTGTACATTGGTGGGTTGTGCAAAAAAATCAGTCCAAGAATAAGCATTTGCCTAAGATTTTATATATATTATTATTTTATGCATAGAGGTGTTTTGCCTGCATATATGTCTGTGTACCATGTACATGCTTGGTACCCAGGGGCCAGAACAGAGCATCAGATTCCCTGGAACAGAAGACAGCTGTAAGCCAGCATGTGGGTGCTGGGAATTGAACCCAGATCCTCTGAAAGAATAGCCAGTGTTCTTAACCGCTGAGCCGTCTCTCTAGCCTTTGGCCTAAGACTTTTATATGGTGTGGTTTCAACCTTGGCCACAGACTTTTAAAGCTGTAAGGATCACAGGGCCATCATGACCTTAAATAACTTTCACTAATTTTTCACAGTTGAAGAGATTTCCTTTGAGCAAAAAGAGTCCTAGTCCTAAGAATTAAAATGGAACATGTTGCAGGGCCCAGAACAAAGTCAGAGGGAGATCTGCCTAGATGTGTAATTAAGCAGGGTATGCCTTGTTACCAAATGGTGAAGAGAAGACAACTTCAGGCTGAGGCTTTGCCGGCCAGTCTGCATCCATGGTCAGGGACAAGAGTATGTCTTTTCTCTCTCAGCTGTTGCCTTAGGTGCATGGTGTGTGTATATGAGGTACATAAGCACCGGTAGAAAACAGCAGCTCCTGGGACAAGCAGGCAGGAACCCACACTGACCCCTTTTCCAATTTGTCAGTTGCTCTACTGGAGAAATGTGTTTACATTTAGAGACACTTGTTCCAGAGTTACCATGCTTGTTCAAAGTTCCAAAATTAAAACTATGTGGTACATTTATATGAGTTGTTAAGATCTAGTCACAGTAAAATTGTTGATAAATTCTAATTAATTTCCATGGTGAAGCATCTAAAAGTATTTTATAAAAATGACTAGAATTCTTCCCTTTAATGCAAAACTAGAAGGTCATTTGTGAGAAATAACCCACACATTTCATAATCAGCAGTTTTCCAGTTGCTTCCATCCTGTGGGCCTCTTTGGGGCACTAGTTTAACACCAAGCCCTGGTCCACTTGATCCTGTCTTCTCCAACTCAAAAGCTGTTCTCCTGGGGCATGTCTTGCTGTGGTTGCCTCACCTCCCATGGTGTTTGTCCTGGAACACATCAGCAGAGCAGAAGCAGAGACTTTCTGTTCTTTTACCTAATTTGTTTTTTCATTTCCTTCCACCTGAAGGAAGAGGACAGGGATATTTTGAAACATTTTTTCTTTAAAAATAAAAAATAAAGAATCTGTTCTTCAATGACTCTTTAGGAAGAATATCTTTTGAGGAGCAGTGTGTGTGTGTGTGTGTGTGTGTGTGTGTGTGTGTGTGTGTGTGTGTGTGTGCTTGCTGTTTTCTACATGCAGTGCCAAGTTTTCAGAGTAGGGAGAAATGAATTTATTGTGTGAGACAATGGCAGTTTCCAGGTAGGTAAAGCCAGCTTGTGCTGATAAGAATTGGATTCTACTGGTTTCAAAGATAGCAGCCATTTCCATTTGGTTTCCAGGGTAATAAACTCAGCTTCCATTCCATGCTGGCCATTTCTCTTACAACAAAGTCCACACTAACAGAAAACTAAGACATTCTGTGAACTGAGACCCTTTCTGCTGCTGGCCTCTGCTGACAATGAGCTTCTTAAAACAGAACATTCATTTATTTGTTCTATGTGCATGTGTGTGGACATACATGTGCAGCCTGAGGACAACTGCAGGAGTTGGTTCTCTCCTTCCACCACGTAGGTCCCAGGGAGGTTTGGTGATAAGTGCTTTGGAGGCTAAGCCCTCCCACCAGCCAGGCCAGGAGCTTATAAGTTTCTCAGTTGACCTTGCTTGCTGGCTTCTGGTTCTTTGATGTGCATGCTGGCCTAAACATCCATCTGTGTTCCTTTCCACTAATACACTGACTGAGTACTGCCAAGCTTGACTGACATAGCACCTTGACCTCCCAAATCTGAGAAAGGGCCTTTCCTCTACTCCCAACCACCCCACACTTTCCTTATCATCTCATTAGAACTGACCTGTGAGTAATTCACCTCACTTTGCCCTACTGAGATCATAATCACTGAGCAGGCAGGTACCTTATCTCTGTGGGTCACCAGTACATCCTCGGAAATTAGCACACAAAGAGAGTACTATAGATTCCCAATAACTGTTATGTTAATGAATGATTCAATGGACATGTCTGTACAGTCACTGAAGCCTTCAAATACACATATAGCCAGCCATACTTTTAAAAGTTAAAAATACAAATGCCATTCACACATATTGGTTAAGGTAATAAAATAATATCAAACTTTATCAGATGAATGGAATGTGCCAGTTACTGACACATGCTATGTAATGGTGTTGTTATCATCTGTGCATCACAACGGCATACACTGAGGCAAACTAAAGTCTCTTTGTTTGGGAGGCAGGTGGAGGATCTTGCCTTGAAGCAGTTGCATTCATGAATCTATAAAATACCATTTCTTCAATGCAGCTGTTTATTGTGAGAGATGCTTCCATATCTGCCAGTTCTGTCAGCTTCTGAAGTGGAAAGAATTTGTGGCCCATGGTAACAGAGGAGGGCAAGCCATTGCCTCTAAGGTTTTCACCCCTCAGTGTGCATGTATGAGATGGAGGAAGTAGATAGAAGAAGGAAGAAGAAGAAGAAGGGAGGAGGAGGAGAAGGAAGAAGGAAGAAGAAGAAGAAGAAGAAGAAGAAGAAGAAGAAGAAGAAGAAGAAGAAGAAGAAGAAGAAGAAGAAGAAGAGGAAGAAGAAGAAGAAGGGAGTAGGAGGAGAAGGAAGAAGAAGAAGGAAGAGGAGGAGGAGGAGGAGGAGGAGGAGAAGAAGAAGAAGAAGAAGAAGAATCTTCTGAATATCAAAAAAAAAAGCCTGTGACATATTCTACCTTCAGAAATAAAATTTATGAAAATGTTTATGCCTACCTGCGTTTATCTTTGTTGCTTGAGACAAGGTCTCTAGCTCTTTATGTAGCCAAGCATGATCTTGAATTCCTGATCCTCCCGAGTTCTTCAATCAAAGGCATGTACAAACCCTTCCCCAATTTATGTGGGGCTTGGAATTGAACCCAAGCCTTCATGCTTGCTATATTAGCATTCTGTCAACTGAGCTACATCCCAGCCCCTAGCTGAGTTTTGAAGGCCATAAGGACACAAGAATGAGCATGGAGGCCTTGAAGGAATATAATATTCAACCCAGCATAGGTGGATCCAGGGCTGCTGGCTGTGTTTGTAGAAACCATGGGGCTTATTAAAGTATTGAATGTCTTAAGAATTTTCAGGATTACTCTGTGGTAATAATTAGGAGAATCAAGCTCTAACTTCACCTTTCCCTAGCTTTGTGAGTTTGGGTAAATCATCTAATCTTTTCAACCTAGTTTCTCATAAAATAGGACTCAAACTAATATCCACTACACAAGATATATAGATAGATGGTGATAGCTAGATGATGATAGATAGATAAGTAGAGAGATAGAGAGATAGATAGGACTGCAATAGATGATTACATACAAGTACATTGTGCATACTTGAGCATTGTCTGGCACACAGTATACCCTATGCACAAGGTATCGTTATAATGTGACTCTGAACTCTTTCTTATGAAACCTAATGTGGAATCTACATGTGGGAAACCAATGCAATTAATATCCTGCCTCTGAACTTTACACGGTGTTCATGCCCTGTGCTCTTCCTGCAATTTCAGGAGAAGAGTTTAAAACCTTGTTCAAGGAGGGACTTTCCTGATCCTTCCCTCTGAGATCCAGACACCAGACTTAAACAGTTACTTACCTATGTAGTCAGTGTCCACCCAATGGGCACATATAAACTAAAAGAGTCAAACAAACATCTCCTAGTCCCTTACCTCGAGCACCTTTGCCTCTACAGCCAACAGAAGCCACTTCTCTCTGACTTCCCTGAGTAGCAAATACACCACTTTCATTGGCTATGAAGCTAAACCTTTGAATATCTCCTAACTCTTACTTCATACTTATTCTGACCTGCTTAAAAACCCTCCCACTTTATTCCATGGCAGCACAAAATTCTATCTACACAGTTATTTACAGACTCAAGTGACATCCCATTATTCCAAGCCTCATGTTTTACTCTTAGAACAAGGCCTTCCTGTTCCCTCCTCAGTGCTCTGTACTTGATATCCCTTCTCTACTTCAGCCACTGAAGTAGGCATTCTACTATTTGCAGCAAAAATTTACTACCATCTGGCAATCTATGGGCTTTCCTTTCTGACAACTCTATGGCTTATGAATTCTCCAGTCATTTTGCTGTGCAAAGACTTTAAGAGTTCATTCAACAAACTTTAAGAGGAAACCAGAAGCCGGACAATGGTTCACTTAACAAGGGAGTGGAAGTGGGCGTGGTGTAAGGTTTTATGCAAGGGTATCTTGATCAGATTTGCATTTTAAACAGATATTTCTGTCACTCCTATGCAGAATAACTTAATCTCTATTTTACAAATGAGAAATTTTACCATTTAGAAACCTGGGTAAACTAAAGTGTTTAAGGAAGGGAAGCCATAATCCCTAATTCCTAACTTCCACCTCAGGATAATCACTTATTCTCAGAAAGGAAGGAACTTTCTTAGACTAAATTTTTGTTTGTTCTTAAATGGTTTATTCTTAAAGTACAAAAATGCCTATCTTGTGTTTTGCGAGGTTCTGGGAATGTAAAACTAACGCCCACTGGGCCTTAGTTCAGTCTTGTGTATCACCTCTAATCTGATCCCCAGTAAGCATCCATTTACCTCACTGGATCTTGTCTTTCCCCTCCCACTCTTCCCTGGTATGAAGGGCTAGGTTGATGAGGCACAAAGTTAGCTTTGTATGGAAATTGCCCATGTTTAAGTTTTAGAGAAGCCCGGCCATTCTTGTGGTGGCTAAATTGAGTTGGAAGACAAATAGGAAATTGACCAATACTACCACTTGACGTTGTTTCTACCTCATGAGCAAGGATTCCATTACATGCCCCATCACAGAGTTTCCACAAGGGAAACCAGACCAGGTTCCCTAGGAACCTCGCTGTGAAGGAAAGCTCACACAAAACACCCCATGGCTTCTCGAGCATTAAAATGAAGGAAAAGACATTTATATATTCTCAGGGGGTTAAACATTTTTATACTGCATCGTCTCTAAAACTATTGCATTGACCCCAGGGATAATAATGACAGTGTAGGCTTAAGAATTATTTTGACTAATCGAAAGATGATCTTCCACTATAAATAGCACTGGCCCTTGCAACAGATGCATAAGAAATTCAGCAATGGAAAATCATGATTAATAGCACTAAACACTTAAGTAGCGTTTAGCTTTCTCAGACCACATTCATTTTAACCTTGTAAGAACTCTGTGGTTAAATGGGTGGCAGATACCCAGGCGACAGACAAAGAAACTAAAACACAGGAGGCTAATAACTCATTTAAAGTATTGATGAGTACACGGGGATGAAAGCCATGACTCTAAACTTCCAATCTCCATCCTTCTCATTAAATTCTGCTCATGTGGCAGGCAGGGCTTGGAGCTCAGTTGGTAGAGGGCATGTCTAGCATGCAGGAAGTCCTGGGTTTTTGATCCCCAGGCTAAACTAGGCATGGTGATGCAGGTCCATCCTGCCAACACTCAGGGAGTATACAAGAGGACCCTGTCTCTCTCTCTCTCTCTCTCTCTCTCTCTCTCTCTCTCTCTCTCTCTCTCTCTCTCTCTCTCTCTCTCTCTCTCTCTCTCACACACACACACACACACACACACACACACACACGGGGAGAAGTCCACCTCAGGAAACTACCTACTGAAATATACTATTGTGTTATTTGAGAGAGACTCTTGGTACTGTTAAAATGTATGTCATGAGAATCCAGGGCATAAACATGAAGAATGTACTCATACCTCCTTGATCTGTTCAGGCCAAATCTCAAATGCATACAAAGACTTGCCTCTTTGCCCATTCATTATTGTGATTTCATGGGTCTGAGCTATCCGGTTCACAATAAGCCCCTCAAATTTCCCTGATGCAACTTGCTTGGTGCCCCTCAACATTGGCTTTCTGTAGCACCCAGTAGGACAACAGAAGCTGCTTCTCAAATGAGGTGTTTTCAGCTACACAAAACATGGCTTGACAAAGATGCCACACTTCTATATATAGGTGAGACTTTATTCTAGTCCTTGCCATTTGCTGTACAGAAAAATACCTCAAAACTCATCTAAAGTTATTTTACCTTCTTTCCAGCTATAATTTATTTTAAATCAAACACCCTGACGCTCAAGTAAATGTGTTAATTTCTCCATACCACCAAAAGCAGTAATAGTCCTGTGGATGTATTTGGCTTTACTCATCCTCATTTAAATGAGCTGAGAACTGACAAACAGACAAGGAGCTCTCTTACCCACTAAGTAGTAATCACTAGCCACTATGTGGTCAAGTTTATTTCCTGTGGTCTAGGAAGTTCTGCACCTGCTCTTTACAGGTGTGAATCCAACAGGTTTAACGATTGTCCCTGAAGCATATTGTAGGTGTTGGGTTAACTCCAAGAAACTCCTCCATATCAAGAACCAGGAAAAACATTCAGGAATAACCCCAAGTGACCCCAGGACATCAAGCATGGCTGAGCAGTCACAAGAGTGTTGGCCATAGTTCCCTACAGAACTCACTCCACCATCAGTGAAGGAGTTCAATTTTATAACAATACTCTCACAGTTATCCCATTTTCTCTTTTTACAGCATGCTGATGTGCACTGTGGATTGTTTTTAATAACTAAAGACAGCTCTTCCAGAAGACCTGGCCTCTATTACCAGCACCCACATGAAAGGTCATGATGGTCTCTAACTCTAGTCCCGGGGATCCAATGCCACATCTGGCCTCAGAATGTAGGTGGTACACAGACATACATACAGGTCAAATGCTGATATACAAAATAACATAAATTTAAAATATTATATGTGCTTAATTTCTTTTGATAGGAATACTAATTGCTAAACCAAATGCAAAAAATTTAATCTTGATTGTCTTATGACTAGGCTTCCTTTAATTTTGCCAAAGTAACTAAGCAATAACAGAACACTTTTCTACTTTGATATCAACCTATATATTTCTCTTAATCCACTTGCTATTCCCTGAGGTCCAAACTTACCATCTCTGGACACTAGTAGTAAGTTTTCTCCACACTATGGACCACAAAGATTTTAGATTTAAGACCAAGGATGAGTTGTGGTCATTTAGACAGGAAAAGGTCATTTGAATTTGTTTCTATTATCGTCTCTTTTTTTCCCCTCAAAACCAATCCAAACCATCTCTCTATAAAAGAAACTAGGCATCTTTTCCAGCAATGCTACTTCAGATACCAACAACACTAACTGTTCCTGTGGCAGGGGCCTTTCATAGGAGTTGTTTATGGTTGCACACTCCAGGATATAACAACCTCCAGAATTGGGACTCATAGGTGACGTTACAGCCAATGCAGAGTGATAAATCTAAACACATCCAAGGCATGTTACAATACTAAACAACCCCAACAGGTGGCTACCTTCTTTCCACAAACAACTTTCAGAGCATAGGTTGCAAAACACCAGTATCTCAGTTACTACATTCTGGAGCTTTGGTCAAGGGTCAGTACCATGCTTCTGGTAACAGTCCAGCTCAGCATGCAATCAATGGATCCAATCTAGCTGGGTTTAACTTATGCAATATGCTAGAAGTAAAGAAATTTCCATGAGGAAACAGAACGTACATATGTAACTTTTGAGGACATAGATAGTCTGTATTTCAAATACCAAATTCTATTTTTGCTAGAAAGCAGCACGGACAATTCTTAAATAAAGCTGTCTGTGTTTCAATAAAATTTTAACCATAAATTAAGTAGTGGCTCATAGTTTACAGATTATAGTTTCTCTGTGCAGCTGCATCTCCTCCAGAGGCAGTGCTGGTAAATGCGTTAGCAATTGAAATGAAGCAGTGAGCCCACAGTTAGAGTCTACTGCCCACTACCCAGCACAACAGTGAGGGAGTTTCTGCTCCTAACTGGTGAGAGAACAAATTCTAAAATCCAGTTCTAACTGGCTTCTGGGAAGCAGCCCTATGACAACCTGGTTTGCATCCCTTAAAAACAGACAGAATTGAACATGGGTGAGAATATCATGGATATGGTCCCAGGAGAAAAGAGTAAAAGAATAAGGAAAGGAGGATGAGGAAAGAAGAAAGGGAAACAAGCCAACCACCTCAGCTAGCTCTGTCCCCATGTGTGGATAGTTACTGAGCTCTCTGAAATTTCTGATTTCTTCAAGGACCAAGCAGGATTGTGAAGGCCCCAGAAGACCTTAGAAATCTCTGAGGGGAAAAATAGATGTAAAGACACAAGGCATATTTTTAAAGTGGGACGCTGTCATTACTAGGTAATTCTATGGTTGTTTGAATTATCAGCCTCGTTGTGGCTGGAACCTGACATGGGCCAACAGTAGTTACTCAGGATGCCAGAGGTATGGTTAAAAGGACAAAGGATACCTAAAGAAAAAGTATTTCATGTCTGGAGATTATGCTTCAGCAGTTTAGAGAATGTACTGTTCATGAAAAGACCCAGGTTCAGTTCCCTGGGTCATCAGGCCATTCACAACTACTTGTACCTCCAGGGATCTGGCACCATATTCTGGCCTCCAAAGCAGTACCGCACCCACATAGTAAACCTATGTATGCACACATACACATAAATATTTTAATATATATTAAGTATAGTATTTTAATATATATTAAATATGAAACAATGTATTACTATAATATGTTGTTATTTTATAAATAAGGTAAATCAAATATAAAACACATATTAAATATATAACTAACATTAAATATATAATATTAAATTATATGACACATAATTTAATTTATGCATATAAATAATAAATATGTAATATATAAATATGTAAATTTATATGTGAATATTAAATATGGTCATTTAGATATATTTAATATAGATGGCTCTGTAGTTGAGAGCACTTAGCCCCAGGAGATCTAGTACCTTCTTCTGGCCTTCTCATGCACCAGACATACACATGATGCATACACATACATGAAGACAAAACCTAATGCACATAAAATTTTTTAAAGAACTAAAATGTATTATTAGTGTGAAGAAAGAGCTGTTGAAATGTGTACAAGCTCCAGGGTGCAGAGCAGAACAGGAGAGGAGCCTCACAAATAATTGCATCAAAAAGAAAAACCTGCATGCTGTGGTGGGGTCCGCACTGCTGGCTTATACTTTCCATGTCACAATTACATTCCAAAGAGCCATCTGAAGTTTGAGCTGTTTGAGCCCAGGGAAAATCCTGAGAGATTCCACCTCTGTATGAAAAATGAGAAGAGTCTTACAAGCCATTCAGCAGTCTCCATGCAGGCCTGCCCTTCTCCAGAGGACTCTGACTCGGAGCAACACCAAGAAAGCCAGCCTTGAGATGCCATCAGATTCCTCCTGCCTTGTTCTGTATAACCAGTAAACTCCTGCTTAGAGAACCAGAAATCCAAGACTGTACTCATTTGAGTTCTACTCTCTAGCATCTTCAGCATAAATATGAAATGAAATAAAGTTGAAAGTTACAAAATTTCTCTTGGCTGGGCAGTAGTGGCACATGTCTTTAATCCCAGCACTCAGGAAACAGAGGCAGGTGGAGCTCTGTGAATGTGAGAACAGCCTGGTCTACAGAGCGAGTTCCAGAACAGCCAGGGATACACAGAGAAACCCTGTCTTTAAAAAAGAAGAAGGAAATGAATTAAACATACCAAAAGTAAATAGTCTGTTTTCTGTTCACTAGGGGCCTGACCATCTTATTCAAGGCAAACCAAGAACACTGTGATGAGATGGAAGGACAGTGTTTTCAGCGTGGTCCCACAGAAACGTGAGCCCAGCTCTCCAGCCGGTGGATTCACAGGCTCATAGGCCCTTGTATTAAAAACTCAGGATGTCAGCAGATTGCAGATGAGAGGAGCACAAAGCTTGGGATGATTTAGATCAAGGACTTCTGAAGGACCCTGGCCCAGAGAGTGTTTGTGGTGTAGAACGGATGGTAGTGTCGGAACAGGAAGATTTGCTGCTCTTGGGGATGAGGGGGGGAAATAGGAATGCCCTTCAGTACAGACACATAAGTAATACATTCTTTCATAATGTAGGAATGCAGCTAGCTGTGACTAATGTCTTGTGGTTCTTTCTAGTATAATAAAATATAATAATGTCTATGGAGTTTGCCTGCAAAATTATTTTAGTCTATTTCAGAGCAAAGTCTTGGACAATATACTGATATCCTGATAAAAGGAGACCATTCTCCTGGTCAGTACCTCAGTCTCCAGCAAGCAAGGAGTCAAGACTCAGGGTTCCATAGGTATAATTGCAGACAGCATCACAGATTTGAGAGGAACCTCAGCCCAAGCAAAAGGCATCACGGCTTCAAGGCTTCTCCCATTTGTGGGACCAGATTTTGGGACAAGATTGGATGGAAAATGTTGTGACTGGAGGTTCTAATTGCTGGTGTGGCCGTGAATTCTGGAGGTTTCTAGGATGCCCCCCCACTTACTGTCTTTTTCCAGATTTCTACTCTCAAGCTGTCCACAGTCTCAGGAACACCTGAAGTGTCAGAAGGTGAAAATTGGAGCCCCACACCTCTGAAGTTATGTCTGGCATCCCCTTAGTTCAATAATATTTTTAGACTTTGGTTGAAAATTTAGCAATTATTTCATTCCCAGCCTGGGGCTGCTTCTGCTTATGAGATCACAGGATTCCTAGGCCTGTGAGTAAGAAAGTGCTGGGTCAGAAGCAACACCAAAAGGACCTGTTTGTTCTTTATGTAAAATATGGGGCACCTGAAACTGGAATTTTCAGGATTGATAGACTACTCACAGGGAAGAGAACTGGGCTATGGTGCTCTCACCTGCAATCCGAGTATAATGCCAGATTAGGCTACAGAGTGAGTCCCAGGCCAGTTCAGGCTACATGAAATCTTGGTTCAAAAATAAACAAATAAGTGGAAACCACTATTTATATTAATAGTAACAATTCCGTCTTCTTCCAGATGTATTTGTTCATATGGATTTGATCAAAGTGCCTGCTGTGTGGTAGTGCCCAGTGATGAACTCAGAATACTCTTACCTTGAGCTATAGCCACTGGAAACCCTTTTTCTTTGGTTAATAGTCTCCCATCTTTCAACAGATGTACTCACCTCTTTGTTGTTACACTTTTTGGAGTTAATTTCCAGAGACAAGCAGGCAACTATCTGTGAATCTCCTTGCCTGGAGCAAATGACTTATCAGGAAAAAAAAAAAAAAACTGTGACATATTTTTAACATTATGAAGAGGCACCACAATTTTATTAAGTCATCCACTCACTTGGCAAGGGATGGAGAGCCTAGCTCAGCTGGTGGGTATCATTGGATGGAATGGTTGCTACAACAGAGGGGCAAACACCAGTCATCACAAGTAACCAAGGTGAGCCGCTGAGTTCATACAACAAAAGAAAATCACTGAAGTAGATCACTGGTCATCAGATTCCTTTTGTATATGAAATACTCAGAATTCTTGTTTTCTGTCTATTCCAGTGAATATTATCTCTCTTCATTTGTTCTTTTCAATCAGGTTTCTAGGATATAACAACAACTCAAACACAGGTTGTTAAATCTGAGCTCTTCTTCAAAAAATAGGCTATTGCTGGCACTGGGATTAGAAGACTTTCAAGTTGTTCAGACCAAGAATTTTTCAAGCCACCATGTATGATTTCTAGTATTCAATTGCTCGAGCAATCAGTTCTGTTGCAAATAGAATATAAAATACGGAAAAATTTAAGCACCTATAATGTGAAAGTCTTTACACTAGGTACTGTGGAGACTGTCATTCTCTAAGATAAAAGACGCTATGGATTAATGAAGATATAGCTCAACATTTAACATACCAAGCAGTTCATGATAGATAACATGACATTCTACTGAAATATTTTGAGATAAATGAGCAAAGAAATGAGTATTTGAAGATGTCACTGGACAGTAGGCAGAATTTTTTTAGTGGGCAGGGATGGCATCCTGAATGGGAGGCACACTGAATAATACTAAAAGCAACTGTGGCAAGGAAGGGCCACTTGTTTTCACCAGAATAGTAACAAGATAAACTGGGATATGAGCTCATACATGGACACCCTCTGGAGAAAAGGAGCAAAGAATCCAACTCAACCAGTGGCTGCCATAGGTCTAGGCAATTAATAGACCATTATGGTCAATTACAAATAAGGATGAGTTCAGGACAAAATTGTGATTGTGATGAGGATGAAATCTTTCATTCCCATATTCAACTCTCTTCATTGTCATAATGTATCATTCAGTTTTAAAATGTCTTCTTGCAAGAAACTGTAAAATCCTGATTGCTCCCTTCAACTGTTACTTTTGAACAGTTCTGTACATTTTTAAACTATAAATAATGGCCAATGAATAGAGAAACTAGACATTTAAGCATAAATCAATACTTAATTACAGAAGACTGAGATAATTAGTCTTCTCAGGTTTCTAAAGCCAGTTATGACATGCACAGTTAAAGCTGACTCTAATAGTTTGTACCTTAAAGTCCCAGGTACTAACTTTTCTCCCACATCATGTAAACACTGCTAATAAAATTTTAACTGTGGAAATGCCTCATGAAGGAGGCAGTTCTAAGTATCTGGTAACAGGACCTATAGCACCATTGCTGATCACTTAGACAGCATCCTATGAACTAACCTTGCTCCTTTCTCATCTCTGATACAGAAGTTGAAAAACCTAAAATGATTTATCTAGCTTCCCCTGAAGATTCATATGAACATGTTCCATCTTTCTGGCCAAAGTAACTGAAATAGAATTCTGATAAGCAACTTCTAGAAAACTTTCATTCACTTATAAAAGAAGTGGTCACAGTCGGAATTGCTTACTCATGGCTTGAATATACCTGGTCTCTGAAATATAGCAAGTATTGTATGAAAATAAATGTCAAGGGAATTGCAGAGACACAAAATTGCTTATCTGCAAGCTGCTGAACCAATACTAATTTCCACATACATCTTGTTACGTAATAACCATTTTAAAATCAAAGCCACTATTGACTGGGTTTTCTGTTAATTAATAGTGAAAAGCCCTAACAACAAAAATTAGATATTAGAATCAATTGACAATTTCTACTTAAATATATTTGCCTTAAACGTGAAAATCAGAAGGGAATGAGAGTAACACATAATTACATATTGTGTGTTTCAATTGATCTATATTAAATACCCTTTCCTCTCTTTGGAATAATCTGGTTATCACAAGGACAATGGAATCCTGGGGCAGTCCTAAAATAAGACATGACAATCAGTGGAATAAAACAGATAATCCAGAAATAAATTTGTACATGAATGATCAACTGGTCTACCTTCTAGTACAGTGTTTTCTAATTGGTCTCTTCTGTAGTTGAACTCTCTGAATTCATTAATTCAGTATTCTACTATGCTGTGACAGGGTTAGAACACTTTCTCTTTCATAAAACATGTGGTATACTTTTGCATTGCTGACCTGATCATGGCAAGCATCTTGGTGACTGTTATTTTGAAATCCGTATCAGGTAACCCACATATCTACATTTCACTAGGGTTGATTTATGGATATGCATTTTTCTTTTATTTGCAGCATGTTTCCCTGTGTCTTCATTTTTGCTTGACTCTCTGTATTTTATTAAGCGACAACAATTTCTTCAGTCCTGTCTGACTGACCTCATGTAGAAAGAACTCACCAATCAGTCCAAGCAGTGATGCTAAGTCATCACAAGATTTTTATGTTGTGTTTATCTGTTCTTAGTAGCTTCCAGTAGATTAGGACATGTCAAACCCTATCAAGTGGTGATTCAGGTGAAGCAGAAGCAGATCTCCAAATGTGATGAGTAGAAAGATCAAGGTGTTCTGTGCGTGCTTCAGTTTCTATGTTTAATGGAAAGCTGAAGACGGGTGTTTATCCACTTCCTACTGTGTCTGTATTAAGCTAGGAACATCTGTGGCAAACATCTGTACTCGTTCCCACTAACTCCTTGCCAGTCTTGGTGAGGTTTCAGCCATAAGTGAAACACAGTGAATGTCACCTCTGTGTTTTAGAGATCTAGGGTGTCTCAGGCATGTAGAACCTAATTCTCTGAGCTAGGAGGTTAAGGGGCTCACCTCTTGGGTGGCAGCTGTACAAATTGTGGTGCCTGACAAAAAATCAGCAAGTCTGACTTTACTGTTGCAACAAACTGAGTTGAAGCTTGGGAAACCCTAAGCTCTGGAGCCCTTTCTCAGGCGACAGAGGTCTGTTTTCTTGACTCCCCAAAGGAGACAGTTACAAGCTGGGCTATCAAGAAGACCCTAGAGTTTTACCTCTGAGGGGAAACTGGGATCCTGGCTATTCAGTCTCTTGTCCACAGTGCTTCCTTGTGGTTTAGCCCAGGGAAGTTTTTAGAACTTCATTTAAAACCATCTCTCAGTGCTAGTTCTACGGAGATTTGTGTCTGGTCTCCTTTACTTCCAGAGCTAGGAATTTTAAGATACAGTGCCTCTAGTGGGCACTATGAAAATTAGAGAACCCAATACCAGTATGTAAAAATACTTTTTCTTTCTTTTTTTTTCTTTTATAATTTAATTTTAAAGGAATAACCAATCATGATCACTTTAGATATATTGACTTTGGCAGTCAATAGATCTACATTTTTAGTTAGTTGCTATAAAACATTTCCCATGATTTCTTTTTTTTATTTTATTTTACAATACTATTCAGTTCTACATAACAGCCACAGATTCCCTTGTTCTCCCCCTTCCTGCCCCCCTCCCCTTTCCCCCAGCCCACTCCCTATTCCTTCCTCCTCCAGAGCAGGGTCTCCCCTGAGGACTGAGATTGACCTGAGAGACTCAGTCCGGGCAGGTCCAGTCCCCTCCTCCCAGACTGAGACAAGCGTCCTTGCATAAATCCCAGGTTTCAAACAGCTAACTCATGCAATGAGCCCAGGACCTGGTACCACTGCTAGATGCCTCCCAAACAGATCAAGCCAATCAACTGTCTCACCTATTTAGAGAGCCTGATCCAGTTGGGGGCCCCTCAGCCTTTGGTTCATAGTTCATGTGTTTCCATTTGTTTGGCTATTTGTCCCTGTGCTTTATCCAATCTTGCTGGAGAGGATGTGGAACTAGGGGAACTCTCCTTCACTGCTGGTGGGAATGCAAGCTTGTACAACCACTTTGGAAATCAATATGGTGCTTTCTTAGAAAATTGGGAATCAATCTCCCCCCAAGATCCAGCTATACCACTCTTGGGCATATACCCAAGAAATGCTCAATCATACCACAAGAGCACTTGCTCAGCTATGTTTATATCAGCATTGTTTGTAATAGCCAAAACCTGGAAACAACCTAGATGCCCTGCAACTGAAGAATGGATAAATTGTGGCACATATACACAATGGAATACTACTCAGCAGAGAAAAACAATGACATCATGAGGTTTGCAGGCAAATGGATGGATCCAGAAAAAATCATCCTGAGTGAGGTAACCCAGACTCAGAAAGACAAATATGGTATGTACTCACTCATAGGAGGATACTAGATGTGGAACAAGGATGACTGGACTGCTACTCACATCACCAGTGAGGCTACCTGGAAAACAGGACCCCAAGAAAGACACGAGGATCGCCCAATGATGGAGAAATGGCTGAGATCTACATGAATAACCTGGACATGAGTGGGAGCAATGAAGGGCGAGGGTCAAGGGAAAGAGAGCGGGAGATCCCACCTGGATCAAGAAAAGAGAGGGAGAACAAGGAATAGGAGACCATGGTAAATGAAGACCACATGAGAAAAGGAAGAAACAAAGAGCTAAAGAGGCCCACAGAAATCCACAAAGATACCCCCACAAAAGACTGCTGGCAATGGCCGAGAGACAGCCGGGACTGACCTACTCTGGTGATGGGATGGCCAAACACCCTAATAGTTGTGCCATAAACCCCATCCAAGGACTGAGGAATCTGGATGCAGACATCCATGGCTAGGCCCCGGGTGGAGCGCCGGGAGTCTAATTAGCGAGAAAAAGGAGGGTTTATACGAGCGAGAATTGTTGAAACCAAGGTTGGAAAATACTTTTTCTAAGAAGAATTTATAACCATGTGAGATTCTTCTGCTGAGAATTCTCTGTTAAGCTCTGTAGCCCATTTTTTAATTGGATTGTTCAGTATTTTGATATTTAGCTTTTTGAGTTCTTTATATATTTTGGAGATCAGATGACCCCACCTTGGACTACTGGCAATAGTTGAGAGGGTGCCTGGACTGGCCTACTCAGGTGGTCAGTCTAGTGAATACCCTAACTGTCATCATAGAGCCTTTGTCCAGTGACTGATGGAAGCAGATGCAGAGATCCACAGCAGGGTGCCAGGCTGAGCTCCAGGAATCCAATCAATGAGAGAGAGGAGGGATTCTGTGGGCAGGGAATGTCAAAATCATGATGGGAAAACATGCAGAGATGACCAGCCACACTAGTGGAAACCCATAACTGTGGACCAGTAGCTATGGCGCCCCCAAAGGACTTGACTAAGCCCTCTGGATACAGGAGACAGTTGTTTAGCTCGAACGGTTTCAGGAGCCCCCAGGCAGGAGGATCGGGTTCCATCCTGGTGCATGGGTGGGCTTTTTGGAGCCCAGTGCCTAGGGTGTGATACCTTGCACAGCCTTGGTGCAGGGGAGAGGGGGCTGGGCCTACCTCAGATGAGTATGCCTTGATTTGGAAAATGTGGGGATGGGGGATGGGTTGGAGGAGAAGGCTGGGGGGTGGGAAGAAGGGCAAGGGGGGATCTGTGGTTGGTATATAAAGTGAATAAAAAAATTCTTAATAAAAAATGAAAAAAAAGAAAAAATGTGGTAATACCTTCCATCTTACAAGCTTACTTGGGATAGTTAATGAAGAATTGTAGATGGACCAGAATTTAATGTATAGTAAATGATAAATAAATGTTATTTTTAACACCAAAAGAAAAAAAAGAATTTGTAGACCTGGATTTTATCTCTGGGATGTGTAGGGAAGAATTCACAAGAAGTGCTGAGTCTTTATTCAGGATTGGAGATCCCTAGAGATTTTGGGTCTTGATAATTCCTTTATTTAAACTAAGTAAAAGTTTAATTCTCAGAAGCAAGTGCATACACATGTAAGCCCCTCTGGTGAGATACATGGAACTGTGCTTTTTAATGCCCACTATGCACTATACCTGGGTATGTAACCCCAGGAGGCTTTTTAAATTAATGATATTATTATTGTTATTATTATATATTACTACTACCATTACTATTACTACTTTGGAGACAATGTCTCCCTTATCTCAGGCTGTCCTCAAACTCACTCTGTAGCTGAAGCTGGCTGTGAACTGCTAATACTCCTGTCTCAGCCTCTATAGGGCTAGGTGTGTCCCAGCACACCAACAACTCTATGTACTATGGTCTCAGGAGATTCATGATGTCTAGTCCTATTTTCTTCAAGAAAAAAAAATCAACGGTCCAGTATTTGTTCCTGGGAGGTACTGAGGAAGGAGGTCTGGAAGGGTTTGGTTCCCATTCAGGTGTCCAGGCTCCAGGAAATCTAGTATTTGTGCTATTAACTCCAGGTACAGCTTGGTTAGCGGCCCTACTGTCCATCAGCACTGTGGAAAGGTGTACAGGAAAGTTGCTAAGAGAAAGTGGAGGCTGAGCTTTTAAACCCCTTCTCTGCATCCTAAGGGTGTGAGGTCTAACGAAGACCCTGTACAGCTGTTGAAAATCAACCCTCAGAAGATAACATGTGCCTAGTTGTTTCTGTTCCAAATAAAGTGAAGTAAAACTCCTTCCAGAAGGGACTAGATTTACAGGAGTGATACAGGGGAGAAATCTCAGGAAGTGCAAAACTCACTTTTAAGATAAAGAAGTCTATAGTTCTCTGAGCATCAAGTCCCTGGTGAAGGCTGAATCCAAGCTCAGTGGTCAGCAGCCCAGTGGGGAAATCGCCTGCCATGCAGAACCTAGAGACTTGAAAACTAGCTCAGCTCTTCCCTGACCCCAACGTAAGAGACTCCTGGAAGATCTTGCTTAGCTGAAGAAAGCGATTTGCTTGAGGGCCTTACCCTTTTCTACCTGGTTAAGTTGGGTGCTCTCTCAGCTGTCCCGTGTGGCAGTGTCTCTTGACTTGTTCACTTTCTTAAAGAGAACTGACAGATGCATGAGCCTTTATTCAGTGCACCTGCCAGAGTAAGAAGGCAGGGTCCTCTGCTAGCAGTTAGCACTCCTCAGCTTCTCGGCTCTTTACACAGGCAGCATTTCACTTTCTACATGTCACCCAGAAATTTCATTCATAATCCTGAAGAGATGGGAAAAGATCCAAATGTCTTTTAAATGTCATTACAGCCAGGAGTTCTTAAACAACAGAATATTCCTCAGGAACAGAAGACAACAGATTATAGATCCCCTCCAATATGGGTGATGTCCACACTCATTGTGCTTCATGACATAAGCCAAAACCAAATGCTACATACAGTGGTGCTGTGGCAACCTGACAGAGCCATGGGATAAACAGTGTGCACTTAACTATAGATAAATCACTCCCTGTAAATCTAAAGCTATAGGATTTCTAAAAGACACATAAGAAAATGCTTCTGAAAGTTTAAAGCACTTAATTATAGATAAATCACTCCCTATAAATCTAAAGCTATAGGATTCCTAAAAGACACATAAGAAAATGCTTCTGAAAGTTTAAGGTAGGCAAATAATGATTAGTCCTAGATCACAGTAATGCCTAAAATGCAATATACTAGACTTCATCAGATTTCAAACTTTTCCTCATCAAAAGACATCTTTAGGAAAATCATTATGCAAATCAGAGATGAAAGGAAATACACTCATCACATTCTCCTGATGAAGGATTTAGAATCAAATGATTATAAAAACAAAAGCCCAGGAGCTGGAGAGTTGGCTTAGTTAGTAGTGAACTGGGCACACAAGCAAGAAGGCCTGAGTTCCCCAGCACCCACATAAAGCTGGGCTTGGTGGTGTGCACCAATAAACCCCATTCTGAAGAGGCAGATACATAAGAGTATCTGGGGATTGCTGGTGAGGCAATCTTTCCCAATCAGTGAACTCCAGGTTCAATGAGAGACCTGGCTCAAAAAATAAGGTAGAGAGAGATAGATGATGGGTGATGTCACTCTGTATGCTGTGAATGTGTTGCTCTGATTCGTTGATAAATAAAATGCTGATTGGCCAGTAGCCAGGCAGGAAGTATAGGTGGGATAAGAGACAAGGAGAATTCTGGGAAGAGAAAGGCTGAGTCAGGAGTCACCAGCAAGACACAGAGGAAACAAGATGTGAAGGCAGAACTGAGAAAAGGTACCAATCCACATGGCTAACCATAAATAAGAATTATGGGTTAATTTAAGTGTAAGAGCTAGTCAGTTATAAGCTTGAGCTTATGGTCATACAGTTCATAATTAATATAAGCCTCTGTGTGTTTACTTGGGGGACATGAGTGGGAGAGATTTGTCCCAACTGCTGGCCAGGCAGGACACAGGAAAACTTCAGCTACAAATGGCACCAAAACGTGGGGCAAGAGTTTCCACCTAATACCTGAAAAGCTTTAAAAAAAATTCTAAAACAGAGCTCAAAACAGCTTTCTAGTTGTCTCTTTCAGGCCAGCCCCAGCCTGCAGGCTTGAGCTACTCTTTGGCAGGTTCATGGCATGTAAGCTTGATCTGCAGCATGGCAGATTCCCACCGTGGTACACAGAGGTGTCTCCAAGCCAAACATTATGCTACATGATGGATTTAGCCTTTGCTAGTACAGACAAAAAAAGAGGTTTTTGGAGTACACACTGATGGATGGAAGTATAGACCCACTGCCTCCCAGAGTTGGTGGAGAGCATGGTTTCCCCAGAGCTGGCGATAAACTTAGTTCTGCCATGTTGGAAAGCCAAAGCTGCCATTCCAGCCCTAGTAATGCAGTTTAAAGCAATAGATTCACAATATGACAGATTCAGATGGGAAAAAAACCCAAACAGTTTACAGTGTGTGTAAAAATGTACATAGGTTTGGAAGAGAGAGGAAAAGGAATATAGACAGTTATAGAAATAGAAACTTCTAAAAAATAAAGTCTTTAAAGAGACAGTAAGGGTAATATAAAAAATAAACCATGTAAAGATGGATATTACACAGAGAATTGGGATTATATTGTGCTTGGGATTTTTAATTGCAGAAAGACATTTGATTATAAAGGCTACTCAGTTAAACTAATATGTATATTTTAAAGGTATCTTGACTTCAAAACTTGGATCCAAGGATATGTTGTTTTGGAAAGGAGGCTCTGCTTTTGTTTCCACAGGAATCCAAGAGGCTATGGATTTGTTCCAGGTTAAGATGGATCAGATTTGATCAAGTGAGACCTCCTAAACCTTAGGAGATGGTACCTATCAACAAAGGGTATAGCCAGTCTTCCCAGGACTTGACCATTATCTAGAATTTTCTCAGGATCCCCATAGGACTACCAGCACCCCCTATCAGCAGGGAGTAGCCTAGAACACTACACCCACATTCCCCCCCAAAAAAATGGATTATGGATGTTTGTCTTTGTTTAGATTGTTGGCTGCAAATTATTATTGGTCATAGTCAATCTCTTTCTAAAAGAAGAAAAGGGGATATAATACAGAAATGTAGGATATGGATATGATAAAATAAAAGGGTAAATTATTGATTCTACTTTTAAAGAGCAACAACTTATTTTAAATGTTTTATATTGCTATGGATTTTAGTTTACTGATAAAATTTAAAGTTAATTTTGTTATACTTTATGTATATTTCTACTCTTGTTTAAGGTATTATGTTTATGTAACTCATTTAAATTATAATGAATAATTAAGAAATACAGATTAATAATTAGTCATCTATGGTCATCGTACTTGTAGTCATGTTAGTTTAGTTTTCTAGATATACATAGATATATTTCATAGGTAGGTAATCTTCAAACACTTCAAAGACCTACAGAATATGGCATTTAAAATGTTTTTAAAACTTGGACTCTTCTGGACAATGAGACACATCTGCTCTTGACAACACCAAATACTTCAAGAAAGATGATGGGCATTAAAGAAACTCTTTGTGGAGTTTGCTTTCTTTGTGGCAAAAGTTAGCCACTGGGCAAAAAAGTGCCCTTGTGTTGACTGATTGACAATATGTTCTATAAACTGAACATTCAGGACCCATAGGAAGGTGACCACTGAACTTTGCAAGATGAAATGGTCCTTCAGGTTCCTGCTTCGCAGAGGAAACTGCCAGATATTCTACAGGACACACAGAGAAGCGACTAAAAATCTCTAGAAGCTGAAGATGGATGCCTCAATGTTGCAGAGGAACTTTGGATAACTGTCCAGGCAGCCAGCTATCTCTGTCATTCTAGATTTTTGTAAGTTGCTTACAATGCACTTCTTATTTACTTAGGTAATATTATATCCTTCTGGAATGTTTGATGAAGTTAAAGACTGATAATTATAATTCTGTTTTTCTTTGGTTATGATGAGATAAAGTAAATATGAAACCTTAGACTCACAAATATAGGATAAGTGTAAGAGCTAGTCAGTAATAAGCTTGAGCTAATGGCCATATAGTTTATAATTAATATAAGCCTCTGTGTGTTTACTTGGAGGACACAAGTGGGAGAGATTTGTCCTGACCACTGGCTGGGCGGGACACAGGAAACCTTCTGACTACAGGGATCTAGCTTAAGGGGTAAGGTGCTTGATACCAATCCTGACAGCCCATGTTCAATCCCCAGGGCTCACATGTTAAAAGGAGAGACCCAATCCCCACAAGTTGTCCTCTGACTTATATATGTATGTAAGTACACACACACACACACACACACACACACACACACACACACACACAAATGTACATACACTAAATAAATAAAATTTTAAAAAGAAGATGAAGTTGTGTAGTGGTTTGAACAAAAATGGCCCCCACAGGCACATAGAGAGTGAGTGGTACTATTAGAAGATGTGGCCTTGCTGGAGGAAGTGTGTTACTAGGGGGTGGGCTTTGAGGTTCCAGAAGCTCAAGCCAGGCCTAGTACCACACTGTCTCTTCCTGCTGCCTGTGGATCTGGTTGTCGAACTCTCGGCTCCTCTCCAGCACCATGTCTGCCTACATGCCACTATACTCCCCACCCATGGTGATATGGACTAAACCTCTGAACTGTAAGCCAGCCCCAGTTAAATGTTTTCCTTTACAAGACAAATGTTTTCGTCATGGCGTCTCTTCACAGCAGTGAAAGCCTGAGACAGATAAACCGAGGAAGGCATCTGATATTGACATCTATCTGGCCTACAGACACACATGCAAACACATCTTTACATACATGAACATGTATATACATACACCACACATACATAAACACAAAAATATCAATAACAGGATAATAAACAGAATATAATATTCAGAATTAAAGAATTCATGTTTTAAATTAGCCAATGTCATACACGGACACTTATTTCAAAGAGATGTTCAAGCGGCTAATAAACACATGGGAAATGCTGTGCATTATCAGAAGCCAGGGAATGGATTTCAAAAGGGCTGAACCCCCAAAGAGTTGTGTAAGAGTGTCTCTAGATGCTTCAGCCACAGCAGCTCCAGCTGGACTGTCCAGAGTCCAGTGACAGGATACAAGATGGCTTGTCCCCACAATGTGCTACTTAGCAGTGGAAATTGTGCTTGTGGTGACACATGCAGCATGTGAACTGGCCCTAAAGATGGTTCATTTGGGAGAAATTTCTGAAGGTGAAAAACTATTCTACAATTAAAAAAAAAAAACTCACATAGTGACCTCAGGAGTAAGTGGAGAACAACAGGACAGGAAGGACTAGAGGACTTGCAGCTGATGGGGATGGTCTCTCCATCAGCCATGTGTCCATCAGCCCAGTGTCCATCAGCCATGTGTCCATCAGCCATGTGTCCATCATCAGCCATGTGTCCATCAGCCCTGTGTCCATCAGCCCTGTGTCCATCAGCCCTGTGCTCATCAGCCATGTGTCCATCAGCCATGTGTCCATCAGCCATGTGTTCATCAGCCATGTGTCCATCAGCCCTGTGTCCATCAGCCCTGTGTCCATCATCAGCCATGTGTCCATCAGCCATGTGTCCATCAGCCATGTGTCCATCAGCCATGTGCCCATCAGCCATGTGTTCATCAGCCCTGTGTTCATCAACCCTGCTTGGACATGAGGACCTTCACAGTTCACTGTATCTAAACTACACTCCATCTCACTTTAATTGATTAGAAAAAAAAGACACCAAGTTAGGGATTTTGCTCATCTCCTGGGTACAATTTACTTTCCCTTGCTAAAACAGCAATTAAGTGACAACAAGAAATTTTTCTTTCAGTTACTGCCATGTTCATTTAGAACAATGCCCAGGACAAGTTGGGTTTCTTTAAGCAACTGTTTGTAGACTATTACTTGTGTTACTTGGAACTCTTATGCCATCTGGGATCCATGCCTGCAAAGCCAAAGGCAGGCAGAGAGAATGATAGGGGCAGGGGAGAAGAAAGGAGGGACTGAGGAAGGGAGGGGAGGGAGGGGAAGGAGGGGAAGGAGGGAAGACTTGAAACAGTAGGACCATTGTGTTATACAACTTGAAATTTGTCCTACACCAAGTTTTCTGTTAATATAAGATGAGGAATTTTATTTCTCTGTTGTTTGATTGATTTCAGTTGCTCTCAGAACTGCAACATTGGCTTCATATATTTGTTGAGAAGATTAAAGGCTATTATAAGTATAAAATGTTGTATGTAAAGGAAAGGCCATCCATGCAAACTTAAGACACCCAATAGTAACTATTTGTCATAAGGTAGCATGTCTTCTTGAAACAGTATGGCAAATTATGCAATTCAGACATCATGTGGAGAGATAAGAAAGTTGGGTAATTTCATTTCCTTTAATTTACAAGTTTGCTGGCTATTTTCTATGTCCAACTTTCAGACACACAAGTATCAGAACATTTCACCAAATTCAACCCTGAAGTCTCCTGCAGTGAAAATCATCCCCAGTTGTACTGCCCAGGGAATGCCTGCCATTGCTCAACCTTGTGAGCCCAGGACCATCTGCAGTGGCACTGACAAGAGTGTCAAGGTATGAGATTGGCCAATGTCCTGTGGCCTCCAACACTGTCTGACACACAGGCTTCTGGCTCACTGCTGGATGCTGGCTGAAGACATCTGGAAAGGAGAATATCGAATGATTCCTATTTTCCAAGAATTAAAGCAAGGTGGAACATTTCCGAATGGAGCCTGGATGTTGTTCCTAAAATCTGGGCCACATAAGGTTAGAGGCATATTGATTTTCAGTTTCAGGATAAATTGGCCATCTTTGGCCTTTCAGGAAAACAACCACAATTTTAGGTGATGAAGAACAGATGGCACAATCTGAAGCCTCCATTAGAAAGCTCCAAGTAGGCTTAATTGTCAAGGTAGCCACAACCACTGTGTCCTGCCACAGATTGACGGAAGAATGACAGATGCTTTAATGTGGTGAGGATGAGTCCAGCTGCTTCTCAGGGGCAAAGAGTTGAAGCAATCGCACTTGCCACATTCCAGGGCGGCCTCAGATCTGAGCAATTTCATGTTGGAGTCAGGTTCAAGAAGAAAAAAAATATTTTTAAAAGTTTTCTTAGAAGAATTGCTTTATGATAATGTCCATGCCTAGTGGACCTGAAAGGATGGGTGTAGATCTACCTTGGTGAGGTCTTCTGCCCTCCCGCTGTGGACCTCTCCCTCTTTTTTTGGTAGCTTGTTTCAAACCACAGCCCCAAAGCTATGTCCCCCTAATTAAAACATGACTTCCTGGAGGGATGAAGGAGACTATTAAGAGCCAGTAAGCTACTGAAACTCAGAGGGCCCAGTGTGCAAGGCTATCACGGAAAGGTGAAAAAGGTAAGTTCACAGGACTGTTCCTGGTATCACGTAAGCAGGAAGTCATCCTAAGAAAGAGGAAACTCTTCAGTGGAGCTGCCTAAAGCTGTGTAAAAGCTGCGGAGTTCATCTTTCAGAAATTATCAGCTACTCTAGGAAGGGGAATTTTGGTTATAAACCACTTGAGATTCACCTGTATGCCTTGTAAGTGTCCCTTTAAGCATGGTCCTTTAAGCAAACAAATTAAGCTTATCGGTTCACCAAGATAGACTCCGGTGAGACCATTTCTTTAGTCTGTCATTGGTGTCCTAGGTGCAGGGAGGAGATATTGGCTCTTATCTCCATAGGAAATGTATATTTATTATCATATGTACATAAATCCATACTAAGTAACCAGTAAGAACGGGCTGTTGGACTATTTGTCATACAGATAAATAATGTTTGGGACATGTACCACTCACTGATGGTTGAATTTCAGGCATATATGACAGGTTGAGGAACCTGATTTTGGCTCTGTTTAGAATTGGTTATTAAATATTGTCAGGTTTAAGGTGGAAACTTGAGCCATTGGGCACCATTTGTAGCTGGAGAATTTCTCTCCAGCTCCCTCTAAGTCCCGCCAGTCCCGGAACCCACAGACTCTTACATTATTTAAACTGCTTGGCCATTAGCTCAAGCCTATCATTGTCTAGCTCTTACTCTTATATTCAGCCCATTTCTATTAATCTTTACTTTGCCACGTGGCTCGTGGCTTACTTGTATTTTACATCTTCCTTGTCCTGGCAGCAGCTCCAGGTGGTCCCTCTTTTACTTTCTCCTTCCTCAATTCTCCTCTCTGTTAGTCCCACCTATACTTCCTGTCTGGCTATTGGCCAATCAGTGTTTGTTTATATAGAGCGATATCCACAACAGGTTGGAAAGATACATTCAGCTCAGAGTAGCTTGTTCTTATAGTAGCTACTAACGTCCTCTCTTTGAGCATCCTTCCTCCTATAAGGAAATATAGGTCAAGTCTCTTGCCTTCCAGTTACAATATACACACAAATAGTTTTTCAACAACTGATATCCATTGTTTCAAAGGAATATATACAGGCTCCTACTCTCTCCTAGATGTTTAGGGAATGCAAATCGGACTTCTAAATAATGGGTCCATAGAAGACCCATTATTAGTGGGCTCAATGCATGAAGTTAGA
The DNA here is from genome assembly GCF_004664715.2 of Peromyscus leucopus. Lineage (NCBI taxonomy): Eukaryota > Metazoa > Chordata > Mammalia > Rodentia > Cricetidae > Peromyscus > Peromyscus leucopus. Next base: position 125,587,806 of record NC_051065.1, on the reverse strand, counting down.
ACAAGTAAGACAATCTGACATTGGTCATCATCAGAGAATGTGCCAACTTACATTGGTCTTCTGTAGAACAAACAAATGATAATTTTGGAACAAGCCACAATTTCCTATGAGTTTTTTTTTTTTTTTTCCTTCAGTGCTGCGGATTGATCCCAGGACTTAACGCATGCTAGGCAGGTGTCTTCCACTAAGCCACACCGCAGTCTTCCTGTTCTGTTCTTCATTCTCTCTTTTTTTCATATAAAGCTCAAAATAGACAGGGAGCAAGCCGTGCCTATGTGCTGTGTGAGTTATGTTTTAAGTGCAGCAGCAGCCCTGGGAGACTCTAGCCTTGTTCAGCTTTCTTTCCCCTTGCTGCAATAAGATTAAATTCTGTCCACTCCCACTGGAGTTATCTGGCACTTTGCTTTATTTCTTTAATAAAGTAAAAAGTGTTGCCCATAACTGCAGCCTCAACAGAATCTCCAGGGATTATCCCCATAACACTTCTGCTTTCAAGCATTTCTGAGCTTATTTTCATAATAAAGTAGTTCGGCAACATCTCTGTGTCTGTAGAGGATGTACTTCAAGTCCTCAGTAAATACCCCAAACAGTGGATGACACCAAACTCTACATATAACATGGTTTTGTCCTATAAATTCATACTTGGAGTAGAATTGGATTTATAAGTTAGATAAAAAATAAGGTTAACAATAATGTTCATCAATTGTAGCAGCCTCAACATATATTTTTTTCTTTCCTTATTAAGTCAAGAATGTTTAGGTTTTCATGGAAAAGATGCACCATTACCTTCTCTTTAGTGTGCCTGAATGTGTGACATCACCACCCTTGCACTAATGTTGAACAAGCACTGTGATGTTTGTAGTCATATAGCCAATATGCTTCCATGTAACTAATGGGGGGTAACACGCACAACATGGATACACTGAACAAAGGAGGCATCACACACCAGACAAGATGGAAAAGAACAACGATAGATTTTATCATACTGTGCAAAAAAGCATCCCATATAAAGTTTATGAATTGTTTAGTTCTGGAATTTTCCAAATATTTTTAGACCATGGCTAACAATGGTTACCTTAAAACCAGGGAAAATTAAAGTACAGATGAATGGGCAGAGGACCATACTGGTAAACATTCACAATCTCATGAATTAACAACTTTTGAATAATCTGGTCTTGACATAGGTGTATGGAAATTAATTTACAATTAGTATCACTAACCACACTTCATTGATTGCCTTAAATTATTAACTGTTTCTTTAAATGTTGACTTCCTATTTGTGTGACAAGAATTTAGAAATGTTTCCCCTCCTCAAATGGATACAGAAATATGGGAAATCTCTTGAGAAAGTCATTATTATTGGTATTACTAGTACCTCTGGAAACTTCCATGAATCACTATATGTAAGACCGCTATGAAGGAAGAACTCATTTGCTGAAAAGAGCCGCTCCCAGGATATGTGAGTCTTCCTGGCCCACACATGTGGGCCCCACATGCCAGGATGGGCTCAGGTGGACTAGAAGGAAAACAATTGATGTTGGCATCAGACACTCACTAGATGCTTGACCTTTGGAAAGTGACCTCATTTCTCCGAATCTCAGCATTCTTGAATGCAAAGTTGAGTCACTAGACTGTGAATCACAAACACATCACCCAGTGTCAGGTGATGCATTTTATGTACACATTTGGAGATGTTTTTCACTTTGTGGAAGAAAATAAAAAGGATTAAACATGGTTCTTATGAAAGGAATCATCTTTGCCTTTGCAGAAGACCCACACATACCAAGGTGCTGCTTCCTCTGCATGGTGGTATTAGTGTTCTACCAAATACTACTGTTTACTCACCCTTATCTTCATCGATTTTCAAAAATCATTAATAAACGTTCAAAACTTTCTAAAATGCTTCTATCTTCTGGGACAACTTCCTTGTTTGTTTGTTTGCTTGCTTTTTGAGACTGGGTTTCTCTGTGTAGCTCTGGTTGTCCTGGAACTTGTAGACCAAACTCAGAGACACACCTGCCTCTCCTCCCAAGTGCTGATATTAAAGGTGTGTGCCACTACCACTCGACTTGGCTTTTATCTTCTCATATAATACTTTTGTTTTGTTTTGTTGTTTTCCTAACAAAATATTTATGAAAGAGAACTTCAGACTTACCCAATTCATCAGATTGGTTTGGAGTCTCCCTTTTCCACTCTGATGAACGTCAGCTAATAATCATCTCTCCAATGTTCCCTCCTAGACTGACATGTTGTACATGTGTCAAAATGCAGTCATTTTCTTCAAAATCTATATTTATTATAGTATCAGAATTTAATGATATATTTGAGAAATATATAAACCATGAATGAGAAAATAAAGCTAGTATTTCTGTGAAAATTACATGTTTTGGGAAGTCTCCATAAATACAAATGACAATGAATACCACAATTACTTAAATGGAGACAGATAAATGTAAGCAAATTAAGATTAATAATAATAGTAGTAGTAATAATAATAATAAATTAGGATACAACATTTACAATATTTTTAAGTTATTTTTTCATGGCAAAGAAATAAGTAGGTGATGGACAGTGATGCATCATTGGTTAATGGAAGAACTTCCTACAATGGGACCCACTTTGCTCTATAAAAGAAAAAAAACTACATGTAAAGATCCATTTGTGTGTTTTAGGTTAAAATAAAATATTCAACTTCACCGATGTTACCAGTTAACTAATCAATTATAATTTCAATATGCTTAGTTTTGGAAGCTTTAGTAGTGTTAGGTACTTCAGTATTCAATGGGATTTTACAGAGTGAAGACTCAGTGTTATAATGCTACATCCAGTCAATAAGGAACCCTGTAGTAGGTATTTGTTCCACCCATGACCTTGAGCTATATGGCCTGATCAAGGTGGTGCTTCTTGGCTGCCTATGTGCCTCTTTAAAGGGAAGGCAAAGGGGGTTGTGAGCTCTCTCTTGGCCGTGGAAGGCTTCCTGGCCCATGGCTCAGTGACCTGGTCTGGAGCTTTCCCCATCTTTCCTTGGGAGATGAAAGGCAACCACATTGCTTCATTTTGTATCAGTGAGTCTGTTTTCCCCAATATATTAATAAAGTGATATATATAGACCATTGAGGCTCGCATTACAGAACCCCAACACATGAAACTTAAATCTGAAAGTGAACAGAAATCCCTCCATGTGAAGAGACTCTTCCACATCTCCCACCCTATTCATGGCACACCACCCAACGCAGCACCTGACATAACCCTTGGGAAGCTGGAATCTCAGGAGGGAGCCATGCTAAAAGGAATGCCAGATTCTCTGTGTCCTTCCTTTTCTTGCCTTTGAAGATGGAAAAAGAAAGAAATCCAAGTTAGCACCAAGACCTATCGCCAAGCAACCAAAATGGCAGTGTTCGGCCCAGCTGGAAATCACGTTTATTTAAAGGTCATACAATGAATCTAATCTTTGAAATTATTGGTCATTGTGTTGAGGGGCCTGTATTTCTAACATTTAGTCTCTACAACCTGTGTGGGAATTTTATAGCAATTTACTTTAGACAAGACAGCTGCTTAAAAAGCCCTAATCTAATTGGGGTCTGCTCTGTAGGTTTTTACTTCCTGTTAGCCCTACTGCCTCAGTCATAAGTTGGCCTTATCATCATCAAAAATAAAATTGTATTGATAAAAAGCAATCAATTAATTATTCACAAAGATTTATTTATCTAACTCGAAATATGATTGAACTGTTCAATGTTAATTTGCTGAACATTGACAGTATTCTGCTGTCTTAAGTGCTATTACACTCTATTCAATGCCTTACAATACTCTACTTAATGTCTTACAAGCAGACAGCCACTTCAAATAAGCAATATCAGAAAATAGAATTCAGAGGATCTGGGCTTTCCTCTTAAGGAGTTTCAGTTGGAGTGAAAGCACAAAGGCAGGGTTTTAGCTAAATATCTACAATATAAATGCATCTCCCTCCTTTCTTTAACCCTACCCTCTCTTTTCTACTAAAACACTGAGCTCCTAGTCTCTTGGTCACTTCTCACTTAGAGTTACAAGAAAAATATGTCTTATGTGAGAAGTTACTTTGTCTCTAGCACGTAAGCAGATACTTGATGAGCTTGTGGTGTCCTAAGCTGATGTGAAGCTGTTGGGAGGGTAAGCAGTAGTGTCTGGTCACCTCACTTTTCTGATGTTACCCTTTGAGGTTTGAACTTCACATTTTGGTCTGTGCTCCATGCTAAACTGGTTTTCATGAAGGGTACAAGATCTATGCCTAAGTCCATTTTTGCATGTATGGGTGGTCAGTTGTTACAGAACCTTTTGTTGAGAAGACCACTGTTGCTTCCTTGTACTGCTCTCATCAAAGACTCATTGGCTATCCTTGTAGTGTATTCCTGGCTTTCTAGTTTGTTCCGTTGAACTTTCTGTCTGTTCTTTCATTCTTCCTTGATTACCACAGTGTATCATCCAGGCTTCTGGAACAAATCACTATAGCCAAAGGAGTGTCAACCACACATGTTAATTTTTCAAAGTTCTGGAAGCCCAAGAAAACAAGGTCAGAGAGAGAGCTAGTTGGTGTCTGGTGAGGGCCCTTCTTTCAGTCTGAAAACAGCCAGCCCTTCTACTGCATCCCACACAGTGGAGAAAAAGGTCATCTCTTCATGTGGCTTCTTTTTTTCTTTAAAATAGCTTACTATTTACATAATAAGGTACAGATGATTAAGGTACACAAGGAACAATGTATATTTACAAATTACAAGCAATATTTTAGGACCACCCGTTGTGTGAAATGAAGATAACACTTTTTAGATGCAGTTCTGTCTAATTCACCCCTTTTGACCTCCCTTTCCCACCCCACCCCCCACTCCTCTCACTTCCACTCATGTGAGGAAAAAAAAACATGTGCTATCTGCCTTTCTAGTTTTGGCTTATTTTATGTATAATGAGATGACCTCCACTTGTGTGTCTTTTCTTGAAGGAGGGTTTCACACATATGACATCATCACCACTCAAATGTTCCACCTCCAGATACCCTCATCTTGGGAAAGATGCTTAATGTAGACGTTATAGAAGACACAGCCCAAAACCACACACAGCTATAGTACAGAGCCTGCTGAGCAACAGAAGTCCCCCAACTTTGTTCTTTGATGTTGACTTGGCTGCTTCTTGCCTTTTCATTAAAATATCTGTTACTATCTACCAAGTATCTAGCTAGGACTTGGATAACCCAGCACTGAATCCATGAATCATACTGCAGATTCTTGACTCAATACAATATTGCATCTGATTATCCATGACTATGAACTAACTTTCTGTCTATTTAGTTTTTCTTTAGTTTCATTCATCACAATTTTGTGGTTTTCCTCAGAAAGATCGTGTGTGTATTGTATTAGTTTTATATCTAAATATTACATTGGTCAAGTGCTAATATAAACAATAATGCTTTCAGTGTCCTTTTCACTTATTTACTCCTGGTATAATATTACTTTAAAAAGATTTTGTTATTACTATACATAATATACAATATAATATCAGACCCACTGGAAACACTCAGAAAATCATGACAGATAGCCTTTGCTTTATATATACCTACCTAAATATCATAATATTATCTATTTCTTTCTGGGCACTGAGTTTCTGAGATGGTAACTATGAACTGATGAAATATTGATATGAATTTCTATAGACTGTCAATATTCCAATTGTAAGAATTCTGTCTATTGACAGCTAACAAATTCATTAATTTTTAAGAAATTCTTCCAATTATGACAAACTTGTTTTATGCTATAAATAAGAGGGTCTGAGGAAGAGCAAAGCAGAACACAGCTTTGGAGAGCTCAAGGCAAATGGTTGTTCTGGGCCTAGATGTTCTTTGGTATCCATGGGCATCAGCTGTTTCTCTGTGGACATGCACCAGCATCTCTTCATTTGAACCAAAAGCTAACACAGACCTAAGCTACCTACACACAAGGGACAGATGCAGGAGCTGACCTGGATGGATAAAGACAAAGGTTATCAGAAGGGCTATGGCTGTCTGTCAGGAACCACTGGAGACCTCTGATAAAGTCAGAGAAGCTGGTTAATTGGAAGGGAAACTGTTCACAGTGAGTCTTCAACTGCAGTGTGGTGTGGCTCTTTCAGAATACAACAACATGGTCAGAGAACAATAGGGACAACCATGTTGATTGCATGTCATTAGCAATTGGTGCGCATCCTGATTTGGACATAATTCATTTCGGTGCATTTGCAGAATTTAGTTTTTTTTAGGATTGTGTAGATGGGTTTTTAAGACCTAGCCCCATAGTGCATGGCAATCATGCTTCCTTCCTTCCATTTTGTCTCTGGCACCCGTTCTGCATCTTCCAGAGCCAGCTTCACATCTGCTCTGACAACAGTGTCCTTGTGATGTCTTTCGTCATCTTTTAAATGACATTCTTAGTCATTTCATCTGGAGAGGAATTCTCATTGCTAGAGAAACTGAATGCACCTGAATCCAGCACTTAGGGTTAGTTATTGATCTTTCTCTTGAAAGCCCTCAAGACAACCCTTTAGTGTGATTCATTTAAGTTATCAGCAAATATCATTTTTGAATTGTGTTTTAAAAGAACAGATGCAAAACCTGAAAATCTTGTGAACTATCAGAGCTAATGAGCTACCCCAGGCCAGCACTGTTCTCCTTAAAAGCTCTGTTCTTCCTCTCCAGGACTGAAATGCTCTGAAGAAATGTAATTTCACAATTTAAAGTGACATTGGTAGGCTAGGGAGATGCTCAGTCAGTGAAGAGCTTGCCAGGCAAGCATGAAAACTGAATTCAACCCCTAAAATCCACGTTTTAAAAAAAGGAAAAAGAAGAAAAAGAAGCTGAGTGTGGTAGCACATGCCTGTGATCTCAGCTGGGAGATGCAGGCAACAGGATTCCTGCAGCTCGTTGGCCAGAAAGCCTAGCCTACTTGGTTTTGGTCAGGCCAATGAGAGACCCACTATCAAATGTAAATCTGGGCAGCACCTGAGGAATAGCAAAGTTGTTGTGTGGCTTCACATATACACAGACACATGTGCACACACGTGAGCATGCACACATTGACACTGGTTGGAGCACTCAAAAAGCGTTTCTCCAAAATCTGCCTCTCTGAGAGTATCTAAATTAGGAGTGGAAGATCATGATTTGAGCCCATATTTCACTATCCCACCCTTTCTGAGGACTTTTATTCCTACTGCTCCTCACTGAGATATCAGAGTAAGTTCAGTAATCAAAATCAAAGTAACATCACTATCAAGTAATATCAGAATACACTAATCACAGTGATGACATAAAGCACAGAAGAAATTCAAATCCATGAGAAGATAAAAAATGTGTGCCTGTATGTCACAGGCACAGAAGGTGTAAGATACACTGAACATTCCAGCACACAAGAATCAGCCAAAGTCCCCATGTTCAATTAGTGGCCACCAGAGTGGACAGAATTGGACACCTCCTTAGCCCATTAAAATAGCACATACTCCTCCCTGTGTGCTCATCAGACAAATACGGTGCTGATGTTGTGGGCATGAGAGAGTCATTCTCAGTGGGAAGCAGAGGACAATGATCGAGTCGCTCTGTCCCCGATTTACAGGAAAACTCTCTTTTATGGTTCATTTTAAAGTGAGTGTTATGACCCTTTGTGACACTGTGATTTCAGCTAAGAAACTGTCAGAGGCCACCAAGCTTCTGTGGGGTGAGTACATTCATGAATGTACCATGAGATGCACAGATATTTGGGCAAACATTTTCCTGGGTCCACTGTTACAATGTTTTATGTGAGGTCATGATTAAAATTGCACACAATTAAAACAAAAGCTGACCCTTCCCAAGTAACAGGTAACCGCCTATCTCCTGCCTGCCTTTAAACTTGGAATTGGATTCTCTGTCTTCAGATGTGAATTGAAACCCCAGCCCTAGCATGTGTCCATGCCCACTGGCCTTAAGTCCATTTGATTCTGTCTCCAGCTTCCTGCCTCCCCCTACAGACCCTGAAGCTTTTCTGCCTCCATCAGAGCATTAGCTGATTCCTTCTCAAACCCCCAAATCCAGATACACACAAGCTGTCAGCTTCGATCTCTAAAGAATCCAAAGACAAGTCCACGAGGAGTAACATAATTTTTTTTCCCCTTCCTTTCTTCAAAATATACAGATAGTTTTATTTGTCCCCTGAACATCTCTTGAAGAGTTGATTTGATTTCTTGGGCTATTTTATTTTTTATCAAATCACTATATACAATTTTCTATAATTTGGAGACTTATATTCTATCTCATGTATCTATCTATCTATTTACAATCCTAAATAACTCTTTTTCTCAATAAGTAGTCCTTAAATCATAGTACCATTCTCTTTTAATTATTGAGATTTTATTAATCCTAATATATCCCAAATCTTTATTGCTTTTCTTTTTCAGAATTATATCAGGTGTTTTTTATTCTTTTTGGGAGGCATCTAGGCAGTGGTACCAGGTCCTGGGCTCGTTGCATGAGTTGGCTGTTTGAAACCTGGGACTTATGCAGGGACGCTTGGCTCAATCTGGGAGGAGGGGACTGGACCTACCTGGACTGAGTCTATCAGGTTGATCCCAGTCCTCGGGGGAGACCTTGATCTGGAGGAGGTGGAAATGGGGGGTGGGTTGGGGGGAAGGGGAGGGGAGCAGGAAGGGAGAGAACAAGGGAATCTATGGCTATTATGTAGAACTGAATAGTATTGTAAAATAAAAAATAAAATAAAATATAAAAAAATACAAAAATTAAAAAAAATTGATCCATGTCAATCCTGAATCTTTAGATAAAACAATCTAAACCATTTGATAGAAAAAATTAAGTCATAGTTTTAATATACTAAAATGTATATATTTTAATATAAACATATATTTTAATATGAATACATATTTAAATTGGCAATTTTACTTCGTTGTATAGTCTACACCCATTTCACACATTGGATTTTGTTTGCCTCTTTTGTTTTGAGTAAATAATGCCCTTTATTTTTCCGACCTGAGGCTAAGGATGACTGTCTTCTACATGACCACAACTCCCTTGTGTCATTGCAGAGCTGCCAACCTGAGCAACGGCACTGTGTTTAAAGGTGCAAAACAAACTCTTCTGTGAAGCTGTTGAAACTTTGGGGTTGGGTTGTCAGAGCAGTTAACATTCCCTGGCTGATGCTTAGACTCAACACCAGGCAGTTTGTATCCAAGATTCCAAAGAATGTGTTAGTGTAGATGAAATTCTCCGAAGTACCACTAGGTGTCCTCTAGCAATAACTCCCCAGGAGCCGCTACGGTGCAGACAGCAGCTCCTCTTTACCTCTTCATTGCTGCTCATCTCTTCAGCCCTGCCAGCTGAACTGGCCAAGAGCTGAATAACCACTGCACCCACCTATCATTGCTGCTAACACACAGGAAAACTCCTCAGAGGAAAAAGAACCACGTGCTCATTTTAAAAGCACAGCTGAGTGTTATCACTGGGTAAATAGTGTAGATTTTCCTCATGTTGCCACAATAACCCACTGTAGAACATATTGTGATGGACCCGAGAGGGAAGAAGACATTGGATGGTGCAGACCTGCTGTCCCCCTCTCCAATGGACAGCTTTAAACCCCACCCCCAAATAAAGGTTTGAACTACATCAAGGATACTGATCGTTACAAAGCTGCAGTGTCATAGAAACAGCAGTGATCACAGAGAACAGAGACCGACTCTAGAGCCTCATGGAAGATACAAGGAGGATGAATGAGGCAGATCATGGTGTTGTGAGGATGGGGAAAGTGCCTAGAAGTCTCCAATTCTAGTGTCTCTGACATTGGGCTCAGTGATACCTCCTGAGATAGAAAAAAACTGAAGACACGGAGGAAAGAAGACATATATTTATGCTTTTCACCATGCTGGTCCAATGTGACGATCCTGTGCACATTCAAATCATTCTAAAGAAGAATTTCAGTTAGAGAATCTGAGGTGGAAGATTTTGTGTGTGCGTCTTCTCCACTGAAACTCCATGAAAAGCAAACAGCAGAAAACTACAGGAGAAGCATGACCTGCCCTCAGTGACACATGGGAAAAAGACATGACCACAAGCCAGCAGAGGTCCAGCTAACAGTGGAACGCATAGCCAGCTCAGCCTCCTGAGATGATCAGCACACAACATCTCCCAAGTTTACACCAGCAAGAGCCTGAAAACACTTGGATTAGAATGCTGGGCAACAGGTAAACTATGAACTCAGGAGGCATCTCAGGGAAATCAGACAGACATCTTTACAGGGACCCAGGGTGACGTCTCAGAATACAGGGGGTCACAATGGAAGGGTAAATCTCATTAAGTAAATAGGTATATCTGCCTTGAGAGAGAGAAGGAGGTAAGTGTTGGGGAATGTGTGAGACCAGAGACAGGGGTAGGCAAGGGCAGAGACTGGGGGCAAGGCGGAGAAGACTGGGGGAAAGTGAGGACAGGAAAGGAAGTTTCACAACACAGTGGTTTAGCTAGGGAGACCTGTGAAGGTGCAATGGGGAAGGAGAAAAGGAAATCGTTACGTTTGGATGAACACAAAGGTAGTGGATTCAATGTAATCACCAGGCCCCCTTAACTGTACTGTTTGTGCATGTATGTGTATGTTCATAAGTAGCTGCCTTCTCATGCATGTATGTATATGTTTATAAGTAGCTGCCTTCTCATGCATTCATGTATGTTTATAAGTAGTTGTCTTCTCATGCATCTATGTGTATGTTTATAAGTAGCTGTCTTCTCCTGCATGTATGTGTATAAGTAGCTGCCTTCTCATGCATTCATGTATGTTCATAAGTAGCTGTCTTCTCATGCATCTATGTGTATGTTCATAAGTAGATGCCTTCTCATGCATATATGTGTATGTTTATAAATAGCTGTCTTCTCATGTATGTATGTGTATGTTTATAAATAGCTGCCTTCTCATGCATCTATATGTATGTTTATAAATAGCTGCCTTCTAATGCATCTATGTGTATGTTTATAAGAAGTAGCTGCCTTCTCTTTAAATATGGATAGTAGCTATAAAAAGCTAATGCATGAAAATTTTGCCCAAATGAGGCTTGAAAGATGGCTTAATGAGTGAGAGCATGAGGACCTGAGTTCAAATCCCTAGTACCTATGTGGGAAAAAAGCTGGGCATGACTGGGGGTGCTTATCTCCCAAGCATTGGGAGCTCACTAGCTAGCCAATCTACCCTCAATGGTAAGATTCTGATCCAAGGAGAGAGTGGGGGAGGGGTCTCTGCAAATAGCACAACAGCAGAGTATTAATCCACAAGAGATAAGAAGACAGTTTGGTTCAACATGACTCAATAGCTGGTATTGGTTCAAACTTCTAGTGTTTGACCCCAAGTAGTTTGTTTTAGACATATTGAAGCACAGCACAATCTGGGGGAAAGTTTCCTGGTGATAATTAACTCAATCCCATGTGTACGACAAAACTTAAGACATGGCAATATCTAAACTCTTTGTAAAGTACAAGTGGCATCTTCCATAAAGATGGGTTTTATGGTTAACTGAAAAAAGAAGGGCTCAAGGTATGGGACTGGGGGAGGATCTGGTGTGGACTCACCACACAGACAGCACAAAGGTCACAGGCTATTAACCACTTCAACTCCCAGCCTTCTGGGTGGAAAACAGGGTATACATCTCTCCCTTTGAAGACACAATCCTGTGCGTTTAAGATTGCTTGCTTCCCTAGCGCTTATCTGTACACCAAGCTTTTTCTTTTGGGCCAACCAGTTCCCAAACCATGATGCAGAGACTTATTCGTTATGAATGCCCGGTCTTATCTTAGCTATTATTTTAATCTGTTTCTCTCTATCATATTTTGCCTTGGGGCTCTTTACCTTTCTTTCTTTATGTCTTACTTTCCTGCTGTTGCTGTCTCTATGTCTGGCTGACTGGTGGCTACCTGGCTTCTGGCCCCAGGAATACCCCTCTTTCTCCTCATTCTCTTCTTTCTCATTCTTCTTAAGCCTAGATTTCTCCTCCTCCTATTTATGCTCTCTTCCTGCCAGCCCCACCTATCCCTCTCCTGCCTAGCTATTGACTGTTTAGCTTTTTATTAGACCAATCAGATGCCTTAGGCAGGCAAGGAGAAACAGCAACACATCTTTTCATAATTAAACAAATGAAGGATAAACAAATGTAATACATCCTTACATCATTAAACAAATACATCCAAAACAAATGTAACACACCTTTCACAGTTAAAGTAATATTCTGCAGCATAAACAAATGTAACACAACTTTACATAGTTAAATATTCCTCAACATAACTGTGAGCACAAGGACCTACAAGCCTTCCACAGGAGAGATTCTGTCTCAAGGCAGTAAGGTGGAAAACAACACCAGAGGACTCCCTGACATCCTCCTCTGGCCTCTGCACCCACATGCTCATGTGCATGCAACACACACACACAGAGAGAGAGACAGGCACAGAGAGAGACAGACACACACACATGGAGACAAAAGAGGCACACACACAGAGGCAGACACACACAGAGACAAACAGACAGAAAGACAGACAAAAAGAGAAGAAAGAGAGAGAATGCCAAAAAGAAAAAAATAATTCAAGGTAAATTTTAAAAGTATACTCTGCCCAATTACCCATGAAAACAGGTGACGAATGCTCTGCCTGAGAGCGAAGAGACCTCACGACTTCTGTTTAGAGGACGGTGCAGGACGCTTGTCATCTGTCCTTGCTGCATCGGCTGTGGGTCCTCCACTTCCCTTCTCAGTACCCACAGGGGAATTTTATGCTGGCTGTCACTCAGTCAAGTTGATTTGGAAGACAGTGACCCAGAAGGAAGAGTGCTGACCAGACAGCTGGCGCCTGGACTGAGGAAGAAACCCAATCCTGAGAAAACCATGTTGAAAACTGAGCTCTTACTTGTTCCTTTTGCTGGGGCTTGAGAATGAGGAAAGACACGTTTGAAATATCAAGGCCACCCGGAACTACGAGCCTACTAGTGTTTGTTTTATGTTTAGAGACGGGGTCTTGTGATATAGCCCAGGCTGGCCTGGAACTTGCCATCCTGCCTCAGTGTCCAGAGCACTGGGTTATAGCCATTGCCACCACACTCTGGCTTCAGGGGACTTCAGAGAGCCTGAAGACTTTCAGAGAATAAAATAGAACTTTCCCTATGTGCCCTAGGCTAGATTTTCAAAGAATATATTGGTAAGCCAGAGCAAAGCTATTGAGACATTGATTCTGAGTATAATGTTTTTGTGTATGTGACCGAACCTTTCCTTGTTTGAACAAATACTGAGAGAATGGTCAGAAATTTGACTAATAAAAATGTTTGTAAACAAAGTCAGAGGAATTCTGGGTTTTATCCTGTGTTGTTTCTAGTGTCAAGTGATCATGTGCTGTTTTTATGAGCTGAACTGCTGAAGAACCTCATGATATTAAAATTTCCCATCTCATTTTACTCTGCCCAGGATAAATTCACTGGATTATAAAAAATAACCACTCATTCATTCATTCATTCGTTCATTTATTCCCCTTTGCTCAGTATTCAGCTACACTCTACCTTGGCATCAGAGTGCAAAGTACCTTTATCAGACTCTTCTCCCAGGCATATGCTCAGTTTAGTGTGTGTGTGTGAGTGTGTATGTGCGCGCGCGCGCGTGTGCGTGAGTGTGTGTGTATGTGTGTATGTATGTGTGCGTGTGTGTATGTGTGCGTGTGTGTATGTGTGCGTGTGTGTGCATGCGTGTGTGTGTGCACGCGCGTGAATGTGTGTGCACACGCGCGTGTGCATGTGTGTGTGTGCGTGTGTGTATGTGTGTGTGTGCGCACGTGCATGCTCACGTGCATGCATATGTGTATGTGTGTGTGTGTGTGTGTGTGTGTGTGTGTTGTATACTTGTTTGTAGGTTTGTGCATATATATATGGAGATGTATGGGTGAATGGTAGCCAGATGTGAATGTTGGATGACTTCCTGGATCACTCTCCACCTTGTTTTTTGAGATGGGATCTTTCAGTGAATCTGGGGCTCACCTGATTAGTTAGACTGGTGTGTACTGAGCACTAAGAAGCTATCCTGTATTCTTAGTGCCAGCTTTTACATAGGTGCTGAGAATTCAGACTCAGGCCCTCCTGCTTGTATGGCAAGCTTTTGCGGACTGAGCCATCTCCCTGACCTATTTTTTTCATTTTGTTATGTTTATCTATCAATCATCCATCCATCTGTCATCTCCCTCTATCTTGCTCTCCGGCTTTCTCTCACCTCTCTCTATAGGAAATATATGCTCTTTCAGAGCAATAAAGCCCAAAGCCCTTAAATCTGCATTGAACGTAAAGCTTTCACCATAGTTAGGTGGAGGTGGCAGCCAAGGAGCTGACAAGAGCATTTTAAATATAAAGTTAATTATGCTGCCTTGTTCATTTGTAGAAGCTACTAAGCAGACCCCAGACACAGCCTCCATATGCAGATCAAGGCTTGCTGAACCAGCTGTCCACACACCCACGATGAGGGCTGGCCTAGGCAGGAGTGACATCTTAAACACTGGTCCCTTTCCTGTTTTGAGAGGTGAATCTATGTAATAAGCCTCTGCTTGTTTCTTGGCACTTTGAGCATGAGGTAGAAAACTACTTTTGCATAGAAAACAACCCTGATACAAGGCTGTGGCTGCCTCAGGCATTTCTGGGTTTGAGGAGTCAGGAAAGGAGGTCTCAGTGGATGCTCTGTGGTCTTTTTCAGGTCTTTTTATCCTATGCTACTTTGATCAGGCTTCTGTCTGAAGCCAGGGTTCATACACTCCTGCAGAAGCTAAAAGGTATCTCTCTCATTCACAAAAGTGTTTCGTAAGTTGCCTTTCACCCCCATTCACTCACCTCACTTTTCTGCAGGCAAAGTCACAGGCAGGCAGAGACCACAGACAGCTGTTTCCTGAAGCCAGTAGTCTGCCGATCCTTTGTCCACTTAATCAGGAGAGACAAAAAACTGCACAAGGAACAAAGATTTCTCTGTTGTGTCTGGTTATGGATGTTACACTCACTCACAGAAATGAGAATTGGGAGTAACTGTTTCAATGCACTATTGAGCCATGTTGGTATTGACCCAAAGGAACCGAAAGCAGGGAAATAGGTATCTGTATGTCACTAGCCATAGTAGGGATATTTACAACTTTCAAATGGTGAAAGCTACCCAAAGGTCCATTGGTGGAGTAGTAGATGAATGGATAAGCTGTTGTGTTGTGGGATATTTGTACACTGTGTGAAGATATATTGCTGTGATTTGGTGTAATAAAGAGCTAAGTGACCAAAAGCTAGGCAGGAGAGATAGGTGGGATTTCCAGCAGAGAGAGAGGAAGTTAGAAGGATGAATCTAGGCACTCGTGAGACACCAACAGGATGGAAACAAGTTGGACATACAGGACAGAGGAAAGGTAACCGAGCCATATGATAGAACATGGCTTTATTGAGCTATAAAAGCTAATTAGAAAAAAGTCTAAGCTAAGTTCAAGCTTTCATAATCCATAACAAGTCTCTGTGTCATTATTTGTGGGCTGGCGGTCCTGATGAGAAAGCTTACTATAATAAACAACATGCACTGTGTGCAAAACACACACACACACACACACACACACACACACACACACACACACACACGGATATTATATGCCTAAATATTCACTGGAGATGGATCTTAAAGGAGCTTTGCATGCGTGAGTGTCCTATGTTCAAACATTATCACCACAAAAAAGAAAGAATATTATATGCCTAAAAAGGAAATGAAATTCTGGCATATGGAGACAATGAGAAGACAAGCCACAGATTGGTGGGGGGTCAGGAGGAACACAGCGCATGTATCCAAATAGCCAAGACCTCAAACAGGTGTGGAACAATTCAAATGAAAAATATCCCAACAAAAAGAACTGAGCAGGAACCTCACCAAAGAGGGACGGCTGACAATGAGAAGATTGTTAGTGTCTCTACAGGGACTTGGATGCTAAAGCAGCAGTGAGGGGTAGCAGCAGTGAGGTACCCCTCACTGCTCCTATCAGAATGATTGAATCCTGGCAAGGCTGTAGATGGGGTGTGCTCACCATCACAGGTGGGAATACAAAATGGTGAGGCCACCATCAGATAAGACTTCTATTAAGTCAGTCTGCTCCCACCACATGAGCTAGCCACCCTCCTGCACAGTGCTTAACCACAGCAGGTTTGTTGGGGATGATGGGAATGCTCTGAAAGTCAGCAAGGTGGTAAAGGAGAGGGTCTGTTGAGATACACTGCCCACTACGTATTTTCCACAACTGTTTATTGAGTGTTCTGGAATGAGACCAATGGGCTGGGTGGTAACTACAGCACAGGATGACTGGTTTTTGTTTGTTTTGTTTTGTTTTGTTTTGTTTCGTTTTTATTCAAGACAGGATTTCTCTGTGTAACAGCCCTGGCTGTCCTGGAACTCACCTTGTAGAAATCCACCTGCCTCTGTCTCCCAAGGGCTGGAATTAAAGGTTCACACCACCACTGTCGGGCCTGGCTTTTGTTTTTAAATTGGGTTGTTTGGTTGGTTGTTGTCAGAACCTTTGTGTTCTTCTTTGTATTTGATGCTGATTTTGCATCTGGTCTGTGTCTGATGAAGTTGCCTCTGTGGCTATTGCATCCTCCCCCCCCCCCCATTCTCTTAAGGCTGGTGGTGTTGGGGTCAGAGATGATTGTTTTGTTTAACCTTTGAATCTTAATTCAATCTATCATTTCCATTTTCTCTTTTATCCATTATGCTTCTTGGAATCTAAGAAGTTATAAACAAACCCAAGGCCAC
The DNA here is from genome assembly GCF_004664715.2 of Peromyscus leucopus. Lineage (NCBI taxonomy): Eukaryota > Metazoa > Chordata > Mammalia > Rodentia > Cricetidae > Peromyscus > Peromyscus leucopus. The sequence continues at coordinate 125,571,006 of NC_051065.1, read as the reverse complement.
CTGGATGTTTTTCTGCTGCCTTCCAGGAGGTTTGTAGTTCCGTGTTTAAAACACTTCATTCCTTAAAGTGCTTGGTTTTTGTTACATTTGTCCCGACATCCAAAGGTGTTCTGGCAGGGGTATTCTTACTAATTATCTTTTTACTGTCTTTTTTATTCTTTAGATGATTTTAGTCTTGCTGTGGGATGTTCTGTATGTTAAATGTGTTGCTCTGATTGGTTAATAAATAAAACACTGATTGGCCAGTAGCCGGGCAGGAAGTATAGGTGGGACAAGCAAAGAGGAGAATTCTGGGAAGTGGAAGGCCGAGCAGGGAGATGCTGCCAGCCGCCATCATGACCAGCAAGATGTACAGTACCGGAAGGCCACGAACCATGTGGCAACTTATAGACTAATAGACATGGGTTAATTTAAGATGGAAGAATTAGATAGCAAGAAGCCTGCCACGGCCATACAGTTTGTAAGCAATATAAGTCTCTGTGTGTTTACTCAGTTGGGTCTGAGCAGCTGCCTGGCTGACGGGTGAGAGAGATTTGTCCTGACCGTGGGTCAAGCAGGACTTGGAAAACTCTAGCTACATAGTCTACTCATCTAATGAAAATGAGTACTTTTTGATAGGAAAAAAAAAAAACTACTCCCTTTCATTTAATTGCACAATCTAAAAATAGACTACAGAGAAACTAAAATTAGAGAGAGCTATTGAGCTCATAATTATAATAGAAACACATCGTGGTGAAAACAACCCATGTTAGTCATCCTTAGAAAGACTGGCAGGCTCACACCCGGGACTGGAGAGACAGCTCGGGGCTTAGGAGCAAGTACCACTCCTGCCTAGGACCTGAGTTCAGTTCCCGGCACCTGTGCCAGGCAGGTCACAAACAGCCATGGCTCCTTCTCCAGGGCCATGACACCCTTCCTGGCCTCTGCAGGCATGGCACTCCTGTGCAGACAGACACACAGACACACATTCATCCATACATAAAAATAAAATGAGTATGTCTTTAAAAATTACTTTGCCAGGAAGATTATAACTGCCCAGAGCTTCATTTCTAGTTAGGACAGTCAAGGCTGGGACAGGAGGACGGAAGGGGGAGGTGACAGACTGCCACAGGCAGGGACAAGAGTATTATACCCGAGCGCTCCAGAAACTTTTCATTATGTGATGCTCTCTTTCCTGTGCTTTCTAAACTGTGACTGCATGCAGATAAACCATTGTGGTGTGTACACAAACAGAATATTAGTCAACCACAGAGAGGAGCTCCCTGCTGTGCAGCACCAGGGATGAAATTGCTGGTCCTTATGATTGACACACGCAAGGAAACCAAGAGCTATGATCATGATGCAGCAAAGGTGCCTTGAACGTTATACACACAGCATATGCAAATACTGCCTTAGTCAAAAAAATACAGAAAATGTTAAATATAGCAAATCAATTAAGATTAGATACATAAGTAAGTGATTGCATAAAGTGAGCTGGCTCATGCCTGTGCTCCACGCTGTTGTCGTCAGCCAGACAAGGAGAGGCACAGTGTGGCCTTCAGACAGCCAGAAGGAACTAGGGTTCTATTAAGCAATCCTGGAAGCCTTTCAGTGAAGATGGGATCCGTAGCTGCTAACTGCGTCACATGTTTCTGTTATCAGTGGACATGCTGCAGACATACTGAAGCCGTTTTCAGTTTAACACTGAAATCAGAGTTGGTTAAAGTACAACCAGGATTTACTTTACATAAAACAACTAAATTCATTTTACCATTTTAACTCTGATGGTTTTCATCTTGTTTAGTTATTGCTTGCTAAATCCTGGCTGGAATAAAAACAATTAAGGTTTTAAATTGGAAGAAGTCATGGAATTTCTCAGGAATGCCGTTATCAATGGGGCTCATCAATCCCCATGTTATCACCTACTTTTCATTCTTCTCTTCATTGTATGATAAAAATGTCCACATCTGTCAAGTGCTAAACAACTCCCAGCCAGGTTGTGTTTATCATTTCATCAGGAACTAGAGGAAGAGTTTTACCTCCACCCCAGTTTCAAATGAAATGGGGCATGGGGGACAGGGACTTACCCAGGGTCACAGCGTGGGGCCAGAATTCAAACCCACCTCAGTAAGCTCTGGGGCCTAATCTCATGGGGTCTCCCTATGGTGCTATGTTTGGAGCATCCTGATACTGAGACTCAATGACTGCCATCAATATCTCCAGATTGTTCTAGATAGCCAGCTGGTTTACTGTTACTTCCTGTGCTCAGTTACCACTGTGGCTGACAAAAAGGGAAACCACTTGCTACTTCCTGCCCCAACCCATGAAATTTCCTCCATCGCCTACAGAAAAGGATCTCCGACCTTTAGCCCAGTGCCACCCACCCTCCTGCCGATGTCGGTGTCACCCCACAGCTCTCCCTTGCTTGCGCCTTCACACTGCAGTAGCAGAGTGGCCTGTGGATCCTCACATGTCCCTCACAATCTCTATTTTGGAAGCTCTCACACTGCTTTCTTTCCTTCATGAACTGTTCTTCCCTCACACCTTGCCAAAGTTTTGATCTTTCAGAGACACTTTCCCTATTCTTCAGTACGGATAGGGCTCCTTTCGCCAAACTCTCTTGCATCCTGCCCTTGTCCTGGGACATGCTTTGTATGCACCAACAAGCTGGGCCAGGCACGCTGGATCACAGCATTGCATTCTCGTTCCAATGCTGCCTCTTCTGCAAGACTTTCATAGCTTCTTTGAAGGCAGAATAGACCTGTCTCCTAGACAGACATTGGATAATACAGAGAACCATTTCTCAGCCTGCCCTCGTGTGGTTCTTCGCTACTATTTGTGAGTCGAAATGCTTTTGAGACACTGATGCTAAGAAATCTTGTATCTTTATATGTCCTGAGCCTAACTGGGGCCAACAGCTCCTGGTGTGTCACCAAGCCCCTGTGTGGTTTTGCTGTAGATAGGACAGACCCTGAAAAGTGGGGCATGAAGTTTATCAATCTGAGTTTGTAATCTCTGAACAGAACCAGAGACAAGGCACTGATCTCACATGGAATCTTTGTCTATGACTGTTAGAGAACTGTAAACTAAAAATGCTGCGCTGTTTCACTTTGTGAAATACCTAGAGATAAATCCCCACACAGCAGGCTTCCTGTTCCCCAGCAAAGCAGAGTGCTAAAGACAAAGCAGCCATGTTTTTTAATACGCAGGGTCCTGTCCCCCTCCATCTCTCCTCAGGAAAAAGTACGACAATGTCACCTGCTCCCTTTTGTAAAATGATGCAACACCTTTCCTTTATCCACTGACCTTAACAAGGGACTTGTTTCCATTTGTAAGCTTTCTTAGGTGGGAGACTGCCTGTCACAGAACCACTTTGATGACTAAAAAAGAAAGTTCTCTTGTGGAGGAAAAGCCTTGCTATTTTAGTTTCCTTGTAGATGTGGAGACAAACCCTGCTATTGGCATGCACTCAGCTGATTTGATTATCAATTTATCCACCCCACAAGTGAGCTTTGAGTCCTCACATATCTATTACTATAAGATAGACTGGAAGGCTTGTTGACAAAGACCTTGATAAGTAATCTCCCAAGATCATCGATTTGGTTGACAACTCAAGCCTGGTGAATGAAGTGACTGTTTAGAATTTGAGTGTTTACTCATTTTCCTTTCTACTCTTCTGAGAAGGAAGTTGACCTTCCAGCAAGAAGTAATAGACCTGTAAGACGGCAAAGTTATGGACTCAGCCTCGGCACCCATCAGCTGATGAGTAGATAAAGAAAACCTGCTATAGGTACACAGTGGATCCCATTCAGCCATGAGGAAGAACAAAATTGCTGTTGATGGGGAAGTAGATGGGACTCAAGATTATTATGCTAAGCAAAACAAAGCACACTCATACAGGCAAGCACTGCGTGTTTTCTCTCATATGTAAAATTTAGAGAAAAATAAGACACAAAACTTAACAATAAGATTGCCAAGGGTGTGGGAAGAAGAGGAAAGAAGATGAGGATGAGAGAGGGTAATGGGGGAATGGATGCTATCAAGTGTATGTGTGTATGACGTCACAATGAAGCCAGTTACTCTGGAGTGTTAATGTCTTCTAATAAAAATAACAGAACAAAGATATGGATAGATGTCTCAGTTAGTAAAGTGCTTGTCAAACATAAGGACCTGAGTGTAGATTCCTAGCACCCACATAAAAATTCAGGGGTGCTGTACATGCCCATAACCCTGGTGCCATAGGTGAGTAGCAAGGAAGACCCCTGGGGTTCTTGGTCCAGAGAGTCTAGCTGAATTGGTGAGATCCAGGGGCAATGAGAGGCTCTGTCTCAAAAACAAAGTTGATCCCTAGCTTCTCTGGGATCTCACTTGCCTGTGCTGCCTGGTAAGTACCACTCCTACCCACCCTGTAAGCACCCTGGCTCCACGCCTGGCTACCTCAACCTCTGCTTGATCAACACTGACTCAAAGTAGGGCATTCAGGCATGGAGAACTACTACTAGAAAATGACAAAGGAGAGGACCATCCAGGGGTGTGTTGCTCCTTGGACAGTGACTTCTGGAGCAGACAGTAGTAGACAACAACTAGAGATAGAATTTGTAGATATCAATACCAACCTCAAGAGGGAAACACTGTCTCAGACCTCTTATTACTTAGTTCTCTCTGGAACATTGTATGCACCACCACAGGAAGAAGGAATGTGATTTGACCAAGAAGGAAGACTGCTAACAAACTCCTTCGATTATTCAAGTCCCAATTCAGAAACTAAATTAACATGAAAAACCAGGACATGTCTCTCAAGAATCTGAATGAAATAAAGAAATCAATCCAAGATATGAAAATAGAGTCTAATTTTTTTAAAAAAAACCAGAATTAATGAAGGAAACTCAACCTAAAATCATAAAGGAAACGAAAAACTCAGTAATCCAAATAAAAATCTCAGTGTAAGCCTCACAATTTGAATGGATCACAAGGGAAACAGTGTCAGGACCTGAAGATAAAGTAGAATTGAATCAGTCATTAAAGATTAATGGTAAATTAAAGAAATATGGACAGAACAAAGGAAAACTTTGGGACACCCTGAAAAGATCTAACCTTCAAATTATGGGCATAGAAAAAAAGAGAAGAATGCCATAGTGAAGGCAGAGAGAATATTTCAGTAACCTAATGAAAGAAAACTTCCCAAACATAGGGGAAGAGATTCTCATCCAGATACAGGAGGCATACAGAACAAATAGACAGTACCAGAAAAGTAACTCCCCACAACATATTATAGTTACAAATACTAGAAACATAAAATAAGAAAGGATATTGAAAGCTGTAAGAGAGCAAGCTGAAGCCACTTATAAAGGTGAAACAGTTAGAATAGCAGTAGATTGTCTTCTAGAAATTTTTAAATCCAGAAGTGCCTGGAAAGATGTATCCCAGGTTCTAAAATACCACAACTACTACTCCAAACAGTTATACCTAGCTAAACTATCTATTAAATTTGAAAGCTAAGTGTGGGCTGGAGGGATGGCTTCATTGTTAAGAGCAATAGATGCTCTTGCAGAAGACCTGGTGTGGTTACTAGCACCCACATGGTGGTTTCTAATGCCCTCTTCTGACCTCTAGGACACCAGACATACAAGTGCTGCACATACACATCTAAGTGCAGGAAACACACACACACACACACACACACACACACACACACACACACACGTAAAATAAAAATAAATGGATCTTCAAAAGTATTTAAACTTTTTGAGAGATCTCAAATTAGTAACTCATTGATATACAATAAGACCTTGAAAATCAAGGGAAAACTTGATCTTAAAAGAGTACAAATGGAAAAAATACCAAAATCAGGGCAGATTGAAACAAAATTAATACAAAGAATCAATTAAACAAAAAGTTGGATTTTTATAAGATAAAAAAGATTGCCAAACCTATCTATACTAATCAAAATACAAAGGAAAAAGACACAAATTAATAAAATTAGAATTGAAAAAGAAGACATTACAACAGATACCAATGAAATTCAAAAAATCATAAGGATATTTTAAAAATCTTTATTTCACTAATTTGGAAAATCTAAAGAAATTGATGAATTTCTAGATATATACAACATACCAAAATTAAACTTGGAATAAATTAATTATTTCAATAGATTCATAGCTAGCAATGAGATTGAAGAAGCAATTTTAAAAAACTAAAAAAAAAAAAAAAAAAAAAAAAATCCAAGGACCAGATTGACTCACTGCAGGATTCTATCAGAACTTCAAACAGGAATTAACATCATATTACTGAAATTATTCTATGAAATAACAAAGGAAAGAAGGACCTTAAATTCTTTTTATGAAACCGGTATTACCCCGCTACTAAAACCAGATAAAGTCAAAAAATTAATGCAGAGATTTTGGAAACTAGTCCAGAAGGTCCTCGAAAACCTCAAATAGAACTACTGGCTGTACCATTCTTATACTACATACACAAAACTCTTTATATCCTACGCATAGACACTTGCACATTCATGTTCACTGCCGCTCTATTCAAAATAGCTAGGAAATGGAATCAACCTAGACACCCATTGACTGACAGATGGATAAGGGAAATGTGGAATATATACACAATGGAACATTGCTCAACTGTAAAGAAAAATAAAACCAGAGTATTGACAGGTATGAATGAATGAAACTGGAAAAATTATACTGAGAGAAATCACCCAGGTTTAGGAAGAAAAATACCTCATGTTTTCTCTCATAAGTACACCCTGCTTTGAATCTTGTGTGTGTTTAACGTTAAGCTCATGTGGAATTCAAGTCATTAGAGACAGGGCATTGAGAGCAGATGCATTAAGGGAGGGAGATGGTAGAGTACAGGTGAAATGAAAGCAGAGAGGGAGACTACTGGGGGGTAGAAAGATTCAAAAGGGAAGGGGTCAGGGATGAGGAAGTGGGAGTGGAGAAGGATTAACGGAACATGAAAACACTGTATGGAAACCTGCTGTGGATATGTATAAATAAAATGCTGATTGGCCAGTAGCCAGGCAGGAAATATAGGCAGGACAAGCAGAGAAGAGAATTCTGGGAACAGAAAGGCTGAGGCAGAGAGATGCTGCCAGCCACCACCATGAGTACCAACATGTAAGATACTGGTAAGCCACAAGCCATGTGGCAACTTATAGATTAATAGAAATTGGTTAATTTAAGATATAAGAATAGTTAGCAAGAAGCCTGCCACGGCCATACAGTTTGTAAGCAATATAAGTCTCTGTGTGTTTACTTGGTTGGGTCTGAGTGGCTGTGGGACTGGTGGGTGAGAGAGATTTGTCCTGACTGTGGGCCAGGCAGGAAAACTCTAGTTACAGAAACCTATAATCTTGCAACTCAAGTAAAAGATACAGTCAGAGGGGATAGTAGAACGTGGGGGACATGAAATAACAGGGGCAATATTCTGTGTTAAAGGTTTAAGTGGAAATAAGGTCAAGGTGATAGGAAAAAGTAGAGTAAGATGCTAACTAAAACTAAGGATTATGAAGAAGCTTTATGTAAACCCATGAGTTCATAAGTTGGTAAATATATGTGGAGTTTAAACAGAATTTCCTTCCATGGGTGAACAGTACTGTACCAATAAAGCATGAGTTACTAAATGAAAATCTCAGTGCCAGACATGGGTACTTCTCTATGAGTTATGAACCGATAGGTCATAGAGGCTTTAGAGGCACCCAAAACAATACAAGCTATTGCTATTAGTCTTGGTTGCCCACCAAAACTAAATGGCAAGACCCAATTGTTGAAGATACTGCTCTGGCTGCATGACATAAAGAAATCAACCTCAATGGACCAGGAAACTCTCTTCATGCTAGCTTACACAGTGCCAGAAAATGCTTTGCAGGCTACTAGAAAAGACTTCAAGTCTCACCCAGTGCCAGACTCTGAATGTTACAATACCAACCTGGAAAAATATACCAAGTGTTACAACAGTGGCATGATGGTTATGGGGGTAACCAGCAGCTTTCTGATTGGATATGAAGACTGTACCACAGAAGGGATCTCATGCCAGCTCAAAAGTCCATGACTGGGAATATCACAGGCCCTTGCAGGGAACCTACTATTGTTTTAAGGGATTATTTTGTAAAACTGCCTTTTAATATTTATGTTTATACTTATACATTTGTGTTGCCCTCAACTTTGGTCAGAGAAGCTTCTTTTGCAATGTGGGTCAATACAGAGACTCACCTATGATGAAAGTTCTAAATGTATGTAACCATGATGTTCAGCTGTGGATGAATCACCTGTACTAACCTTCCCATCCAGGGTTCAGGGAACATTGCAGAAGAATGAGCAGAAAAGAATGTATGAGCTGGTGGGTGAGGAGAAGAGTTGGGAAATGCTGACAACTAGACATGGTGTGGCTGTTTTACACATCTGTTTACAGCAGATGAAGTTGAATGAATAAGCACAACCTGTACAAGATAAAGCCCATATGATCCAAATATGGATAGAAGAGGAGCCCCTGAGGCTCCACCCTTGGTGGAGGAGCATCCGAAGTGAGTAGATGGCTCCTAAGGGCGGAAGAGCCATGCTTCTTTGGGGACATTGTTGCTGGTAGGTTGCTCATAGCCAAGTAGATGGTCCCACACCTGTGCACATATGGACAGCAAAATTGTACTCAGCATTATTAGTAACCAAAACTAAGAAGAATGTGAAGCTGAGAGAATGACTGGGTGGGGGCAGAAGGGAGAGTTGGAAGGAGGCAGTGGTGGGTGGATTAACCAAAATACAGTGTATAAATGCTTGAAATTTTCAAAGAATAAATTAAATTTTCAATAATATTAATAAGTGGAAGGTGGATCATGATGGAGGAAAATAGTATCAACCTCTCTCTGTCCTTCACAAGCATATGTATATATGTACACATGTGCACATGTATGCATGTGTACTCTCTCTCATGTACACACACACACACACACACACACACACACACACACACACACAGACCTTAAATCTCTTTGGGTCTGATGTCTGATATCTAGCACTCAATGACCTCACAGTGAAAGGGGCAAACGTGTTATCACGTGTGTCCACTGTTCATTTCCTTACAGTGAAATCTCACAAGGTAAACGCCATCACAGCCAAATGTATTGAAAAAAGAATGTAAGACTTGATCTTCAAATAAACTGAGTTCTTAATTAATTGTTCTATTAGATCTGCTTTATCTCTTATTTATGGAGTAAAAAGTTCTTATATCATTCTCTGATTGATCAGGTGTTTCAAAACCTTGAAGAGAGAAAAGTAGTTTCACTTACATTCTTATCACATACACACACAGAAACACATGTGCACATTCACAGATACATTCACACACAGAGATGTGCATACGCACACAGAAACACATGTGCACATTCACAGATACATTCACACACACGCAGATGTGCATACGCACACAGAAACACATGTGCATACTCACAGATACATTCACACACAGAAAAACATGCACACACTCACAGATATGTTCTCACACACCTACATACAGAGAAATAAATGTGCACACACACAGATAAATTCACAGACACAGATGTGCATACACACAAATACATTCAGAGACATAGACACACATGTACACACAAATGCATTAACACACACTTATTTTAAGTTATGAATACAACCATTCTCCACCACCACTAATTTTGAATCCTGTTTTCTAAACATGGTCTATTAATTAATCTTTTTCATCATTATTTCAGCTAGGAATGCCAATAATGTCTATTTCCTAAGACTGTGTTAGAATCAATGAGCAGATATACAAAAGGGCAAGGGTAAAGGCTGGGCTGCACACCTTCAGGGGACAGACCTGGGGTGGAGGCTGGACAGATAATCTTCAGAGTATGCAACTGGGTGGAAGTTAGACCAAACACCTTCAGCAGGTGGGTAGAAGTTGGACAGCTCACCTTCAGGGAATGGGGCTGGGTGGAGGTTGGACAGTCTGCCTTTAGGAAAAGGAGCTCGGGTGGAGGCTAGACTGCAACCTTCAGGGGCTGGGGCTGGGTGGAGGTTGAATTACATCTTTTAGGGCTGGGGCTGGGATAGAGACTAGACTGTAGCCTTCAGGCAATAGGTCTGGTGGAGTTTGGACTGGGTACCCTCATTAATATGGCACACAGAAGGTGTCATCAAGTGGTAGCTATTCTCACTCATCTGAAAGCTGTAGTCAGAAATTGGTCTTTGCCCACAGTTCAGATGACATGGGCTGTAGGAGACCAAACCAATCTCATCAATAATGAACAGCAGTATAGGTAGGATACAAAGAAAGTGCTTCTCCATGAAAAGATGATGCTAAAAGGAGGGTAGAACTGTCTATGTGGAACTCTTTATGTGTAGACTATAGTCTGATCCAGGTTTAGAAGTGGAGTCTATTTGTGGGATGATTGAGATGTCCCAAACAGTAAAGGCACTTGCCACCAAGCCTGACAACATGAGTTTGATCCTCCTCAGAACCCATGTGGTAGAAGTAGAGAACTGACTCCAACAAGTTGACCTCCGATCTCCACACACACTCATGCAGACATCTGAGCACACATAACAAATGAATGTTAAAAAGTATATTTGTGCTGTCTTGAAAATGAACACATGTGCCATGGAAATAACATGCTAATGATATAGGTGATATGGATTTAATGAGTCATTTGGAAGCCCTGGCCTTAGAACTAGTGTCAAAAAGCTAAGTAAGGCCAGTGAAAGAAACACAGTTTGGCTCAGATCAGAATCATCTCTGCCGCTGGCCAACAGACCTGTGAAACCAAGCAATCACATAGCAGGAAAGTGGTACCCTGGCCCTGAAGACCAGAACCAGGGAAAGAAACACAGCCTGGGTCTGGGACCTGATCCAGAGAAATGAACACTTTATCCCCAAACCCAGAACCAAGGAAACATGCCCTAACTCTGAAACCAGTACCAAAGTAACATTCTTGGTCCCTAGAATCATCGTCAGTGAAAGAAGTGAGCCTTGACTTTAGCATTAGTGTCAAAAAGCCAAGAAAGGCCAGTGAAAGAAACACAGTTTGCCTCTGAAATCAGAGCCATCTCTGCCCCTAGCCCACAAAACTGACCAATCCCTGAGCAGAAAAAAAACTAACCAATCCTGGTTGACTCTGCCCCAAGAGATCCTATATAAACCAGCCTGCCTGGTCAGTTGTGGGCTGTTCTTTCCACCCTAGTAGAGGCAGCCACTCTCCTGGACTCCTCCTTCTCAAATAAATCTCTTTCTCAAAAGAGTTTTGAGTGTGAAGATCTTCATTCACTGGCACAGAGAAGAACCTTGCTGAGACGTCCCATAGTGGACTGAGCAAGGGGGTGCTGAACAGAAAAACCTTGCTGAGATGTCCCTCAGGGGACTGAACAAGGGGGAGCTGAAAAAGTAACACTTTTCTCTGGAGCTGGAGGAGATTGCTACATTTCTATAGGGTTTTTCCCTTTTTCAGGGTGAAGAAAAAAAAAGCAACATCTTAGGCTGGAGAAGAAGCAGAGCTCTGCTAGGAAGCCCCCTTAAGTGGGGGCTGAGCAAAGCTCAGCTGTAGTGGCTCTCCAGGAGAGGAGCAGGATTGTGATATCCTGCGGGGAGACCATCTCCCACCACACCAGGTATAGCCTGACTCCCGAACAGTCAGGATACCGTTCCCTGCTGAGCTGTCCTAGCAGCTCCAGGCCTGACTTTCCCAAGCAGTCAGAATACCTTCCCTTCCAGGTCTGAGCTACTCGAGGTATCCAGGATACCTCACCCTCCAGGGCTGAACTGTCCTAGCAGCTCAAGGTATCTGGAATACCTCGCCCTCCAGAACTGAGCTATCTCTTCACAGCTCCAGTCATTAGAGCTGTCCTAAGCAGCTTGAGGTATTCGGGATACCTCCAGGGCTGAGCTGTCCTAGCAACTAGAGGTATCCAGGATACCTCTCCCTCCAGGGCTGAGCTGTCCCATTGCAGCTCCAGCCATCAGAGCTGTCCTAGCAGCTCAAGGTGTCACCTGACTCCCCAAGTAGTCAGGATACCTTTCCCCAGGGTTGAAAAACTCACATTTTAGTGCTGAAACCCAGGACCAAACCCACAGAGTTGCAAAACGGTTACTTATAATTGCTCCCTTTTAATACTGAGCTGACTGTTCTCAGTTTTTGCCTTTTAGTGTAAACTTCAGAGTCAAGTTGTCAGTACCCACAAGATAATTTGTTGGTGTTTGCAGTGGTATTTCACTGAATTTATAGATTGAGTTGGAGAGAGCAGCCATCTTGAAGTGTTCCATTGCAGAAGGAAGGCTCTCATGGATGCCACCACTATGTTCCTGGATGTTCTGGCATTCAGAGCTGTAAAGAATAGATCTTCTTGCTTTATAAACTGTCAAAACTCAGGTGCTATGGGTTATATGTAATTATACATTGTTTTATATTTAATATTCTATTTCCCTCCTCCTTTCTCCCTTTCTCCTTCCCTCCCTTCTCTTCCAACTGGAAGGTCTTCACTTTATCTATTTACAGAACCATTTCTTCATTTTGTTGGCCTTTTCCATTTCTCCATTTTCACTCACTGACTTTAATTTCTATTATTGTCTTTCCTCCCCTTATTTTGGACCTGTCTTAATTTTCTGTTCCTTCCTAAGGAGGAAGATTAGATTATGGACTTCAAAACTTCCGTGTTTTCTGCAATGGTGTGATAAATCTCTCCATAATTACTGTCTTTGCTTCATACCTCACATATTATTAAGTAGTGTTTTTATTTTCACACATTTCAAAATAGGTTAATATCTCTTGACATTTCTTCTTTGACCCATGTGTTATAAGTCTGTTAACAATTTGGAGGTTTTCCAACTATATCTTTCTGTTATTGGTTTCCAGTTTAATTCTCTTGTGCTCTGAGAGCCAAATGTGCTGTCTACACTCTTTAGTTAGATGGCTATCTTGTGTGACCTAGATGTGGTCTATCACAGTAAACATTCCATGTGAGAATGTGGATGGTGGTCTTTCATTGGATGGAGCATACTGAAGATTCCATTTATATCCATCTTATTGACGGAGTTCCAATCTGAGTTCAACCAACTTCTGCTTCTCTTCTTCTTACTAAATCTACCCATTTCTGAAAAATCAGTGTCAAGATCTCCAGCTCAGGGTGATTTAGGTATTCTTCTTTGGGTCTATCAGTTTTTGTCTCAAGTATCTGAATATTCTATAATTTTCCCCAAACACAATCTTCACATGGTTAGGTCTTCTTCATGCACTGGCATGTTATTGCTACCTGTTGCCCCTCTGTTCACATGGTTAGGTCTTCTTCATGCACTGGCATATCATTGCTACCTGTTGTCCCTCTGTTCCCAAGGACTTTCCTCAGTCTGAGGCCTGCAGTGTGACAGGAGCAGCATGAGGACACAGACCTTATTCTGGCTCCTAGGTTAAGGGAGTCAGTCACCATGTGGGGACTCATGGCTACAGGAGCATGAAGGAGTCGTGTCCTTGAGTCTACATTTTATTAACAAACCAGTCAGTGAAGTGCTCCCTGCATTCTGTGAGGTCATTAATATACTAATTAAACTCTAGGAGGGCATAATGAGTGCTCTCCCACTAGACTGTAAGGGACAACTTACTTGTAGCTCTGGTGCTATCATACAGAGAGCACTCTTGTGGACTAAGTCATTGGCACAAAGGCCCTGACTTCAGCTCCAGGCAGACAGTGTCAGCACTAAATTGGAGAGCATCCTGTTGGTGTCTGCTGGAGAACTGTCTGATGTGTGGGGAGGAACATGCATGTCCTACATCAGAAATGTGGTGTTAGTGCGTGAAAACATGAAAAAGTTTTTCTGTTACTATACCGCCTCCTATATTTTGCAAGTGATTTCCCTGAAATATGGAACAAATTTTACAAACTTCATATCCATGTTCAAACATAGAACATTGACATCCATGTTCAACAACACAACACTAGTGCACAGATGGTGTGAAATTTATACTGACAAAATATTCTTAATTTCTCCCTCCTGTCCATCATTTTATTGTTGCAGTTCATTTCATGTACACACAAGCACACACAAGCATGTAAGTATGTATATATATGGAACATATATATATGGGATATATATATATGGCTGTTGAAAACCTTACTGCTAGCATTATTGTACATGAAAATTTGTTAGACTAATTAATAAGAGAAAGTGTTTTAACTTTAATTCACCAGTGGTCTTCTATTCTTTGTGTAGATGTACATTTCTCTCTAAAAATTTCTTTTAACATTATTTCCAAAGCAGAGCTACTGTCAACAATCACAACAAAAACTCATTTATGTTTGAGTGAGAAAGATTTTCCCCCTTTTTAAAGTTGGAGAGATTATTTTCTCCAACAATGTAAGTATTTTTCTCTACTTTTTCTTATAACATTTCTTTGAAGATGTCAGATGGAACTCTTATCTTTGGTTCCTTCTTCATACGGAGTTTTTCACCCCCTTTGGCTTTATCTAAGATTTTTATCTTCAATGTTCTAAAGCTTAGATGTAATGAGCATAGCGATAGGTCCTCCCTGTTCCAGGTTTGTTTTTGTTTTGTTTTGTTTTGTTTTCATTTATCTTGCTTAAAGTTTTCTGTGCTTCATGATTCTGTAATTTGATATCTGACAATAACACAAGGGTAGATTTCGTCATTTCTGCCCCTTTGTTCTTTTCCTGTGATTCCCATTGTTCAGGTTTCATGTGTTCCATAGTCCTGCAGTCCTTCGCGGTGTTTCCTTTTCTCTGCTTTTCAGTTTTGATGGCTTCCACAGCTGTGTTCTCTGGCTCAGAGACCCTTTCCTCGACTGTGCTCAGTATCCCGACACAGCCTATCTGCTAATGCATCTGAAATCTCTAACACTTTGGAGAGTCTTCCCTGGTCATTCCACCTCTGGCCCACAGCGTCTGTATTTGCTGTCTTCTGCTTTTTCCACTGAAGCCCTTAGCATTTCACTCACACTTTAAAGTCCCTTTCAGTATGACAGGCTCAGCACTGTTGCTGTGTCTGGCCCTGGTTGGAATGCTCATCCTCATCTTAAGCGGTTGCCCTGTCCTA
Source organism: Peromyscus leucopus (assembly GCF_004664715.2). NCBI lineage: Eukaryota > Metazoa > Chordata > Mammalia > Rodentia > Cricetidae > Peromyscus > Peromyscus leucopus. Next base: position 125,555,970 of record NC_051065.1, on the reverse strand, counting down.
TTTTTGGTTTGGTTTGTGTTTTAGTATGCTGTACAGTCTTGGTTTGTAACACGGGCACAAAATGCCTTTTAAATGTATCTGCTTTGGCAATGTGGTGGTAATATTGTGAGCTTTTGAAACCTTAAAGCTCTCCCCCAGTGACACACCTCCTCCAACAAGGCCTTGCCTCCTAATCCTTCCCACACAGTTCTACCAACTGGGGACCAAGTCCTAGAAAGCCAATGACTGAGCCTATGGGGGCTCTCAAACCAATGCAGTCCACATAACTATCAGCTCAGAGGTCACAGAGTCAGAAAACTCAGGCACAGTCTTAGTTTGTTACATGTTCATACTTATCAATAAATTTTCAGAGAGTTATCCATGTCCCTAAGAAAAAGAAGACAAGAAAAAAGTTGTGGAAAACATACAACTAGAGCTGGGGAGAGAGTTCAGTGGTTGTTACTGCACAAGCATGTGGACTGAAGCAAGCAGAGGCTGGGGGCCCAGAACCCACATGTATGCTGCGTTGGCGTGCAGGCTTACCCTACTACCATTTTAGGGGGGCAAAGACAGGATCTCTGCAGAAAACTGGCTAGGGAGATTAGGGTCTGGGTTTGACTGAGGAACCCTGTCTCAATCAATAAGGTAGAAGAGTAACTGAGGAAGATTCCCAATATCAACCTCAGATCTCTGTATGCACGCGTGTGCGCGCACACACACACACACACACACACACAAACAAACACACACACACACCTCTCTCTCCCTCTCTCTCTTTTTCTCTCTCTCTCTCTCTCACACACACACACACATCTCTCTCTCTCACACACACACACATACACACACACCTCTCTCTCACACACACACACACCTCTCTCACACATACACACACCTCTCTCTCTTTCCCTCTCTCTCTCATACACACCTCTCTCTCACACACACACACACACCTCTCTCTCACACACACCTCTCTCTCTCTCTCTCTCTCTCTCTCTCACACACACACACACACACACAAATATGTACCTACACATGGATGGGTAAGCATACATGCACACGTATGCACCCACACATGAATGGGCAGGCATACATGCCCATGCACGTGCATGAACACACACATACACAACTCTCACACACACAGATACACACACATCTCACACACATATGCATTTTTAAAAAGACAAAAGAAACCTCCCCACATACAGCTGCTTCACAAATGGTTAGGTATGAAAAATAACTTTCCTCATGCAGAAGAAAAGAAAGTCACTAACGAAAGAGAGAAGACCAGTGGGTTTCTCAGCTCCAGTGGCTGTCACCCCAAGTGACTATGGTAGGAAGAAATCTGACATGGACCAGTTTCACCCCAGCATCATCCATACCCTGGAGTGGGGTGCAACCGATGGTACGTTACACACTAAACATCAAGTTTCCAAATCAGTGGATTAAAGTTACTCAAAAAGGGAGATTGTCCTCAGTAAGCAGGGCTCATTAGGCATCAGCCTTGAGTGACATTTTAAGACATTTTAAGAGAGAAAGAATGAATTTTTTTTTTTCTTTCTGATTTTAAAGAGGCAAACAACCATGGTGGAACAGGACATAGAGCTGGGACCTGAATATGGTCTCAGCTTGGAGCACCCTTGGCCAATAGCAAGCAAGAAAATGAAGACCTGGGTCCTAGAAAAGCAGGAACTCACTATAAATTCTACCCACCACCAATTGGGGGAAGGCTCCCAAGAGAACTCTGAATTATAAATCACTGATGAGCTGGAGCTGAGATGGCCGCCTAGGAGCAAGGACTCCAGTTACACATTGCTTTTTGCCTGGAATGCTTGATTACCTGCAGGTCTTTGAGAGAACAAATATGCATTCCCTTAAATAGCAATGTGATGGTAGTTATTCAGCAACAGAGAACTAATACAGTCGCCTTGGACAAAAAGTAAGTCCAGTCTTACTGCCGTGAAATGAGATAGACATAAGTCACCAGGTTTCTGGTTATAAAACACTACATTTTTATCATTCTGTGTAGATAAAAATCAAAGCTGTTTTGTGATAAAATCAGTGGAAACTGCATTACTGAAACAGAAAGCACTGGGGAGTAAGATTCCTTTGGAGCAATGGTTTCATCCAGATCTCAGGGTGTTGGCAGAATGATCTACCATACAATTTTATGTCTAGAACATTTTGTAGGTATTTTGTACCATAAATAAGAACCCCAGGGCAGATTTACAAAGAAGTATTTGTTTTACAGAGCTGAATGAAATAGTAAGCCATTGAGCAATGGCGATGGAGAAGGCTTTGAAGGTGGAGATTAGTCAGTGTGATAAACGGTTTCCCAATGCTGGCCAGGAGCAGCATGGGGTATAAGATCAAGTCTTGCACTGTCATCTTATCAAGCTTCTGTGAAGATGAATTTGTGTTGGGAGAAATTGCATATATATGGGGACCCAGAGCAGTGGAGCCCGCTGCCCAGGCCAGCATCTTGTCTCATACTTAGCTATTGGAGAAGATGGTTTGCAAGAACATGACAATATTAACATCTCTACTAGGCCCTTCAAAAGCAGATTAAGAATCTTAAGACAGCAGCTAAGAATTCTCACATAGTACCTGCATTGAGCCTTCACGAGACAAGGCCTGTCAATAATCAGACATGAACAGAGGAGGGTTTGCAAAGGGAGGGGGAACCCCTCACTGCTGAGCTATTTGCTAATGATAGATTCGCGGAGAGGCCAAGGAGGTGGGGGAGGACAATTGTTGCTTCCAGTTGTGAACCTACTTGTCACTCCACTTTGCCAATCCAATGTTCACTCAGATGTCCTTGTTCACTCAGGTGTCCTTGGTTAAACTAAATGGGTGGGTCGTAAAACAAACTCCTAAGTGTGAACCTGGGAAAGGACACATAGGGATTGGAAAGGGGTTGATGGCAATGGGAGGAGGGTAAGAGCGAGTGGGAGAGAGTAGTCCGAATACATTATATACATGTATGAAACTGTCAAAGAACAGTATTAGTCAATACAGTAGGTAAAAGTTGGTGAACCATACAGATTTCTTTAAAAATAAAAAGTTAGTGCATAGAATTCTACCCCAGGAAAGTTACATGTATTAATTTCCTGGGGTGACCAAAATATAAATGGCTCAAACAACAGAATTTATTCTCTCACATTTCTGGAGTTTACAAGTATGAAATTCAGAGAAAAGCCATACTACCTTGGGAAGCTGTAAGAAGGGCATTCTTTGGCTCTTTCAGCTTCTGGCAGTCCTTCGTATTTCTTGGCATCTTTGGGATTCATGTTATGTTAATGTCAGGTATTCACTCTCCTTCCCGGGTCAGTGTATGTCTGACGACTGCTAGCCTTTCTCTTATAAGCTGATTTGCCATTCAACTTAGAGTCTCCCTGTGTAGTTCAGGATGGTCCTACTGCATGATCTCTAGCTACCTGGGCAGAGCCTCCATTTCAAGTAAGTCAAATGCATAAATTCCATGCATTTGCAAGACTATATGCCTTTTCTAGGCCTCCACTCAGCACACACACATGGAAATGTGTTCACCTCCTTCTCAAGTATTTGTTGAAGCTTTAACCACAGCAATCCAAAACATGACCTTCTTTACAACAAGGTTGTTTGTTGACAATGTCATTACTTAAATCAAATGAAGGCACTGGGGTGAGATCTAACTCATTATAACCTACAGGGGAAACTTGGATGAAGACCTGGGCACACAGAAAGTGGCACATGAAGATGAAGGCAGATGCTGGCTGTGATGGATTGTCTTGGAGTCACCTAGACTACATCTGGAATAAACTAACATTCAAGTGGCTGGGCACACTTGTGAGGGATTTTTCTTGGTTGGATCATTTGAGGTGTGAAGACTCAACCTAAATCTAGACCACACCTTCTGGTATCATCTCATATAAAAAGACACAGAAGAAGGAAGCTTTTGCCTTTCCCCCTGGTTGCCCTCAGTCTTGCTAGCAAGTCAGTCTACCTTGCTTCTGAGGCATTCCTTTACTGGTTTTAAAGAACACTTCTCCAGGATTATAACCTAGACTGAAGACCAGCAGCTCTCTTGGAATCCTCTGGGGTTCCAGCACCAGACTGTGACAGCTGAGGCCAGATTCTTGGCCTCTCCATCAGGAGACAGCCATTGTTGAACTAGCCAGATCACAGCCTGTAAGCCAGTCTAATAAATATCTCTCTCTCTCTCTCTCTCTCTCTCTCTCTCTCTCTCTCTCTCTCTCTCTCTCTCTCTCTCTCGTGTGTGTGTGTGTGTGTGTGTGTGTGTGTTCTCTGTTCTCCTTTCTCTCCTTCTCTCTGTTCTAGAGACTTCTAACACAATGCCTTTATATTTCTGCATCTCAGGATTATCAAAAATTTCCAGGAGACCACCAGAAGTATGCAAGCATCATAGAATCAACTCTCCCCCACAGCCCTCATAAAGAATTAGCCCTGCAGATGCCTTAGCCCTACAGCCTGTAAAGCAGAGCTGTGATGATGATGTTTGCAGTTGCAAGCCACTCAGCTAGGGTACTTTACAACAGTGTTTCTTGCAGACTAACCCATCATATACATGAATATCATTCACATTATATTTAAATTATGATTTTTATTTTATAGTAATGTTGCATTCACTTATGAGCATTCTCCAGAAAGTGGCCCTTTTTATTTCCTACTTTACAGGTAACTGTAATGAGCAATTAAGTCTCCACACACTTCTCATTTTGTGCATTCTTTTGGATATGCCCTAATAAATAGAAATCCTTGTCAAAAGGTCTAGAAAAATAAAAAGGAAATGTGCTACTAAATTGCTTTTCAAAAAGTTTTGACACTTCCCCTTTTGTTATCTATTTGACTGGCGATTTTTGCATTTTGTATTTATTTTGTAACACTCCAGGTTGAACCTAGGGTCTCATGTGTGGTAGGCAAGAGCCTGGTGTGCCCCTGAGCGACATTCTCTGCCCATTTTTTTCTTTTTCTTTCTTTTCTTTTCTTTCTTTCTTTCTTTATTTTTTTTTTGAGACAGGATCTTCACTTTATTAGCTAGACTGTCCATGAACTCTCCAGGTAGCCCAGGCAGGCCTTGAATTTGCCACCCTCCTCCTGTCCCAGCATACTGAGAAGGTGGGGTTGCAGGTGAAAGATTTACATACCTTGTTACCATCACTTTCCTGGATCATTTCAAGTACACTCACAGGATTTGAGTCTGAGAACACACTCAGATCTTTTTTAAGTGGTGTGTGTGTGTGTGTGTGTGTGTGTGTGTGTGTCTGTGTGTGTGTTTGATCCTACCCATTTCTTTCTCTTGTTCTCACACAGTCACCTCTGCAAAACTGCCACTACCTCCAGGTTACACTTCCCTTAACACACTTAATTAAACAGAGTTCAGAAGCAGAGAATTCAAGAGAAGAGTGAATTTTTTAAAGGATGAAGTCGCTTGCTTCATTAATTTCAACTTTTCGTGATTCAAAATTGGTGTCTTTAAGTGCAAGCTACCCTTCATAATGAGAAGGAGAGCAACTTTGGGGTCGTATTCTTTCCCGTTTTCCTTAACTGGCTGTAAATTTGGAAGACTATCTTCCACATTGTGCAGAGAACTGGGGTGACCATTGACCATTTTCCCTTCTCCCTGGTTGAGGGGGAATTCTGCTCTCCTGCCTGCCCATCATTCTCCGACTTCCTGGCAGCTGTGGGGTTTCTGTCTAAGATTTATCAATACCTAAATATAAATAAAATTTTAAAATGTAAATCTACCAAGAGGAGAAAGAAAACATTTTCTGGGGAAATGCCAGAGATTGCCTCTGCCTGCTTCTCCCACAGTCTGGAATCCTTGATCCCTGCCCACCAGATAGGAAGAGCTGGGTTTCTGCTATCCAAACCCGACCTGGGAAGGAGGAAATCAAGCCCCAGCCCTCCCTGCTCACCGTCCCCCCCCCCCCCCCCCGCCCACCCGCGCGCCCCGCGCCCTTGCCCGCACCTAAGGACCCCAGACTGTTTAAAAGCCCCTGAGCTGGTGGGTCCCTGCAGAGTTCCTCCACGGCCTCCATCCACCTGGAGTGCGGTGCGGAAGAGCCAGATAAATGGGATCTGGGGCGCATTTTGTCAGTGCAACGGGGAGTGATTTTTCCTGCAATGAATCAAATCAGACTCTTTCTCTCTCTTCCCCTCCCTCCTTCCTCGGCTTTTCCAGACAGGGGCGCCCTCCCAGCCAACTTTCCCCTCACCCAACGATGCACACCAAGGGGGAACCACCCGAACGAAGCCCAGGCGATGCCATCTTCAGGGCCTGCGCGCCCGAGGCCCCTGCACTGCTCCCGCCCCGGGCAGAGGCCGCGGCTGGGTGCCCAGCGGCGACCAGGAAGGTCGGAGGGAGGGTGCGCTCCTCCCGCCCCACACCCAGTCTCTGAGCCGGATATATAGAGTCACGTTTGGGAGCCCCGAGAGCAGCAGCGCGGTTCAGAACAGCTTGAGAGACTCCAGCATCCCAGGGAGGATCCTGACCACCAGCCGGTGAGCCACCCGCACTGAAGCAGCAGGTACCTAGACGCGGGCTGGGAGGCCAGGAGGCTGGACTGGGGAACCTGAGGACTGTGGCTGCACAGCAGGCGGGTGCCAACAGAGAAACGGTGGCCCTGCAGGGTCCCTGGCCACTCACCATCCTCTGGGGTCCTGTAGGCGCAGGGCATCTGAGTCCTCCTAGGTGACATGGGCAACCAGTGGAGAACTGGGAAAGGCTGATCAAGGTGAACATGGGGACCTCTCCAAGGGGCAGAGGCATCTGACTTGTCCCACCCAAGCCTTTCTGGTCTAGGGGCTATTCCTAGAGACAGTGTGGATTTCCAGGCCATGTGTGCTATGGCATGGTCTCCTTTCTTGTCCTCCCTTGTCCCACCCCAGGCTGTGAATATCCAGACCCTCCCACTCAGACTTTCCAGGGTCAAGGACCCCAGGTTGAAAAGGACTTGGGTGGCCAAGTAGGGTCTGTACCCTGTCAGAAGTTTCTGATTTCCCCAGGTGACTTGGGCATCATGGAGAGAACAAGGGGACAGGTGACTTAAGGAAGCTCTAGTGGGCGACACTACCCCCAGGCAATTGCAGTCAGAACAATTCATGCCCAACCTAGGATGCCTTCTACCTGCCAGGCTCCTGACCCCAGTCTCCTTTCAGGATAAGATTATGAACATTTTTTTTTTTTTGTCTTCCATACATTATTTAGCGAGTGCTGAGCCACCACCATGATTATCTCTTTCTCTGCAAGACTCTGGCTACCCTTTGAACCTTGTTGAGTGCTCTACTGTTTATGAGCAAGGGACCAAGTGAGCAGAGAACTCAAGAACATTGTGTGTTTCTGCTTGTTTGAGGCTGTACCCAGAGTTTGACACTGCAAATGGAAATGTAATACTCAGCCTGTAGTTCCACAACTTGTCTCTCTGCATCTCCATTATGTGAGCTGGATATTTCACTTGGGGCCATAGTTACTCTAAGTCACAAAGTAGGGCAAAGAAATTAAATAATATTTAAGGCAGCTTACAAACTGTTCAAGTAGTCAATTTCAGCAAACTTCACATCTGTGGGTATTGGGGTGTCTAGAGATAGCCAAGAGGTTTCTCCTGAGCAAACTTCAAGGACAGTGATTTCATTCATAGTATTTCTGAGGGCCTGTGTCTTTACCTTACCCTTCCTTTATTTCTAAGGGCATCTTCCACGCCTGTCTTGAGAGATTCCCCCACTCACTCCAAGCCATAATGTTGGGCTGCAATTGTCTGTCAGCTAGAAGCAGCTCACAGTGAGCTGGTCAGTATCAACACCACTAGGGGGAGGGTAAGTGATGACAAACCCTCCCAGGGAACCAAAATGTGACCCAGCTGCTGAAGAGAGATTGCTTCAGAGGGCTGAGAAGTCAATAGCTCGTCTGTGTGTATCACATTAAGGTTTATCAAGAATATAGACATCTTGGGGGGCTTCAGAGATGGTTCCATGGTTAAGAGCACTTGCTGCCTCTCTTAGTCAGGGTTTCTATTGCTGTGAAGAGACGCCATGACCATGGCAACTCTTACAAAGAAAAACATTTATTTGGGGTGGCTTACAGGTTCAGAGGTTTAACCCGTTATCCTCATGGCAGGAAGCAGGGCAGCACGCAGGCAGACACGGTGCTGGAGAGGAAGCTGAGAGTCCTACATCTGGGTCAGCAGACAACAGTAAGAGGGGACACTGGCCTGACGAGCATTTGAAACCCGAAAGTCCACCCTCGGTGACACACCTCCTCCATCAAGGCCACACCTCCCAATGCCTCTCCCTCAGCATTCAAATATGAGTCTGTGTGGGCCATTCTCGTTCAAACACCACACTGCTCTTTCAAGGACCTGCATTTTCAGTTCCCAGCAATCACAAGGGAGCTCACAACCATCCATGACTCCAGTTCTGGGGGTATCTGATGCCCTCTTCTGGCCTACTTGGGTACCTGGCATTATTACAATATACATGCATGCAGGCACAATGCTTATTCATATAAATAAATTTAAATAAATAGAATTAATGTGTTAAAAAAGATTGCAGATACCCTGATCATATCATCATTTTCCTTATTTTCTCTTGAAGATCCATATTATATTTCTTTCTGGCAACATTTGGTCAGCCATAAGAATTCACTGTCTCAATGTATTCACTCATTTATCCATTCACCTTTGGCAGGGTCTCAATGTAGCCCAGGCTGGCCTTGAACTTTCTCTATAGCTGAAAATGACTTTGAATATATAACCTTCTTGTTTCTACTTCTGGAGTGCTGAAATTATAGGCATGTATCACATGACAAGTTTATGCAGTGCTAAGGGTGAATTCAGAGCTTCTGTGTGCTAGACAAGCACTCTTTCAACTGAACTACATCTCTAGGTCCTAAAGGCTTCACAAATACCATCTCAGAGGATCATACCAGAGATCACTAGCCTACTTGCTCCTGCCAGCATGTTCTGATGATGTGGGCTCTGTGGGAACATTCACTAGTTGGCAAGGACACACTCTTTATGTTTTGTTTTATTCACAGACCACTCTGGGTGTCTAATAAAGAGTTATAAAATACAAAAACAAACACACTTTTAGAAAATCACAGTTTCCTGATGCCCAAACATCCACATTCCATATGTCTAGCCACTTTTCATGGGCCCAGTGTTGTGGAATTCAGACTCAAGAGTTGAGCTGAGCCCCACATCTAGGTTACTTGGCTTTACCTTGGAGCTGTCACTACTGTCTTAAGAAGAGGTGTCACATCTTTATTTTGCACTGGGGTCTCATTCTAGAGCTTATGAGTATGGTGTTTTCTCACAGCAACCCTAATTCAAATGAGTTCCCTATAAGGGCTAAAGTTAACCTGTGGGCCCCACTTACTGAAGGACAGATGAGTTCCTGAAATGTTGGGGGATGTGGCTCTTGTGAAATAACAAGTCATGTATTTTCACTTCAATAACAAAGTTGCTTGCCCTAACTACACAGGATGTGCTTGATCACACTTAGGTAGGAAATATTAAGACAGGAAGTACATCATGATGTATGCTTACCCCCGATTGGACAAGGGCAGAAAGTACCATAGCCTTGTGGGGGTTTGCCTTTATGAGTACCTGACTGACCTAAATTTGGGGACCTTTCTTTGGGAATCCCAGGTATGGACCTTGCCAGTGTCCATCTTCCTGGCCAATACTAAATAACACTTGCTTCAACTTGATAATTATGGAGTTAGTCTTTCTCCTCACGATTTTCAGGTTGAACATTTCCCACCACAGACTGAGAATTTAACTGCTTCCTTGGGTACCTTTGAACACATCATTAAGCATCTCTTTATCTCAATTTCTTTACTGGTATGAGCATGACAAACTATTTATCTTAAAGGTATGTGTATTACCTTTGGGCAAAAAAAAAAAAGAGATAATTAAGCCATGCATGGTTGCATGTGCCAGTAACTCCAGTACCCAGGATGTGGAGTCAGTAGGACCATGAGTTCAAGGTCATCCTCAGCTACACAAAAAGATCTAGACCAACCTGGCTAGCTAAGAACCTGCCTTGACTGAAAGGGAGAGAGATAATAGCTGCCGATGGGCCTACTGACCTTGAATAGTTTCATGTTAATAGAGATGGTATGAATGGGGACCTGTTTACTACATTTTTATGAGTAGCTTTAGGAATATTGATCAAGCTCTTTTAAGGGATTGTGCAACCTTTAGACTGCTTATATTTTGGTAATAAGAAAATCAAACGAAGAACAGCTACATGGTAGGGTTTGATATTTTAAATATTGACTAAATGTTATGTGTACAAGACTGGAATTGCCAGCTGAAGATAAAGGATAACTTCTTGGAAGATACTTGCTAAGATGAACTTAGCCTGAGTGATCCTCAGACAGAGCAGAGACTGAACAGTGAGTTACTGGTAACACTTTCTTTAGTGGTGTTGCTGTCTTCTTTGGATCATTTGATTACCTAAGAGCTGTCAATCGATTCGAGGCAACTCTTCCCCAGTTGTCCTCTGTAACTCTCATGCCTGCTAAGGAGGAACTGAGGAGACCCTCCTTTGACAACTTGTCTCTGGTGTGGGACTTTTTAAAATTTCTTCCACGGAGCTTCCTGAAGCTTTGAGTCTGCTCTGGTGGGGACCATTGAAGGCTCTCCAGCTGCAGGCTCTGCTAATCTATATTTTAAGGAAGTAAATCTATGGAAAATCAATAAGGAGAAGGGGCTGGAGGAATGAAGGATTAGAATCAGGGAGTGTTCAAGGCAAGAGTGCTGTGAAAAAGGCAGAGAAACTTGAGCCTTGAGTGCCATTTGCAAGTCTGAGTGAGTTAAGGGATGAGGTAAGACAGCTTGAAATTAATTCTTCTGCACATACTTACTGCTGAGGGTTAAAGATTTCATTTACGTATTTCTATTTTTAATTGTGTGTGTGTGTGTGTGTGTGTGTGTGTGTGTGTGTGTGTTTAGGTATGCATATGAGTGCCAGTGGAAGCCAGAGCATCAGATGTTCCCTAGGGCTGGAATTATAGGTGGTCATGAGTTGCCCTCTCTAGGGACTGAGGACCAAACCCTGCAAGAGTAGTGCCTATTCTTCCACTGAATCTTCTCTCCTGCCAAATGCTTAAATTCAAAGCAGTGGGTCCGCTGCCACTGCATTTCCAGTGCCCATAAGAACAGAAAAACAAAACAGAACTGTAGCAAGAATCTTAAAAGTTCTTATTATTAATAAAATCAAACCTGAAGCCAAGTATTGGGGTGAACACTAGAAGATCAGAGAGACAGAACAAGCCACAGCTAACCTCACCTGGCCAACTTCTCAGCTGATCTTTTCCTCAGACTGGAAGCCTCTGTGTCCTCATATCTGAATGGCTGTCAGCTGAACTGTGCTGCTCAAAACTTAAAAGCTTAACCAGCCAAATGCTTAACCAGCCAAATCTTCTAGTTTCTGGTCCTCATGCCTTATATATCTTTCTGTTTTCTCCCACACTCCCTGGGATTAAAGGCTCACTTCTTGGGATTAAAGGCGTGTGTCACCATGCCTGGCTGTTTCCAATGTGGCCTTGAACTCACAGAGATCCAGAGGGATTTCTATCTCTGGAATGCTAGGATTAAAGGCATGAGTGCCACCATTTTCTAGCCTCTGTATCTAGTGGCTGTCTGTTCTCTGACCCCAGATAAATTTATTAGGGTGCACAATATTTTGGGGAACACAATACCACCACACAGAACTGATGATCCCTGTTAGTAACTCTGAAAAGGACACTGGCTGAACAGGTAAGTGTGTAAGAAAAGAGAAGAAGGTTGCATTTCAGGCTCTTCTGCTGTTTAAATTATTTTTAAATCCTCACTTGCATTTTATAATTTTTAAAGGTTATCCCCACAACAGATATAGCTCCTGTTCTTCTGGCTTGAGCTTAGATGGGATATGTTATAATTTCCTAAAATGGCAAGAGCTAGGGAAGAAAGGACTGAGCCTCATCGGAAGGGTTTGTTCTAAAACACTGTTCCCTTCCTCACTTGAAACCCTGCTCTCCTTTCTGTCAACAGAAGTGCCCCCAGACTGCCACTGGTAGGACAGCAGTTTCTTGGGATATTAGCAGTTAAGTGAAAGAGAACAGGAAAAAGCTTTGGTGGTCAGATAACTCTGAAAAATATTTGATTTAACCTAGTTAAGAGGTTTTACTACAGGAATCCTGGGAGCCCATGATATCCTAATGAAGACTGAAAATCATCAAAGGTGAAGCATATCTCCTGTGGTATTTCCTAAACCTATGCCCTTCAAATGCTTCTGGTGGAGCATCTAACAGAGTCAGCATTTGAGAAATCTCAGCGTGAGAAATCCTGTGGGAACCACTGTCCTATATTAACAGATTAGTCTTTAACATCCACCACTCGATGTTAACTGTTAGCCGCTCTCCACTCTTTAATGCTTCTTCCTTGGGCAAAGCCAAGGCATGGAATCCTCCCTGTTAAGTGGATATGAAAACACTTCCACATGAATGAGCAGGTCCTGCAGTCTAATGAGAGGGAAACTGTTTTCTCCCAACGTTGGTGAGTCTCATTTGGTCATCGACATTTAAGGGGAGGGACTAGGAGCAGTGAAGTCTTCTCAGGCAGGGCCTTTGGTTCCTCACAGTCATGTTTTCATCTTCTGGGCCTCATCTGAGACTTAAAACCTACCAGGTTGATGTGGTGTGGGCATTTAAGCAGCAATGGTTTTTGAAGTCTTGTACCTCCCTTTCCCTATTATCTGTAATATGTTGGTAGTGGGATGCAGGCAGGAGCACAGTCTGTGACTGCAGAATCTTGCGGTGGTGACAGTTCTTAAGGGGACCATGCAGCTTTGGACCCTCCAGTTTCATCTGCTCAGAACTCAAGTACTGAGCCAACAACAGCTTGGGGGTCAAATTTGACTCCTGGTTTTGTATGTCTTTCAAACTAGAAATGGTTCTTTTATTTTTTGGAAGTTAAAAATAATCACGACTATTCTGTGGCATGGGTAAATTACATGAAATTAGAGTTGATTTCAGATGAGGTCTTTTTCCACATGCTTGTCCCCACTGTTCCTGGAGTTGTTGACCCTGGAGTGGGTCAGAGCACATGCTCTTATGGATCTAACAAGCAAGGCTTGGCAAACCATCTTCAATGTGCCCAAAAAAGAGACAATAGTGAAAAGCAGAGAAGAGAGATTTAGTTAATGAGGCTGATCTGGGAACAGGAACAAGAGAGGTCAAGAAATGTCTCTAGGTCCCTGGCTTGAAGGTTAGGTTTTAAATGGAAGATAGGAAGTACAGCTAAGAGAGCCCCAATAAGGTGTGGTCCCACCCATCCTCATTGTCCCAGTTCCAGTCTCTCCTGTAAGGTGACAGTCTGACAAATTGTAAGAACTGCATCAAGTCTTTTCTTGGGAGGCAAGTTCCTCTTCTGGTTGGCACCAGGCTTCAGCCTTTTCCTTCACCCAGCATGAGATTCCTAGGGAAATTCCAGTTTCTTGGAGACCATTGTTTCAATAGTCAGATAGCCAAGGGGAGCGGCACCAGAGTCTGCTCAGGACATCCGCATCCCAGCCAGGATGGTTATAATTCTGCACTTGAACCAGAGCAAAGGGTGCGACATGTTTCTTTGTGTAGCCAACAACATAACTAAGTAAATAATGAACAAAGTAGTCTTGCCTTAATTGTCAGGCATGGAGAGTTACAGTGGTTCACAGTGGTGCAGATTCGGTCGTGGTTTATGGAAAGTTTTGTTGGATGTTGCACCCTTAATCTCTGAGTGGAGCAAAAGCATTTTCAAGCTGTGGTTGATACAATATGTCCCTTATGGCTTTGGGACTTAATACCGTTTGGGGTTTTTTTGTTGTTGTTGTTGTTGTTGTTTCAGAAACAAGTTTTATGTCATTCTTTTAACTTTTTTCATTTCTTGAGATATTTTATATATGTATCATATAAACTGTATTATATTATAAATACATTACAATAATGATTTTGAGATTATATCATCTCCTCCTACCCTTTCCTCCTTCTAAACCCTCCCATATACCACTCCTTATTCATTCAAATTCATGGCCTCTTTTTTCATTAATTGTTGTTATGTACACACATAGCACATACATGCACACACACACACACACACACACACACACACACACACTCCAAAATGCATAAATACAATCTGCTCAGTCTATATAATGTTACTTGAGTATATGTTTACCTGGCTGACCATTCAGCATTGGGTAACAGTTGGTGTGAACTTCCCTGGGAAAGAGTGTTCCTCCCACACTCGGCACTCCTTGGTTGCCTGTAGTTATTCCGAGGCTTCATAAGCTTCCACTATTTGTGTTAGCATATCTATGGGTATCTTCATTGCTCAGCCCATGTTTGGAAGGTAGAGTCATCATGTTGGTGAGAATTTATAGGTGTAAGCTTCTGACATTCCTAGGAGACACAATCTCAGTGAACTGGATCTGACCTGAAAGCCTCCTCCCTGAGGACCAGCTAACATGGTACCATAAGATACCATGCAAGCTTCCAAAGGAGAGAAGCAACCAACATTCTTACTCAACTATGATGCCCATAAACCATATCAATGACCAGCATGGCACACTGACCCTAAGGGTATAGTAGTGGCAAATATATATTAGTGGAAGGCAATATCTTTCTAATTGGATATGAGACCTACTCAACAAGAGGGAAATCACGCTTGGCACTGGAAACCGAGCCGACTGCCCAGGACTAGTGAAGTCATGAATCTTGGGGGAGAAACCACAGGCACTACTTTACTAAACCAGCATAATCCCTAACTGCATTCTAAATATCTGTCCTTATACTCACAGATAAATGTAGTCCTCATCCCTCATCAAGAGTACTGTTTTTGTTTTTATGACATTTTAACTTCCCAGACTTCTCCAAAGATGACCCCTAGTATAGCACAACAGAATCCTGAAGATGGGAAGGGTAGGTAAGGAATTCCTGGGGATTTGTTATGAAAAAGCAAAGATATCTGCTTATCCTCAGTAGAACCATTGTTAGGCCTGTAGCTTTACTGGATAAAAACAGGATAACCGCAGGTGGCAAAGCAAATACTCTGAGAACCAAGGGACCGGACAAAGTCATTGTGGAAATGCCCTGTGTTTTAGGTCATCTTTCTTAATGGTACATGGTTCATCATAGGTCACCGAAAGGAGGCATTCCACAAAAGTCAGCACAAGCCCAGGTTTATTGAGGTCGGGATGCTTGGAAATTAGGAATACCATTAAATTATGTGTCCAGTTCCAATATACTTAAAACTACCTGTGCAGTTATGCCAGCAATTCAAGGAAACCTACAGCAGTCTCTGGTGTTTATTTCCCTCAACCAAAATGATCGAGCGCCTTTATTGTTGTTTCACCAGCAACTGGCGCTTGTCAATCTCTCTCCTCGGAGGGATTATGCCTTTGCCTCTTCCTTTTTCCTCTGCCGCGATTTGGGTCCAGTTCTGCCCAGGCAGCAGCTGTACCAGTGCTACTGGGTGTCTGTAAGATCACAGGATCTTTGTGCTTTGGATAAATTTAGGTCTCGGATTCTCTTAGGATGGAACAATTTTTTTTTTTTTCAAATTGAATTTCCATGAGTCCCTATTACCCTGTATCACACCCTCTTGCCTACAATACATAGCACACACTGCACATGGCTTGTCTTAGCTAATAATATTCACACCCCGAAAAGTAGATTGTTTGAGGACCGTATCTTATATTTGGCTCAATTCTCTTATCTTATAGAAAAGAAAAGCCTGTCCATTTAATGCATGTGCATGTAGACTACAAAGGAAATCTTGTGACTCCAGAAGACAGGAGCACTCCACCCCATTCAGATATTTATTCTTTGGTAATATTTACTAAATATTTACTGTGAGTCAGACAAGCTCCTTAGCTCTGCATTCATGGTGAACGAGTTGTAGAACCTGCCCTCAAGCATTAGTGCCCTCTGGTTTTGAGACATGCTAGTCATCAGTATAAAAACACAGAATGCTGGTAGAACCTTACCTACTCTTCTTCAGCCTCCTGCCTAGCATGCATAACATGCTGGTTTGACCCCTAGTGCTGCCCAAAGTGTAGTGGCAGAGATGGAGGCAGTATATCAGGAGTTCAGGGTCATCGCTGGCCACATGCATAGTTGGAGCCCCACCTAGGCTACATGAGACTCTGTTTACAAATCAACAAAAGGACATGATGGAAGGTGAGCTAAAATGCAATATGAGAAATTCCATCGGGAAGAATTCTCTTTTACACCCGAACAGATTCTGGTGGTTAATTTGCCTGGGTTCCCGTCCTCTTATCTACTCTTCCCCAGTCTCCTTTTTCTCCAAATCTGACTGACTAATACCTCATATTCTCCAACTTCCCCCTTCATGTCTGTCTTTAAAGATAAGCACAGAAACCCTCTGTGTCTATAAGTAATTTTCTACTAATAGTGATGGGAAAAGTGAGAGAGGAAGGACAAAATTAATGCCTGTGGGGAAGTCACAAAGCTTCTGGAATGGTGCCTTTGCACACTGGCAGAGGGTGAGCACTTAGAAGCTGCCCAGTGAGAGGACAAAGGGAACTCTATTACCTGAAGTCAGCCTTCTACACTTCTGGAGACTAAACAAAAACAAATCCTCTGCCTTAAACATCCTTTCCTATATGGGCATCTGTGAAAGTTTGTTAGTATAGTCTTAGAAGTCTTCCTCTATAAGCTAGGAGACAACTGCTTCAGGAGCTTTGAGTGAACAGATGTGCACTGGCAATACAAGGCCATGGGAGTATTTTCATCATCATTAGAGGCAGTCCACCTGCTTGAAGTATATCCCACCTAGTTCATGAGGTGTAATCAGCAATTGCCCATGTCACCCTCTTCCTTCCCCATGCTGTCATGTAGACAGTCAAAGCCTGGGTGGGGCAGCTAGTCCACAAAGGACAGCTGTGTTCACCTTCATTGCTGACACCTACAGCCATTTTCTGGTTTCCAAAGCCTCCATCTAGATAGGCCTTGGTTTCCCCTACAAAGGGATATTTACACCAAAATTCCTGGGTTGAAGCCAGCTGCTTCTTCCTCCTCTTTTAATTCCACCTCTGCCCCTTCCCCACTGGGCTTTGGTGTCAATAAGCCCTGTTCCCACACTCATTGTGGTGTATCATTGATACACACTGGCGTGAACTTCTCAAAGCTGCTTGGCAGCCTCCCCGTTCAAGCCTCAGGAAGGGAGGCAGTGATTATAAGTGGTCTTGAGTAGAGGCTCAAAAGGGAGGCTGGGGGAGGATGGAGAGGACTCCAGGCTCAGCCAGAGATTGGAGAGTTGTGCACATGGAAGCTGTTGAGGAGGCAGCATGGTTCAGCTTGTGACCACCACCAAGTGTGGTCAATGTCATGGAGGTGTCAGTGGGCACGAATTGATCTCTAATAGTTGGAAGGAAAGTAGCAGAAAAGATTTAAAGTGTGCTTCTCCTGAGGTTAAAAAAAAAAAAAAAAAAGCAGTACTCTGCATTTTCTTACAAAACTGTTGCCAGCTGCTGCTCAGGGCCAACACCTATGGCCACTCGTCATATTACCAGAGCAGGAAGTGTGTCCTGGTTCCCCTTGCTTTCGTGGTGCTGGCTTGTGAAAGACAGAAGTGATTACCACAAAGATAGACTTACCAAACGCTGCCAAGGTTATCTCCTGTGTGTTCCACGTTTGAGGCCATTAACTGTTGACCTGTCCTAAGTCACGATGCGGCCTCAAACTCATGATGGTTATGGTCCATCACCCTGGTGGCACATTTCACAGAAAGGAAGGAGTGGGGCTATCAGTGACTGCTGGCTAAATGCACCCCTAATGCTCAGAAAACATTCGCCAAGTACATGTCACTGTGTTACAAAAGCATTAGCCCTAGAGATCCCATATTACACACATGTGATGACTAAAACCCATGAAGTGTTAAGTACAGTTACAAGACAGACACTACTATTAGAATGCAGCCATTGTTGAAGCACAACTTCACAGAAGAGAGAGACTTCCAACTTAAAAATCTACCTTGAGAGTTCTAGCATGAAGGATGCCTAGGTTATTAAAACACACCAAATATATTTGGATACTATGATCATATTTACCTTTAATGTAGCTCCCTGTTTCCATGAAAACTTACTCTATGTTCAGTTCTAATGAACCAACTTCTCATGGATAGAGCTATGGGTTTCTTCTTATAAGAGTTTTGAAAATAATCATACTAGTAGATAAAAATGTGGAACTTGGAAGAAGAAAACTAGCTCTGAGGTTAGTCTCCTTGACAAGCCCGTACTTTTAGATTGTCAGAATTCTGCTGCTGTGATATGTGATGGGAAAGGAAATAAGGAAGGGAGGGAGAGAGAGAGAGAGAGAGAGAGAGAGAGAGAGAGAGAGAGAGAGAGAGAGAGAGAGAGAGGAAGATGCACACCTTTAATATTAGCACTAGGGAGGCAGGGGCTAGAAGATTTCTGTGAGTTTGAGGCCAGCCTGTTTTACATAGTGGGTTCCAGGAGAGCCAGGGCTATGTAAAGAGACCCTGTCTTAAAAAAAAAAAACAAAAAAACAAAAACGAAGAGTTGAGAATTATCAACTGTGCAAAGTGCCCTAGGTGCTGTCATATAGAAGAAACAGAAAGCTTTCTCATTACTGACAGTAACTGGATGACTTCAGTGTCTTTCAGTGAGCAAACTGGTCAGATCATAGAACATGGCAAGAGCAGAGAGAGGTGAACTAGTGCATGCCTGCTAGTGCTCAGCTTACTTTCTCCACACGTTTTTGTTGTTGTTTCTGAGACAGGGTTTCTCTATGTTGTTTTTGGAGCCTGTCCTAGAACTCACTCTGTAGACCAGGCTGGCCTCGAACTCACAGAGATCTGCCTGCCTCTGCCTCCTGAGTGCTGGAATTAAAGGCGTGCGCCACCATGGCCCAGCACACTTTCTCCATTCTTAAACAGTCCAGGGGTCCAGGCAATGGTGCCACCCACAGTGGGCAAGTCTTCCCACATCGTTTAATGTAATCAAGACAGTTCCCCACCGACACGTGCGCAGCCTAGCCTGACACAGGAAATGACTCATTGGGACTCTTTTCCAAAGTGATTATAGACTGTGTCAAGTTGGCAATCATCACAGTCCCTGACCTTGTCCTCAACCAGTCACTAAAATGTCTTCTTTCCTCAGTTTGATTGGTAAATGATAACCACACATTTTATATCCCAAAGTTATTGTGAGAAAAGACTAAAGTGTGTACATGAAATGCATTAAGCTTGTTAATGTAAGAGTTGCTGGTGTGAGTAGGAAGTGGAACTGAGGGTGGGTGAAGGTTTGTGTGTTTGCGCGCGCGTGCACACACACACACACACATGCTCTACGCAGATAACAACCACATAACCTCATGCTTCACAATCCTCCCCATTGTGACTGTGTTTTGCACTCCTTGGAGGACTTTTATGTGCACCCCAGAATATGAGTCAGGGTAGTCTTCCTTGACCATGATGCCAACACAGACTTCTGCTTTCTCTCCCAAACGAAATCTGTTTGCTGTCAGCTGTGACTATTCCTTGATGGTTGGTTTTCAGCTCCATTACATTCCCACTCCTGAGAGTACCCTGACAGCAAGTTCCAGAGATCCCCAGCACTGCAACCTTACATCTCTGCCCATTTTTATTTTGAGCACTAAAGATTCCTATTTTTGGAAATCTACATGAAAGGACAGCCCTCATCTCAGCACCATTCTCACGGTGTTCTATGAAATCTCTAAATCTGACAGTCACACTTGTGCAAGGACACTATTTTCAGACGTTTCTTTCTCACTCTGTTCTAGGTCACATACTGTCATTCATCTGACTCCTCAATACACACATAAACACATAGGCAAACACACCTCTCTCAGAACCGGGATCTTCCTATTGATCTTAGCCCCACCCCCACCCCCACCCCCACCACGCCTCTGTGTAGCCTACATTGTGAATCCTTCTTTAATGAGGACCCTATTCTTTTCCATTCATTCTCTCTAAATTCGGATGTTTTAAGATTTATTAACTTGCATGTGTGTATGCCTGTGTGCGTTTACACACAACACATAAGAGCAGGTATTGTTAGAAGTCAGAAGATGTCAGATCCACTGGAGCTAGATTAGATGAGTGAGCTCCTGCTACAGGAGCTGGGACCCGAACCCTGACCCTCTGCAAAGGAGTGTTGTGTATCTGCAGAGCTATTGCTACAGCCCCTGAATTTGGATCTTGCCAACCATCTGTATTCTCTGCTCCCACTTCATAGAAACAGTTGGGTGTTACTAGACAAAAACAGATGAATATTCATTGGAGACTGAGACAGTGTAAACACATCTTTATCCTCAGATGGACTTTAGGCTGCTGTCAGCTTCTTCGCCGGTTTCTGGCATGTTTCACATCTAGTTTGGAGAAGTTATACAGACATGTACCCATCTCCAAGCTTCCTTTATCCTCAGCTCTACTGGCAATATGGGATGCGTCCCACCCTCCATGGAAGCAGAGAGCTATGGCAGGTTCTGTTTAGTCCACACATTTATTCGGCTCCCCCATCACCCACTACTTCTTTTCCTTCTTATTTGAGAGAAGAAAGTTACCTCCTCCAGTCCAAGATTGACATTTCTCTTGTTTCCTAAAGGTTGTGTATGTGCGTATGTGTGTGTATGTGTATGAGAGAGGGGGAGGGGGAGAAAGGGGGAGGGGGAGAGAGAGGGAAGGGGAGAGGAAGGGAGGGAGAGAGAAGGCAGAAGACAATTTCAAGTGTTATTTTTCAGGAGCCTCCCATCATGTTTTGTTTTTTGTTTTTTTTTTTTTTTTCAATACAGTTCTCTCACAGCCTAGAACTTTAAGTGTGCTAGTTTCTAGCCAGCAAGCCCCAAAGATCAACCTGGCTCTGCTTTCCCAGCACAGGGATTACAAGCATGCACCACTGCCCTCAGATTCTTACTCTGTGCTCTGGAAATCAAACCCAAGTCCTTGTACAAGGCAATGATTGAGCTCTCTCCCAGCCCATCTCTCCCCAGCCATCTCTCCCCAGCCATCTCTCCCCAGTCCATCTCTCCCCAGCCATCTCTCCCCAGCCATCTCTCCCCAGCCATCTCTCCCCAGCCATCTCTCCCCAGCCCATCTCTCCCCAGCCCATCTCTCCCCAGCCATCTCTCCCCAGCCATCTCTCCCCAGCCATCTCTCCCCAGCCATCTCTCCCCAGCCCATCTCTCCCAGCCATCTCTCCCCAGCCATCTCTCCCCAGCCATCTCTCCCCAGCCCATCTCTCCCCAGCCATCTCTCCCCAGCCATCTCTCCCCAGCCCATCTCTCCCCAGCCATCTCTCCCCAGCCCATCTCTGTCCAGCCATCTCTCCCCAGCCCATCTCTCCCCAGCCCATCTCTGTCCAGCCCATCTCTGTCCAGCCATCTCTCCACAGCCCATCTCTCCCCAGCCATCTCTGTCCAGCCATCTCTCCCCAGCCCATCTCTCCTATAATTTTATTCTGAGATTCAGCAGAACCTCAGCTACTTACTCTTCCCCCTTCTATCTTGTCTATTCATCTCAATGTATAAACTCTTACATCTCATTTTACTAACAAATGACTTTCCACACACCTTTGTATCCTTTTATTCTTCTGTTGTTACCACCCCACCCCACACCACTTTTCCTCCTGTAGCTGAATTCTCCCAGAGGTGATTTCCTCTGGTTGTTTTGATTAAGTCATCTGTTCACAGAGTTGTCAAATAAATACTACATTCAAAATACAGCCTATGAATTATTCTAACACTTAACATGCTGATTTATTTAGTGACTTTCCTCTACATTGACATGTGTTGACTTACTCAATAAGGACATTTACTGTAGATGAGTAAGGGAGCCTGATGTGTGGCTGTAGCCTGTGACCGGAGATAGTCAGCTTGCACACGGTTAAACTTCTTTTAGAGAGCAAGGTCTGCTGGGATAGTGCTGGAAACTGGGTGACTAACGCAGAGTTCTTGAAGAGGTGACGCATCACAAAGTCGGAATCCACAAGTAGTTCTTTATGTAAGATTCCAGAAAGTACCAGAAGGTAGGATCCTGATAATTGGGTCAGTGAAGAGCAAACATAGATGTTGGGGAAGTCCCCTCCTCTGATCCTGGCTTAAGGCCAGACCTCCCAGGAGTTGGTGAACTTTGGTTCAGCTCTACGGGAGGAAAGAGTGGTTAGATGTGCCCTGGATTGGTGGAGGAAAAGTACTGTGATTGAAAA
Organism: Peromyscus leucopus; assembly: GCF_004664715.2. NCBI lineage: Eukaryota > Metazoa > Chordata > Mammalia > Rodentia > Cricetidae > Peromyscus > Peromyscus leucopus. The sequence goes on along the minus strand of NC_051065.1, from coordinate 125,533,761 downwards.
TACTGTGAGGGGACAAGAGGACCTTCGGCTACTGGCAGGTGACCCTGGGGGTGTCCGGGTCATCCACTTCTGGACACGGAGAACAGGATCCTGATGATGAAGTGGCCACCAGAGACTCCCATCTTCAACCAGAGATTGTCTTAATGTCTCAGAAGCTCGGGTCAGGACTGAACAAATAGTAAGTCATCTTGATTAAAAACAATGGGATTTCCATGTTCACCCAACTGAAATCCTAGAGTGAAAATTAAAAAATGAAACAAAATCCCAAAATGTAAAATCTAGCTAACCATGGCAACTGGAACTTTTAAATGATGGAAATTTCAAACAGGGCTTCCTAATGCTTCTTTGTCAGCTCTGAAACTGCTAAACACAGGAGGTCACTGGTTTTAAACTTTTCTAATCTTATGTGTATGAGTGTTTTTGCCTGCATGCATGCCTTCTGTGTACTACCTGCATGAAATGCGCAAGAAAGTGAGAGGAACACATTGGATCCCCTGGAACTGGAGTTATAGGCAGTTGTGAGCTGCCATGTGGGAGCTAGGAACCAAACCAGTGTCCTCTAGAAGAATGGCCAGTGCTCTTAAGTGCTGTGTCCCATCTCCAGCCCTGAGATAATTGTTTAATATCTTCATCTCTAAAATATCTCTCAACTACTGTTTCCCTATATGAAGGTTTGAGGGGAAGCTTAGCAAATTTGTTTAAAAGGAAGGTTTGATTCCCATTAGATAAAAAGATTTTGGGGCTTCAGTAACAGCAAAGCAGATTACTATTACAGGAAGGAGTCCAGGTCCAGGGTGGGAGGGCAGTTCCATGAGTAAACCCCTCGCCACACAATCATGAAAACCTAAGCCCCCATGAATTAAAAAATGGGCATGGCAGTGCACACTTGTAATCCCAGTGTCGGGGAGGTGAAAACAGTTATCTTGTAGAGCTTTCTTGGTCAGTCACTCTAGCCAAATCAGTGAACTCCAAGTTCAGTGAGAAACCTTGTCTCAAAAAACTAGGTAGAGAGAAGCTGAGGACACCTGTTGTTGACCTCTGGCTGCTACATGTATGTGTGGTATGTGTGTGTGGGCGGGGGTGTGCACACGTGTGTGCATTAAATACATGCCCACAGAATAAATTTTTAAAGGAGGAAATCCTTTTGTTTTAATTTTGCACTCTGATGTGTCTCTCAGAGTCACCTGACATTACACCCTTTGAAGCTCAGAAATCAGAATTCCAGCTGAGTTTAAACATGAACAGTGAAACACATCATTCACCAGAGGCAATAACTGGGAACAGTTTGGTGTAGTTTGCCTCATGTTTCTCACACTTGAAAAGAGAAAACTCTTTGAGGGAAAAATAACTATTTTCATGTAGAGAAAATAAAGTATAGGTGGTCTAGCTAAGGACCCGCCTAGAAGCTGAAGTCAGAATGCTGAACTACCCTGCTTCCCAGATGTCACCACCATGTCTGAGGACATTGCAGTGAACACATTCCACATGCCACAGACATGCTGGGTCCATGAGAAAACTACTGGCCACACAAGCATGAGGTCGCTGAGACTGTTCATCTGACGTGTAACCACTGAGCTGGGTTGCACTCTACCTTCCCTGCTCTGCGTCCATTTGGGCTGTTTTTACCCAAGAGAATGTAACGGAAAACAATGGTAGAGAAAGGGCACATAGGGAGAGGGGGAAAGAGGCAGGAGAAGATTGAGTTTGCATAAATCACATTAATATTTTTTCAAAAATACAAATGATAGGTTTGGCTATGGAAGGGGCAAAAACTATTTGTTATTATTAGTATTTTTGAGGTTTTATTTATTTATTTATTTTTTTGAGACATGGTTCCTCTGTGTAGCTTTGCACCTTTCCTGGATCTAGCTCTGTAGACAAGGCTGGCCTCGAACTCACAGAGATCCGCCTGGCTCTGCCTCCCGAGTGCTGGGATTGAAGGCCTGCACCACCACCGCCCGGCTATTATTAGTATTATTATTTTTCCTCAGTTCTGGGGCTTGAACCCAGAACCTGTGCAAGCATAGCAAGTGCTCTTCTCCACTGAGTATCTTCAATCTTTAAAATTGTATTCTTGAACAAACTACCAGAGATCCCATTTAGCCATGCTAACCTCTTATTCTTCCTTAGCCAAGTTTTGCAAGATTGACAGGTAGCCTGTTTTATCTCACCAAATGAAGCAACAGTCTATCTTTCCTGGAACAGAGACCTTCTGAAACTAGTGACCTTATTCTACTGACCCAGGCCAAGAGCCCGAGGATCTTTGTGAGTGATGCAGCAGTGAGTGAGCCAAACCATTTAGAGAAGGAACTAGAGGCCTTTGGTATGAGCTGACCCAAATCTCACTCACCATATTCCAGCTGCATTGAATCTGGGTGAGGGAGCCAGGATGAGGCCTGCTGAATAAACCCCAATAATCTTCTGTAGATTATTGCTCTGTGCAAATGAGCCATCTGGCTGTGGCCATGGCCTTCACAAGAGCTTTGTAAAGTATTCTATCCTACTCTCTGTCTTTACTAAAACAGACTATTGCACAAATGTCTTTGTGGGCAAATGAGGACAGACTCTGCCCAGGCACTGCTTACCCCAGATCCATTGGTAATTTTTAGGCTGAAAACTGGGATGTGGAAGACATATGTAGTTTTCTAGCAGCCATTGTAGGAGGCCGATGGAGGAGGAGCTGCCTAGAGTTTTCTTCTACACATAGAAACTTCACAAGGCATAGAAACAATAAACGTGGCTTCTGGGAGGGACACAAGAGTGCAACTGTTGCACCTAGTTCTACTATCACCAGTTCACACGTGTGTATACTGGGTTTCACAGGACATTGTGGTCCTCACATCACAGATACACCATGTACAGTCATCATCTTTGAACTGCAAACCAAACACAACAAGCCTGAAACATTCAATAGTGCTTTCTCTCCAGAAGACAGATCTTCACTATGAGCAAGAGCCACGAAGGGAAGAAGGAAGCCAGGAGTGACAGTATACATCTGTGTTCCTATTCACTCATTGTTTTAGGAACCCTGCAAACAGTTGCCAGCACCTTCCATGATGCAGGCTGAAGGTCTAACCAGACTTCCTAACCTTCTGATAGTGATTCAGGCTCTGTGAGGACTTCCGGAGAGAGGTACTTGATCTAGGGAACCACGCCTTTCTTCAATCCCCAAGATGTCCTTAAACTTGCATGAATATTTAATGAGGAGATCCACCCATCTGCCTGCCCATTAACACCATTAATACTCACAAAATATCCAGGGCTATAATCCATCCATTCATCTACTCACCAACTCCACTTATAGCCATGAAATACAAAGGGTTGCAAATGTTGGAACTTCCAGAGAAAGCATATGTGTTTTCCCTCTTACTAATCCTGTGCATAGGAAGAGGATTATGCCACTGCCATACTTCTGGTGTGGGAGAGGGAAGAAAGTACTTGTTCTAATATTCCAGGCATTATATGTGTCTTTGTATCTGTGTGTATATGCATATGTGAATATGTATATTCATATATATATGTGTCTGTGTGTAAATGTGTATATGTATGCATGTGTATTGTGTGGATGGGTGTGTATGTGAATATATATGTGTGTATGAATATATATGAATGAATATGATGTGTATGTATGTATATGTGAACGTATGTATGTCTATGTCTATATATGTATGTATGTGAATGTGTGTATATGTATGTGTATATGTGAACATGTGTATGTGTAAGTATATGTGTATCTGTGTATATATGTGAATGTATGTGTGCATATGTGTGTATATGTGTATGTATGTGTATTTATGAGTGTATATATGAATGTATATATGTATAAAATTGTGTATGTGGGTGTATATGAGTATATGTGTGGGGGTAGGCGTGTATGCAAATGTGTGTATGCATATATGTGTATGTGGGGAATGGGGGTATATATGTATGTGTGTATGTGTATATGTGTGTATATAGTATATGTATGTATATGAGGGGTAGGAGTGTATGTGAATATGTGTGAATATATGTATACATATATGCATGTGCTTGTTTTTTGTTTACTTGCCTTGAGAGAAAGGAGTCTTTTAAAGTTTGTATTTAAAAATCATTTGCTGAAATTAAATTTTCTACAGTTAAGAGTATGCTCTGTGTACTCATTCACACCTGTAAATCCAGCATTCAGGGGACCAAGGCAGGGCAATAGCTGTAACTTCCAGGTCAACCTAGGGTACAGTGTGAGACCCTGTCTCAAAAATCAAACTGATCTTGGATACACACATAGTGTTTTTAAGTATTACATATTTTCATTATTTCTCATGAGCTGAAGTGGAGTAGAGTTCCTCCAGAATAATGTCTTATCAACAACACCCACGTTTATCTTATTACTATTCATATCAAGTACTAAAGGCACAGCACTTTCACTTTGAACAGCTAACTTAACTCCAGAGCCTACACCAGCTCAACATTTTCGAGGAAACTCTATAGAGAAATATGTCCTAACATGAACTAGTACAGAGATTTGAAAAGTGGTAAAGATGATGGCCAATGCCATTGTGAATGTACTGAGTTAACTGTGCACCCTAAGGTGATATTTTATGGCATAAGAATTGACCTCAAATATCTATACCAGTACAAAGGTCAAAATATCTCCAAGAGGCAAATCCTCCTCTGTAAGGACCTTATGTAACTCCACCAGGATAATTACCTATCCAGGGCACAGAAATCAATTTGAATCTGCAGTCCTGGGGGAGATCAGGTCAGGCTTAGAGTAAAGACGCTGTGGGCAAGTTAAGCTGTTTCCACCTCTTTGCACTCTGCTTGCGGCCAGGGAGCTGTGTCTCTGGGCCTGTTTTCACACTGCCTGAAATTATCCACACAGGCCAGAGACCCATGGTGAAGGTTAATTTGCCATCTTTGGAGAGGAAGATTTTTAACCTTGGTTGACATTTTCTGCTTTCTTCCTCCAGGCCTCAAAGTTTACGATGCTCAGTTAAAACCCTCTCCCAGCTTTTAAAGCCCTTTCCTCTGGGTTAAATCCTCAGTGCAAGTAGAAAAGGAGTGATGCCAACCCAGCCAACACCCTACAGTTTACTCTGTCCTCTTTCTCCAAGCCTTGGAAGCTCATCCCCAAATGTGATTCTCAACTATCCTTATCTTTCGGTCTCTGGTTTCCACCTTTTTGCAATATCCCTATTTTCTACCTCATTTAGTAGGTTTCTAACCCATATACAGCCATACTATATACTATCACATAATGGAACTTTTCACTTCCCTTCCTACGTACATAATAATTCCATCAGAGCTGGGATAATGAGAATGCTCACACATTTATCTCATTTGTTTTTTGTCTGTACAAAGGCTGGTTTAGTGCATTCCTCTTGAGTTATACTGTGTCAGAGGCCCATTTGAATCTTAGAACTTTGGCTTTAACAGTTGGATCTGATGTATTTGAAGTGCGGATTTTACTGAGAAACTGGGGCCATCTCATATGGTGGTAGCTGACTTGATGTCACAGCCCTTATTATGGAGGCCTTCCCATTTCGCTCACATCCTTTTCTCACAGATCCTATCTGAGGGAAGATCAGTCAGCACACACAGTGCTGAAGAGCAGGAACCACCAGTGTGGGCACCAGAGGACCAAAGACGCTCAAGGTCAAGCTCTCCTGCAGCCTCAGTTTCCCCTTAGCTAAAATATCTGCTTTGCATAGTTTTTCAGTTCCTAACTATATGAAGTTATATAGTAATTTCTTATCCTGGTAGCATAATTCCCTGCCCTTACAAACTCCTGTTACATTGTGTTAAATGTTGTATGGATGGATCTCAAATGAATGATATATTCCACACCTCATCATTGCTGACATTAAATAACACTAGGCATTTTTACCAACCCCCCACATTTCCTTCCCTTCTTGTTGGACCCCCTAGTTCTCTCCCAAATAATCTCCTCTTTCATGTCACATGCATTCCATTATCCTGTCTTCCTCCCATAATCCCCCTTCTACACTCAATGTCGTGTGTGTGTGTGTGTGTGTGTGTGTGTGTGTGTGTGTGTGTGTAAAATGCGTATAGGTATATAATTTGGGCAATCAAATTTAAGTCTGAAATATATATATATATATATATATATATATATTTAAATCTAGTTTTCATCTATTAGAGTAAAACATACAATATTTGTCTTTCTGAGTCTGGCTTATTTTATCTATACAATTATTCCAAGTTCTGTCCATCTTCTTGTTAATGTCCTGACTTCATTCTTCTTTATACCTGAGTAAAGTTCTGACGTGCACATGAGCTCATTTTCTTTTTCCATCCATGTGTTGATGGACTTTGATGCTGGCCCATATTTTGGTTATTAAATAATAACATATTAACCCTATATATAAAAATAGTAATTTCAACATGCAGTTGATGTAAACTTCTTAGTGAGATGTTTGGTGGGTTTTTCAGTGTTAAAATTTTTGAAATCTGGTGTGCATTTACATTTGACAACACATTTCAGTTCAGATTGACAGCTGATGCTGTAGTTTTAGGAGAGCCTCTATGGTCCTCATGCTTCATGCCATAAGCATCAGGTGACAGCCACCAGATGGCCCTGAGTACTGTTCCTGTCACCATCACAGACAGAAGAGACTGACTGTTTTGCAGAAGGAGGTCGAAGCTGTGTTCATTAGAGCTGTGTCTCTTCTGAGCATTGAGAGCTTGCAAACTGACTTCTGTAAGGAGTCATTCGAGGGTGTTCTTTGTAGAAAGGAAGTTAAGCTGACCATTTTGTGATTTCAGGCTTGACTCAAAGAATATACAATCACATCTCCATTTGCCATAATCACTTTCCTCTCTCACACTGGGTGGGACCTGGACCCAGGCCTCCATGTGTCTTCTCAGAATCCCCAGACCCTTGTCCTTCTCAGAGCTGCTGTGCTTTGGAGCAGCGTTTGCCTAAATTTTTCTCTATGAAACTTGCACACATTGTCCCCGTATACCCTCCAGCAAACAGACATGCTCAAGTCATCACCCACCTTTATTGTCTGAGACTGAACCTTCCGATGGAGCCCAACCTATCCTGGAACTTGCTATGTGGCACAGGCTAGCCTCAAACGCATGATGAACCTCTCCATTTTAGCCTCCCCAGTGCTGGATTGCAGGCATCACAACAGGATTATGTGAGGCACCACACCTGGCCCATTTTTTTACAAAAATAATTTTATATCTTAGTTCTTTCTGGTACTTCTTCACATTAGATCAAATATAACTATTTACACACTTTTCTTCATTTCCTTAAAGCTTATCTGAAAAATGAAAACATTTGATTTGCGGTATTCTATAAGTCTCCCATAAATATATTTAATTTTCTATAAAAAATACCTTTAACATAAGAAATACCTATATATGTGTATGCATGTCTACATATACACATATAATATGTGTATTCCATTCAGACTTCAAATCTAAGATGTTAGAACTTTAAGTCTTTAAACATAACAAGTCACAGATATTTAAGTGGTCTGAGATATAAGCATCAGTGTACATTCCCAAATTATGGAGGAAAGGTGATCTTATCGCTAGTCTGAAAATCAGGGGTTTTTCTTGTGTCTATAAGGATGGTGTGTGTGTACATGTGTGGATGCATGTGGGAGGTGTGTGCACATGTGGGTGCATTCCTGTGGAGGTCAGAGGTTGACCCGGAGTGTTTTCCACACACACTCTCTATTTACTGGGCCAGCCTCTCTTGCTGCACACCAAGACTGAGGATTCTGCTAACCTAGCTATCCAGTTTGCCCAGGAACCCTTTGTCTCTGGCTGAGCTGAGATCACAGGCCAGCCATCACACCCAAACTGCTTTCCCGAGCTCTGAGGGTCTGAACTCAGGTCCGAACTCCTGCATAGTTGGTACTTCATCTACCAAGCCGCCTGCCTGGCCTCTTACGTGAAAACTTTACGGGAAACAACGTATTCTCTGTCTAGCAGGGATTTGGTGGTTTTGTCCTGAAGGAGATACGAGATGCTCTTTCTACCCGGGGGTGTCCTACAGCTGTGTTTCTTCTCAGTGCTGCCAATGGCGCCTCTCTCTGCTCTGTGTGTTTTCTAGTGAATTTGTTGTAAAAATCCACTTCACAAATACTTTAGACTCTGGCAAGTCAGTGGTTCTCTCACAGCTGCTAGGCTCTGCCTGTCACCGTTCTATGACAGCAGCTAAGATGATATGCAAATTAATGTGTTTAGCTGTGCTCCAACCAAATTCAGAACAGCAGGCTGGGGGCGGGATCTGGCCCCTGGGCTCAATCTTGCTGGCCCTTGTTCTACATATTTCAGACTGACTCACTTCACTTGACTTGATCCTGTCTTCTGGCAGCATTGTTTCATTGACCTTTGAATATAAAGAAGGCAAACCCAAGGATTCCTCATTCTGGCCTAGTAATGAAATGTATTTATTGTCTCTCGTGTTCTTCTGCTGAGTGTACCACATGAACTGTTTACATCTCTGCTTTTAAAGCATTCCATTTATTAAAGTACTAAAATGTATTCTGAGTTGACATTGTCATCATTTTATTATAATAGTTACATTAAGATTTCAGCCTGATTTTGGTCCAACTCCTGAATGTGTGTGTGTGTGTGCATACCTGTGTGTGTGTGTATATGTGTGTGCGCAAAAGGTCAACCATAAAGATCATTCCTCAAGAGCTATCTATTTTATTTCTTGAGACAAAGTCTCTCCTTGGGACTTGGGTTGCTCCACTTATGATGGTTGACCAGTAAGCCCAAGGATCCTCCTGTCCCCTACTTCTCCAGTGTTGAGATTACAGGGGTGTGTTACCACAACTGGCTTTTTATGAGTGCTAGTGATGGAACTTGGGTCTTCACACCTATATGACAAGCACTTTACCAACTAAGCCATCTCTCCAGACCTAGTTCCTGACTTTGAACCCTTAATTTTATATTTGTGTCCATTTGCAGAGTGGTAAACAACCCTGGATTTTCTAACTTGCACTGTTCTGACAGCTTTCTAATCTACCAAAGACTTGTGTCAAACACTACTCCATGAACATATAAGGATGCACCGGTGATTCTATAAACCAAAACCGACAGCTGCAATGTTGTGTGTGGTTGAGGTTGACCCCATGAGAAACTGAAATCATGATGAAAAGCTTCTGGTGGTTACAGTTAAATAATGCTCTTAAGATGCTCACATGATGTGCAATTGCACCATAGACAAGTGCTAAGAACAGGAAAGCTCAGAGGTCCTGATGTGCCTTCCCTGGTGCCATGTTCTCCACTGTGAGGCTGCTATAGGAAATGACCGAGATACGAGTGCTACGGGAACTCTGGCTGAAACTTGGCCTTGACATCTTTACTTGTTACCATGATGCAGCTTTTACAGGCAGTCACACTGAGGTGCCAGGGTGTTTGCAAGGGGCTTGGTTTTTCATTTTCAAAGACACTAACTTGAACTAAAGATCGTTTGAGGAGGAGAAAGGCAGTTCAGTTCATTCTTTTGGAGTCCCTAGCACTCTCAGCAACTGTGTTTACTTCCCAAAATTGGCTCGTCATTTCTTGACAAATGAGGTGATGAATTCTTGATTCCTAAGGAGACTACTCCTTTTTAAGGCTATGGTAGGCACACAGTTTATTAGAAAACTGGTCGACTGTGTGGCTTGATTATGGCTTTGGTAAAGCCTCTAGACAGACAGGTTCCTACAGTAAGAGTGATAAGTTTTTTGCATCCCAATAAGCCTCTCCACTGACACAGCAATCCAAATCAGACCAAATCAGACCGGATTAGAAAAGCCCAGGTTTAATGTGTGAAGTATTCCCAGGCAGCTCTCTGGCCCCCTCAGAGAGGAGATGGGGAAGAGACACTAGGAAACCACGTGTCTGTTTTCAGGGATGCAGCTTATATACCCTGTGGGAGTGGTCTTGAGCCTCTTGGGGGAGGAGCTGTGTTTGGCAGGCTTTGAAGGGGAAAGTTTGGGGAAAGAGATGGGGGAGGGGAGTTGAGGTGGATCTTCCACCAGAACAAAGAGAATAGAGGTGGCAAGTGAGAGACAACTACCATGGACTCTCACCTTCTCCATCACATCAGATGCAAAAATGAGTGAATTCTGTTTTGTTATATTTTTACAAATGAAGTAAATTAAATTGCCCTTTTTTACTGTGCAAATTTGAATGTTCTGAGTACAAAAATAAACCATCAGAAGTGCTGGGAAGGCGGCTCGGTAGTAGAGGGCTTGCCTAGCATGTGGGAGGCCCAGGATTCAACTCTTAGCAACACACACACACACAGAGACAAAGAGACAGAGAGACAGAGAGAGAATATTCAAGCTAGTAAAGTCTGAAGTTCCTCCAATATTTTTCAGGTCCTAAAACCCAAAGGACTCAAGAAGAATTACTTTAAAAAGAAAAGAAATCCACACCTATTCAGTACTTACTGGGTATCAGGCATGCCTTATGTGTACAGTCTCCTCCAGACTCTCCCAACTAGTTAGGAGCTGATAGAGCACCCATCCAATCTACTTCTGATAACTCCAAAACCCCAGTGGTCTCTAAACACCATCTGCCTGTTTTCAGATTCCAACTGAACAACCACATTTGTTATGTGTTTGACGATGGAGGTGTCTAAGTTTATTTAAGGGGTGAGGCAACAGTTTTATGGCAGTTGATGATGATCGGGAACTACTCTGACCAACATTAAAATGAAAGAGGAAATGGAAAGCAAAAAAAAAAAGGTCAAGACAAACACTTGGGCTTCTTCCTGGACACTGCTTTTGCATTTATAAACAAATGCACCTTGGGTTCCACATTGAGCACCTGAAGGGATTTCTTTTCACACCATGAGAACACGGCTAAAGGCACATCTTCAAACCAAGTCCTCGCCAGGCGCCTTGCTCTTGGACTCCTGAGCCTTTGGGACTGTGAGCATTATTTAATTTTGGTTATTTGGGAATGTTTGAAAAGAGATTTACTTTTAAATTGTGGTTAAAATTCTTTGTTTTGTTTTCTGAGACAAGCTCAAACAGGTAGTTTATATTCTCATACTTCTAGCTCTGCAAGTTTTGACTTTAACATTTATAGTGTGGCAGCAAAGCTGGCCTCACAGTACACTGATTTTTAAGACTATTTGGAGGAGCAATTTCAGGTTCACAGCAAAATTGAGTGAAAAGTACAGAAAGTTCCTACATCCAGGCTAGGGAGACACAGTCAATAAAGTGCTTGCTACACAAGGCAGAGGGCCTAAGCTCATGTCCCAGCACCCACACAGAAAGCTGGCATTATGTCTATAATTCCAGTGCTGTAGAAGCAGAGGTAGGTGGACTCCTGGAGTGCATTCAACCTAGACAAAATAGTGAGCTCCAAGTTCAGTGAAGAGAGGCTCTGCCTCAAAAATTAATATGGAAAGTGATTGGAAAAGGCACCCAAAGTCAGCTGTGTACACATAAGTGTATGCAAGCACACACATGTGCATGCAAAATAACACACACAACACATACATATACACATGCATGCACACACACACACACACACACACACACACACACACACTTGCAGTGGAGTTTGTACTGGTGTTGGACACATATTAATGGCATGTGTCCTCCATTATAGTAGCCTACAGAGTAATCCCACCAGCCCAAAGTCCTCCATGCTTTTTTGTGTTCTCTCCCTGATCCAGTCCAGACACTGATCTTTTCCTGCCCCCCAGAGTTTTGCCTTAGGCAGTGTCACTAGCTAGACACACAGAGTTTGGTCTCTGTTACTGGCTTCCTTTTCTTTTTCATACTCTGGTATCTTTCCTCCAAATCTTTTCCTGGCTTGGAAGCTCATTCCTTTTTAGTGAGGAATTCTCTTTAATCTAGATATACCACAGTCTGTTTATCTATCCCTCCAATGAAGGTTTTCCTGACTACTGTTGAGTTGGAGCAATGACGAATATTTGAATATTTGTGCACAGGTTTGAGTTTGTATGTATTTTCAATCCCTTTGAGTAAACACAAGGGTTCTTATGGATGATCTATCAAGACTATGTTGAATTCTGTAGGAAACCACCAGAGGGTCTTCTCAAGTCCCTGTTCCACATGTGCTGCCTGACCAATGCCTGAGAGTTCCTGTTGCCCCTGGTTTTTATGGTGGTTTGTGGAGTGGCTGAGGTGAAGGCTGGAATACATGATAAGAAATGACAGCTGGTGAAAAAGAACACCTGGCCTTTCTTATCAGCCTGCCCTGACAGAGAGGAGGAGAGGGAGAGGGAGAAACCTGGCTGCAGTCAGACACCAAAAGCTAGAGTCAATGTGCAGGGTCTATATGAAAAAGATAATTTGGCTAATATGCACAGAGGAAAAGAAAAAGCAGCTGGTGCTCCGAACCTGGATCACGGGAGGCATGTTTCCCAAAGTCAAATCTCTTATAGATCATGAGTCCCTGTGACTTCCAGAAGACCAGGGTTGTTTTTTAAAATGTATTTATTTTATTTTATGTGTATGAATGTTTCGCCTGTGTATGTTAACTGTACTACATGCATGCCTGGTGTCTGAAGAAGCCAGAAGAGGGCATTGGACCTTCTGGAACTGGAGTTAAAGATAGTTGTGAACCACCATGTAGGTGCTGGGAACTGAACCTCAGTACTCTGTAAGAACAGCCAGTGCTTTTAACTGCTGAGCCATCTCTCCAGCCCCCAAAACCTAGGTTTTGTGTTTATTTTTCATCACTTTGTGGGAAAGCTTTATAAAGTCTTGATTCTTCTGTTCGACTTTTTCTTTACACCTTCTTTGGCAGCAGAGACTTCAGTGGATTTCCTCACACTTTTCACCTGGGAATTAATACATCTGTTTGGTGGTTCCCCCGAGTATCTAATCCTATCCGCTGGGGGTACAGCCAGCCTGTCTGGATAGTGCTCCACCATCTATAACCACTTTCAAGTTTGTACTAAACTAAATGGCAGTCAGTATTCCTTATTACTACAAAGATCCATCCTGCATATCACACAACACTGAGACTGGCCTCGTGCTATCTCTTAAAGGGGAATAATATGCATTTGGGAAATATAGAGGGAAAAAACAAAGAAATATGGAAAAAGCTATGGATACATTAATAATAAAGAGTTATGTCTTAGGTATTTTCTTTAATTGCTGTGAAGAGAAACCATGACCATGGCAACTCTTATAATGGAAAACACTTAATTGGGGCTGGCTTACAATTCAGAGGTTTAGTCCAATATCATCCTAGTGGGAAGAATGGTGGCATGCAGGTAGACATGGTGCTGGAGATGGTAGCTGGGAGTTCTACATCTGGATTGGCAGCAGGAAAAGAGAGCTACAGTGGCCTGACTTAAGCATTTGAAACCTCACAGCCCACCCACAGTGACACACTTCCCAACAGTGCCACTCCCTGGTGACCAGCATTCAAATCTATGAGCTTATTGGGTCCATTCCTATTCAAAGCACCATAAGGTAATACCAAGATCAATTCAGAATGCCTGTGACCAACTCTTCTATGGATCTACAGAGGATCTAATACAAGAACACACTCAAAGAGCAGCAGGAAAAGTTGGGAAGACAATTGAAAAAAAAGCTTTTCCAAAAGGGTACCATGGAAATCCCCAAACAATCCAGGCTGTTGCCAAAGCAATAGGTTGTTCTCCACAAACTGACAGCAAGGCCCTATTGCTGAAGATAACATTTACATGACTCATTCAACATGGAGAGGTAGAGCTGGTGCCTCCATAGAACCTTTACCCCTATGTTCTAGTGTTTTTGGTATGGGCAGCTGCTTTGCAGGCTGCCAAAAGAGAAGCAGATACACCAACCCAGACACAAGAACTTTGATCTACAATGCTGTCCCCCCTCAAGATATGCTAGTGCAAAAAGCTTGTGGGAGTAACTAACCAATATTTGATTTGACCTATGACCCACTCCATGAGATAGAACCCATACCCAGTACTACTTGGGTGGCCAACAACCAGAAATTAAATAGCCCAGGTACCTAGGGTAAAATCAAACACTACTGGTCAAAAAAAAAAAAAGACAAAAAAAGGGGTAACAATAAACCGATATTCTGCTATACTCATAAACCAGTGCCTTACTCAGCCAGCATCAAAATCAAAGAAGCATTCTCCTACAGAAGATGGGAACAAATACAGAAACCCACAGTCAGACATTGCAAAGAAGGAACACACAGCTTTAATTAGGAAGTCTCCATTAAATCCCTCCAGTCAGAGCTCTGGAACCCTGTCAAAGAGGAGGCAAAAAGAGTGTAAGAGCCAGAGGAAATGGATGAGCCCAGGAGAACAAGCACTCTGAATCAACTGAGCAAGGCTCATATGAACTCATAGAGAAGGAGCAAGCACAGGGCCTACACGGGTCTGCACCAGATCCTCTGTGAGTCTGTTATGGCTCTCCAATGTGTGAATGGGTGGATCTCTGGTTTTTGTGCCTGCTCTTGGGCTATTTTCCTTCTGTTGTTTTGTCTTGTCCAACTTTGGTGTGAGGGTTTTTGTTTTATCTTATTACATTTCATTTTATTGAGGAAAGAAAAAAAATTTCCAAAATCCAAGATCCAGAGAGGAAAGCTTCCCATTAAAGGCCCCATTTGAAAGTATTTAATCTTTAAGTCTGCTTTTAAGTAGACTTCGCCAGTTAGGTGAGTGATTCTTGCTGTGTTTGGTATCATAAGTCAATTAAGGATTGATGGACTTCCTTGGTGGAGAGAAAACTCACATAAAGGAATGTTTTCAATTGACCTGAACTGTTCACTAAGACTTAAACACGCAAGACTTGTTTAAGGAGTGAGGGGTTTTGTCACAGTCTGGCTCCTTACAAGACCCATTCCCTGGTGTTGACCACCTTTTTCATTCCCGTTTACCTCTAATGGGTCCTGAGTTTCTTTACTCAAATAGCACCTGATTTCTTAAACTGAAATATTAAGACGTGTGGTTGTATTTCTAGGACCAGACTGAGAGTGTCTCTTAGCCATGCTCCCAAGAGTCAGATATGCAGACAAAGTTAATAGCAGCATTTGAGTGATTTACCCTGTGTGGGTACAGAAAAAGCAGTTAATCCTCCAACAATTTGACAATATGGACTTTAATCTCATTCTGTTGATAAACTAAGATTTAGGAGGGCTAAGTACCTAGCCTAAGTATTTATTAAGCAACTCTTTAAGTGTCTGACACTATGTAAGAGAATCCAAGTGAAGCAAATTGTGGCCTCGGTAAATTTTTACAAGCTATTGTAGGGAATATAAATGCCATTCCAGCCGGGCGGTGGTGGCGCACGCCTTTAATCCCAGCACTCGGGAGGCAGAGCCAGGCGGATCTCTGTGAGTTCGAGGCCAGCCTGGGCTACCAAGTGAGTTCCAGGAAAGGCGCAAAGCTACACAGAGAAACCCTGTCTCGAAAAAACCAAAAAAAATAAAAAAAATAAAAATAAAAAATAAAAAATAAATGCCATTCCATGGGTAAAGTGTTTCCTGTATAAACCTGAAGACCTGAGCTCAGATCCTCAGCACCCATGTAAAAGGTGAGCAAGGTAGCACATGTCTATGACCCACCACTGGGGAAGACAAAGACAGGTGGATCTTGGGGTCTCTGACCATTCAGTCTAGCCAAGATGGCAATTTCTAGGTTCAGTGAGAGTTCTTGTCTCAAAAAATTAGGTGGAAAATGATAAAGATACCCTAAGTCAATCTCTAGCTTCCACATACACACACATAGATGAGCAGAACTTCACACATGTGCATACACACGCGTGCACGCACACACACATACACTATACAAAATAAAATACACAAATTTGGAATGCCAGCACTCAAGAGACATTTCAAGATCACCCTCAGTTATATAGTGAGTTTCAGGCCAGCCTGAGCTACATGAGGACCTGCGTCAAAAAATAAAACAAAAACAAGCCAAAACAAAATTTGATATTTTTAAAATATCTGTTTGAGATTATAAAATCAATATTCAGACTTATGATTTTATTATAAACCCCAACCTAATGATTCAGAGGTCTGGCCTCCTCCCAAACTCTGGGTGCTGACTTAAGAAATGAGGCAACCATGACACCTAAGCAAGGAACATACCCTAGACACTTGAACTTGAGACAAAGCAAAGACCTGTGCATAAAACAATAACATGTAAGAATCACAGACTCGTTTCCTGATTTGTCTGTGTAGGATGATGAACACAGCTTTCTGTGGCATTAAATGTGCAATCAATGCATCCGTCTCCACTTTCACTGTGGTGTCAATTATCCCGTGGCTAACTACAATCAGAAAATGTTGAATGGAAGGTTCCAGAAACAAACAATTCTAAAGTTTTAAACAGCATGCCTTTTTGAGAACTTCTAGTGCCCATCTGTGAGAGAAGCAGCCTTACTCCTCACATTAACTCTGTATAATCTGCCCGTTGGTCCTTACTCTCTTAAACTTCACAATGCTTTCCTTTAACATCCATCACTAACACCCACAGCTTTCCAGAGGAGAGAAGCTTTAGAGCTTTGCTGCTTTGAAGTGTATTCCCCTCTGTGAGCAGTGGCAGAGGACTCTGTGATCGTACCGGCCAGGACAGAAAGAGCAGGGCAGTTTTTAGATCTGAAGATGCATTCATGTCCCAGCCTCTAGTTCCCTTCCTGTCCCATGTCCTCTTTGTCCCATCCCTCCTGATCACCCAGAGGCATTGACAGGTGTTCATTTTTCGATCTTTCCCTTCTCTTTGACCTATGCATTCATTCATCTACTTGTCAAGCATTTATTCATAGTGCCAGGTGGGAGGCCAACCGTAGAGATAGAAGGATAACATCGTACAGTACTCCTAGTCTTGGGGCACGGAAAGTCTAAAAGAAAGACAGATTTGGAAACTGTTGCCATGTTTCTGGCAAATTCAACTGTACAGTGGAGGCTGTTGACCTAGTCCCTGCAGTGACGCTGGCCCTGGTAAGGAAGGCAAAGGTGATGTGTATGGCCAGAGTGTAGACTTGTTATGGGACATATTGAAGCATGCACCTGCCAGCCTGAGTAACTGTGCTTCACAGTACTGTGAGCATTCAGAGTCCACCCCACAGGTGAGTTGGGGAAACTTCAGCAGGAGAGAAGAGTGGGTATACATTAATTTTAGAAAGATCAGCCAGCAGCTATGTGGAAGCAGAACAGACCAAATGGACAAAGAGAGGGTGCAGGAAATCTCAAGAGAATAAGGGAGAAGTTAACAGGGGCAGAATCTTCAAGGCTATAGATTGATCTTAGGTGAGGAATGAGTGATGCGGAGAGGATTCTCATATTTCCAGGGTGAGTAACCAAGTGAATGGTGGTGGCATGGATTAGGACTGGAAGCTGGCTTACTTATGGGGCATGACAGGTTTAAGTCAAGGGTTTGGGAGAAAGACCTGGACAGTAGATCCCACAATGGAGCCAGATGATGGAATGACTTGTCAGTAGGTCTATGATTGGAACATAAGTGTGGTCTTAGGGTGGCACCAAAAGACAGTAGTGCCTTCCTGGGGCCAAATGCAGGAACTTGGGGTGGTATAGTGCCTCTGTGTCCCCTCACTAACTTCTTCACTGCCATCGCAGGAGGTCATCGGAATACCAAGGGATCTGTGGAGGCAAGGCAGTGTAAATGGTTGTGTACTTCAGAGCAAAATGACTTTGGAGGAGCTGGCGTTCTGACACACTCAGCACTCGGTATCCCAGCTAAGCACCACACAAATTTTATTTTGAGTTATATCATAAAGCTCTTGTCTTCATTTTGCATGACTATTTCCCCCACAGCACCACCACTAATTCTGGTACTGGACACAAGGCCTCACGCATGTGTGTAGATCATATGCATTAGTGATTAACTCCAAGTTACCAATAATGCATTGGTGTCACATTACGGAAAGAAATAAAAGCACTTCCCCAAGGAATCATTTGACCCAGAGAGTCTAGACTTGAATTCTTCACCTCATGCTCTCCGTGTCTTCCATCTCCTGCTGCCTGCATCACTGAATCTGTGCCACCTTCTGTCCCTGTGTCTGTCCTTGTGTGTCTGTCTGTATGTGTCAGTGTGTGCTATGTGTCTGATCCTAACAAACAGCCTTTGCTCTTCTATGTTTCCAGCTTTCACCACACAGTACACATGCATCATTCTGCATGGAAGAGTCAATAACAAGATACTGCTGCACCTTAGTTCAGATTGTAAAAGTTGACTGTACAGAAAATCCAAGGCAAGCAAGGTTGGTTGTTGCAGCTCTCTTGGGAGCAGGTCAAACAAACAGGCTGAGTGCACAGTGGGATAGCTGTCTTAAGTGACTTTCAGGTGTGTGATTAGCTCTGGCTGTGAGGTCTAGCAAAATTTCCAGTTTCTTAAACAGAGATATTTCCAGAACACTGAGCTACAGCCCACCCCTCCTTTTAATTTTTTGAGTCAGATTTCACCAAGTTACATAGATTGGCCTCAGATTCTACCTGTAACCCTTGAGATCCATCTACCTCAGCCTTTTAAGTAGCTGGGAGCACATGCTTACACCAGAATACTTCAAATATTGTAGAATATTTCAAGTTGGGAATCATTACTTTAAATCAACCCTCCCTCAAGAAAATAAAGTAGCTCTCAGTTCATAATATATGCCTAACCTCCTAAAGAATGCTGATCTAGGAAAGGCTGGTGGACACAGTCTTTGATTCGTGTGGAAGAATTGTTTATGAGTGACGTCCTGTGTGAACCCTGATTAGTGAGAAGGGTCTCAAAGTCACACTGCGAGTCCTATGTAATCCTCCTCTGAAGGCATCAAAGATATTTCATCCTTACAATATTACTTCATGCGCATGAAAAACTGAGCCTCGGTATAGGAACATAGGTCACACCTGCATAGGGTATGTGGTAACCACCAGCAACTCAAAAACTGCAGATAATTCTGAGTTTAATGTCAGAGGTAAAGTGGCATCTTTCATCAGGTCCCACAGCAAGAGGCCCTGCATGATCAGTAACTGAGAACTTACAAAGCAGCTATTGGATGCCTGGCAACACCACCTTGTATCTCTCCTCCTTTCCAAAGAATAAGGTCCTAAGCCAGAGGCCTGGGTCACTAGGCACGGCAGCAAATGAGGAACTGACCTGTGTCTAACATGGGCAGGAGGGGCTGGAGAGAAGGCTCAGAGATTAAGAGCATTGGTTGCTCTTATAGAGGACAGAGCGTTGGATCCACACACACATGGATTACAACCTTCAGAAACTCTAATTCCAGGAGATCTGATACCCTTTTCTAACTTTTGTGGGCACTATGCATGCACATCCATACATCCTGGTAAAAAAATTCATACACACAGAGTAAGAATTAAAAACCCAAAGACCAAAGTCCATAGACATGAGTGTGTTTCCCAGAGAGATATTGAAGGGTAGCTTTTCACTGTTTTTATTTTTCCTAAATGTGGATGAAGCTGACCTCAGAGAACGTGATGCCCATGAGGAATTGAAGGACACAGCCCCTGTGAGGACATGGTCCCCCGAAGGCACAGTCCTGTGAGGACATAGTGCCCTGAAGGAGGTACAGCTCCTTGAAGAAATGGCTCCCAGGAAGACACAGCTGTGTGTGGACACAGGCCTCTCACCCCTACCCCTCAGTGAGGTCATGGTCCCACTCTCTCAGGGCTGATATTGTAATGAGGCCGCTGACAAAAATGTCATAAAAAGAAACAATGAGCATTTTATGGAGGAATTAACACACAACTGACAGATAAATGAGGACTCTCTTGTGGGATAAAAGATGTCGGAGAAGGTGTCTGGGAGTGTGATGCTCAGCTGCTGAGATCTGCAGAACAAAGTGTAAAAGAGCTTTTAATTTTTATTTTATGTGCATAAGTGTTTTTACCTGCATGCGTGCATGTGTGCAGTGCCAGCAGAGGCCAAAGAGAGCCTCAAACCCCTCAGGTTGAAGTTACAGATGATTGTGAGTCATCATTTAGGTGTTGGGAATCCAACCTTGGTCCTCTGAAAGAGCAGAGCCATCTCCAGCCTGGGGAAGAGTCTTGAAAAGTGTGCACTCTGTGGCATGGTAACGCACACCTGAGGCTGAGACCCCAGGCTGGCTTGTACAATGAGCTCCAAGGGTGTCAAGGGCTATCTCAAGGCAAACAGAAGAGGACCAAGTGTGTTCTTGGCAGAGAGAGGTGCAACAGGAGCTTTGACTCTGAGGAAAAGTGGAGTTCTGTACCTAATGAGGCCACCTGCTCTTCCCAGGTCTTTCTTGACACTGTCTGGTGATTTCTTAGCAGCCTGAGTAGTTACATATAGTTGTCACATGGCTCCAAGGAGAAACCTGAGGTTCTAGGCTGAGTGGGTTCATCAAACCCATTCCTGAGTCCCCACTTATTTCACTGCATGAGAGTCTCTGGTGGTTCTGAGGTGCCTTGCCTAGCGCAATCTGGTCATTGTACATGTGCAGATAATACTTCTTTGAAGTCCTTCCCCAGACCCAAATTCTTGAAGAGGTCTTCAGAGGTTGGGGGAAGGTCTGTAAACTAGGAATGAAGTGTGCCCTCTGTTCTCAGCACAGCCTGTGTCCAGTTAGTTCCTGTTGTAAGGGTGTTATGTAAACATTGGCTCCTTCACCTACTGATTTGAAGGCACCTTTAAAGCAGCCACTTCCCAGTGCTACATCAGGGAAACATGTAAGAAGTGTGGTGCTCAGATCAACTCCCTATTCTGAGCTCTCGATGCTGTGGTCAGTATGGTCTGTCTAGATCAAGTGCAGACAAGGCCCTCGGGTCAGGAGCAAGGGCTTCATGTGACCCACTAAACTTGAAAAAAGCCAGACTGGAAGGCCCTCGCACGACCTTAAGGACTCGGAGGATCTCGGGGTCTCATCAAGTCTCAGTGCCAAATCCTGGACAATTGAGTCAAATGGCTGAATGTTAAAGGAGGCCCAGATAGTTAGTGTTAAAAGGACCAGAGATTAGTCCTATCTCTGGAAAACATTGTTTTAAATTTTCTGATTGGAGACCAGTTTGAAAAGTTGGATTTTCTGTTTACCTTTTTTTTTTTTTTTTTTGGAGGTAGGGTTTTGTACAACCCATCCTGATACAAAATGAATACCTAGCTGAAGATGACCTACCTTAAATGTCTGATCCCTTTGCTTCCACCTCCCGAGTGCTAGAATCACAGGAGTGGACCCCCTTCCCCAGCCAAAAGCTTGTTTTTAAAATGTGAAGTCCAATTTTGGTTGGAGGCGTGGTGTTACTGATCCCATCTCTAAGGAACGAAGTGCTAAGTGGAGGCAGACGTTCTGACTGTTGCTCATGTGTCCTCCAAAGAGAGAGCATGCTCCCAGAGAGGTGTCTCTCCTCCTCTGCCTGACTCATGACCCCTGTGTGGAACTGAACAATGGGCCTTTTTCTTGTGCTTCGGTTTTTGTCTCACGTTGGGTTCAGTTGCTGACTGAAACATTCAGATCTTTGCTATATTCCTATGCATGTGACTTCAGGAGCAATCAGGACACTATCCAAAAGTGGCACCAAAGTTTACCTGACACAGGTACTTGGCTCTTCAAGGTGGATTGGGAAACTGCTGATGACTGAGAACTGTTGGCTTGTACTCAACCTGGCAGGCATGCCACAGCCCCATGGAGCATGTGACTTTCCCACAAAGACTGTCCATGACTGCTTGGGTAAAATGGTGGCCTGGTTCTGCTTCAGGGCTTCTGGTCTGTTTCCAGCAATCAAAGTACTTATTGACTCTGCACTAAATGGAAGGTACCTTGGGATACAACCTGAATAAACTTTTGTTTGGTTTTGTGTGTATGTATGTTCATGTGTGTGTACCTGTGTGGAAGTGTGCATATAATGTGTGTGCATGTACATGGGGAAGCCAGAAGTCAACCTTGGATGTCCTTCTCGATGGACTCTCTGCCTTATTTTCTGAAACAGGGTCTCACCCTGAACCTGGAGCTCACCTATTCACCAGCCTGGCTAGCCATCAATTTCCAGGGATCCTGAAGTGTGTTCCTCCCAGAGCTAGGCTCACAGGTGCACATAACAGCACTCTGCTTTTTACACTGGTACTGGGGATCTGGACCCGGGTCCTCGTGTTCCCTTGTTTTACTGACCAAGTCATCTTCCCAGCTTTGTTGAGTCTTTTTGAGACAGTGCCTTAAGAAGTAGCTCAGGTTGGCCTTGAACTCTTGACTTTATGTCAGCCTTGCTGAGGACTACAGGCATGAACCATCACACCCAGGAGACTTCTAACTTTGCTTGGGTAACAAGCACACTGACATTAAAGGGTGGAAAGGATAAGGAGTCTGGTGTGGCGGGAGGTGACAGCCAGTGGGTCAGAGCAGCTCGTGCTCACTGTGGGCCGAGTGGGCCGAGTGGGCCTGGGATAAATCCGTGATTCTCAGCTTCTCTGGACATGACGGCAATTTGGAGAGGGTTTTTAAGATGCTAAGATGGTTTGGTTGTCTCTGTAGGTTTCCCCATCATAATCTTGACTCCCCTTGCTCATAGAATCCCTCTTCCTTCTCTTCAACTGGACTCCTGGAGCTCAGTTTGGTGCTTGGCTATGAATCTCTGCATCTGCTTCCATCAGTTACTAGATGAAGGCTCTATGATGATAGGGTATTCACCAATCTGATTACTGGGATAAGCCATCTCAGACACCCTCTCCACTATTGCTAGTAGTCTGTGCTGGGGTCATCCTTGTGGATTCCTGAGAGACAGCCAAACCAAGCTAGTGGGAACTCGTAAACTTTAGACCAACAGCTGTGGAGTCTCTGTGGGACTGAACTCTGCATAATCGAGACAGTTGTGTAGCTTGATCTGCTTAAGGAGCCCCCTGGCAGTAGGATGAGGATCCATCCCTGGTGCATGAGCTGGTTTTTTGGAACCCACTGCCTACGGCGGGACACGATTCACAGTTGTGATGCAGGGGGAGGGGCTTGGACCTGCCTCAGTTGAATGGACCAGGCTCTGCTGATGGGTTGCAGGGGAGGCTGGGGTGGCAGGAGGAGGGAAGAGAGATCTGTGGTTAGTATGTAAAATGAATTTAAAGACATCTTAATAAAGAAAAAAAGGAAAGAAAAAATGCTAAGATGGGGCCACATAGCCAGGCATAGAAAAGGTGTAGTGACTTTAGGGTTACAAAGGGAAGTTCTAGAAACCAGGACTGCTTGGTTGTAGTAAAAGCCTGGTATCAAGCAGAACAAGAGAAGGCAGAAGTTAGGTTTTATCTAACGGACACAAGGCCTGGCAGGCCAGACCAAGGGGTTTTGGGAACGACCTGGGCACGGACTGCAGGGGTACCCTACTTTTCCAGCTAGAACATCCCAGACTTCATGCCTCCCGCCATCCCCTTCGTCCCACTTCTGCCTCCTGACTTGGAACCTTGGTTCAACAGGTAATAATTGCGAGGACCTCATGGGCTCCTCATTCTCTAATATACAGCCACTTAGTGATGGCACAGTGATGGGACCCAGGTCAGCTGCCTGTGTAATTCCTCTAAAGGCCATGAGAGGGCACCACAAAAAGCCATCACAAGGCGAGGGGACCACCCAGCACCTTTCAGAACAATGGGTCCTGGCGATGGTAGCACTTCATCATCACGCCCTTTGCTACAGTGGTTTGTCTGATAGTCTCTACTTTTCTCTACTTTTCTTTTTATTTTTGCTTATTTTGTGTATGAGTGTTTGCCTGTGTACATGCATGTATACCACTTAAGAGCCTGGTGTCCCCGGAGGTCAGAAGAGGTCATAAGATCCCCTAGAACTCGAGTTACTAGTGGTTGTGAGCCACCATGTGAATGCTGGAAATTAAACCTGCAAGACCTGCAAGTGCTCTTAACTCCTGAGCCATTTCTCTGTGCCCCTTTTCTTTTTAAAGGTAGGCCAGGGTTAAAATTCTGACTCTACTGTGGTTAACAGTGGGTTGGAGCAGCTGTGTATAGGGATGGATGGATGGTTGAGTGGAGATGTACAATGGACAGATAAAGGATAGATGTTTTAGTAGAAGGCTGTCTCTCTAGAAAGAAATATTCAACTGCCAGCCAGCATTTTTTAAGACTTTAGATGAGATTCTGCTAAAGCTTGAAGGATATAAATTTCCCATTCCTGCCCAGCTCACCAAATTGAATACAGTACCTGGACTATAAATCTGATTTTTATTATTTGTTTTTTGTTACTTATTTATATTATATTTATCATTTTATTTATTTGTTTTTTATTTTTTATTTATCTGATTTCCATTTATTTATTTTTATTTTACTGTTTATTGCATTCTTATTTACTATATTTCATTATCATTATTTTTATGATGGAATTTATGTAAAATACTACTTCAAGTTAGGCTGTGTTTTAATGGCACAGGAGGTGAACAGTCCCAGCTGAACTCTAGGCTCAGCATTTCCTGACTGTGCAAGCACGTGGGCATAGTTGCAGCTCTTCAGCTGGGAGCAAACAGAGCAACTGAAACTCTGCCATGCTTCCTGCTCTATGCAGAGGCACTTCCAGAACCCCAGGGAACACCCTGGCTCCTGCTTTCCACTCTCAGCCTTGTGATGCAGCTGTAGCCAAAGCCGCCTGTGCCTGGCCATGCTAACTGGTCCATGGCAATAAGATGTGCATCAGAGGCTGGGAAGGATGCTCCCTCCTGATTTTGTTGTCATTGTTCTTGTCCAAGCACAGCAAAAGACTGCTGATCTGGGTCTCCACAGTCACGACTTGATCTCACTAAAAGGCTATTGATAAGTTTTGTAAGGAACATAATCCCTTGATGATACCAAATGGGTATCAGAAAGTTTATTGAAAATGTTAGTGTTGAGCAGAGTCATAGAAAAGGAAAAATAAAGGTGTGGTTTGGGCTCATCTAGTTCTGGAGACAAAATTGTGAATTCTGGAAGTCTGTGAATGCTAAGGTGAGAGGTGCTTATGACATCTGAGATTTTGGAAGGGAAACAAATTGCCATGTGCACTGGAATGGCTTTTGACACACTAGTGAGGTTAATTTCTTAGGAGTGGGAGGAAAATCAGCAGAATCACAGAGGAATGTTCAGGCAAGAACTGCAGCCTCCATGTGGCAGAAGGGGAATTGAGGTGGGGAAGTGATCTGCCGCCGGGGATAGTCGAGAAAAGTTCAAACACACTCTAGAGAAGGGAAAAGCTAGACGTACTTGGGCTGTGTGGCAGAAACTCAGGCAGGAGACGATTCAGAATGAATCAGATGAAGGAAGAGACCCGAGGGTGTGCTCAGTGGAAGAGTCTGGGGATCGCAGAATGCTTGCCTCCAATTTAAAAGGTACATGGGTTCAGCAGGTGAAGGTACTTGCTATCAAGACTGACTTGAGTTCAATCTCCAGAACCCATATGACCCCTGAAAGAGTTCTGACCCACACATACATGCTATGCCATTCAATATTTACACATACACAGAATAAAATGTAATATTAAAAAGGTACATCCGAGGTCAGCTTAATAACAATGTGTTGCCATCAGCATCATGTCATTAACATGTGTTGCCTCCAGGGCTGCCTTTGGCTTCACCAGTGTGCCCTGTGCTTCAAGCCTCTCACTAACTTTCTTTCTGTAAGTGAGGTGGATCAGGTCAAACATTATTGACTTTATCCCATGTGGGAAGAACCTAGAACACATGCATTCTCTGTGTAGTCCTGGCTGTCCTGGAACTCACTCTGTGGACCAGGCTGTCCTTGAACTCACAGAGATCCACCTGCCTCTGCCTTGTGAGTGCTGGGATTAAAGGCATTTTAAACAACCTTGACCAGTTGTTTATTATTATTATTATTATTATTATTATTATTATTATTATTTCAAAAATAAAGCCTTCCTTAATGTGCTTTCTTTAAAATTCAGTCAGAAAATAAATTTCTTTCTTGCCAATCAAGGAAACAACATACATTCTAGATAGAATTCCCTTGTGTTCACAAATTACTTCTACCCCACCTTCAAGTGACATTGGAAAAAAAAAAGACTCATCTTAAGACTTATGACTTATTTATACCTGTTCTACAACTCAGATTTGTCCTGTTTGATGGACAGATATGCAAGCCCTCTGTGTCCTCCTGTGCATAATGATGCTGGTCAATATATTCTGCAGTGTGTGTGTGTGTGTGTGTGTGTGTGTGTGTGTGTGTGTGTGATCAGTATACTCTGCAGTGTGTGTTCAGTACAGATTGTACAGATTGTGCATGTACGTGTATGTGCATGTGTGTTTTCAGTATAGATTATGCATATACATGTATGTGTGTGTGATCAGTATATTCTGTAGTATGTTTAGTACAGATTATGCCTGTATAAGTGTGCATGTGTGTGTGTTCAGTAGCAAATTCTGCATGTATGTGTATGATTTTTAGACTCTGTCTTTGTATTTGTGTGTGTGTATATATATATATATATATATATGTGTGTGTGTGTGTGTGTGTGTGTGTGTGTGTGTTTATTGTATGTGTATATGTGTGTATATCGTGTATTTCTGGGTATGTATATGTGTATGTGCTTGTGTGCATGTGTGTATATGTGTGCATAAGCATATATGTGATCTGTAGACTCTGCATGTATATAAACGTGTGCATGTGTTCATGAGTGTGTGTAACAGAGAAGGAGCAAGAAGGAGGAAGGCAGAGAGGGAGAGATCAATAGACTCTGGGTGTATGTTTGAATATTTCCAATGTCACCCTCTGGATTTTGATGTTATAAGAAAAGGGTTTAATTCATCTTTTGTTAGTGGCTATAGTAATAATGCAGTATCTTGTGAAATCCATCTTCTGGCTAGAAATCTATCACAGCCTAAAACTGTAACTCCATGTAAAGGAGGAAAGTACAAGTCACATTCTATTTCCATTTCCCCAATGAATTATTCAATCTCCTAAAATAATGTGGTGTTTTGGGCTGGATGTCCTATATTTAGAATGAGGCGATGACACCTCCCTTCCCAGGACTCATGGGGCTGAGTTAGAAGCTGATGGTATGTGTTATTAAGGTGCTCTGTGAATTAGAGTTCAGTTGTCTCAATAGTAAATAGAAATGCCCTGTCTACCAAGAAAAATCAGTGTTTGAATTTTTTGCAAATAACTTGCTTGCAAAAGATGTGTTTAGATTGCTTGAATTCTCTTATAACTTGATTTACTATCAAATTAATTTAACCATAGTTATTTTAATATGGAAATGTTTTGTGTTAGCCTTTTCTTTTTAAAATGAAACACAAAGCTTCAATTTTCTATTTAAATGTCTATTACAAATTCCAGGACAAAGCACCAAAGCCGATGTACAGACAGTTCTGCTTTAGTGACATAGAATCAAAGCACATGAATGAACTTGCTGCTCAGCCCATGGAGTGATAATGGACCTTGATTAAAGGCCCCCCCTCTGGTTTCTGTTAGAATACACACTAAACTTTTCTGAAAGATGCTAATGTGATTATGTTTTTCTAAATATCCTTAAACAAAATCAAAAGTTTTTATTGGGACATGACATAATCTATAAATCACTCAAAACCATAGAAATGTTTTTAAAAAATCTCTGCAGAGACATTTGGTAGCTATTTACTATAGCACACAGCTTGGATGGCTGTATTATATACTGTGGCATAATATGAGACTCCATGTTCTAAAATTGTTTAACACGGTGCTTGTGGCCATATGTTATTCTGAAGGACATGCAACTTTAAATAGACTTCTCTATTATTTCCATAAATGTACTCTTGTTTTAACCAGAATACAGGCTGTGCATATTTTTCCACTTAAAATTTCAACATTTTAAAATATTGTTAATTACAATACATCTGTTTTTAATAGACTTGTAACATTTCGCCTCATGACCGAACTAATTGCTTCAGTTTCCTGTTATGCATGCTGTTAGTCTTTTCCCTTGTCATAAGCAAGGCCATGATGAACAAAGATAAAAATTTTAAGGAAAATAGAATTCTATGGCACCTGAGACAAACCTTCATGTCTCAGGAAATGGAGAAAGAGTGTAAACCTGAGTGGAGGGAGCCCTAAAAATAAAATACTTATGAGAAAGGTACCAGGGGTGGGGTAAAAATGTAGCCTCATGCTGTACTCTTTCCCAAACCTACCCTTTATTTGTAGGGACGATGCCCCAGCTCTCACAGAAAAATGGAGAGTCATTTTCATTTGGTCTGAGAGGAAACATGTTTTACAAATCTGTGGTTGACAAAACCTTTCTTTACCTTAATGAGGAGCCTTTAAGAAAGGGACATCCTAAAACATGGATGTTTAGACATATTTTACTCTGGTTATTGAGAATACATATATTTTCATGAAGTTACTGTGAATATCAGCCTGTGATCTGATATTAAAATAGGAAGCTAATGCCTAAAATTCATGGCTTCTACTGCTGCCTTAAAAGTAAAAGAAATGTGTTCTCTCAGGGAAGAAAAATAATTTCTAATCTAGTGCCCTGTTTCCAATGCATTTTTGCTGTTCCCCCTGTCCCCTGAAACCTTAATCACCATCTTTCCTTGATGGCTCCACAACACGGCATGACCTCTATCGTTATCTATTACTCTCTAGCCTTTATAATGACATATGTCATCTTCTATAGACAGGGTTCCTTAGAATACCATCTTCTATACACATTCCTGCTGCCCTCATTCTGTCATGTGACAGCCCACTCATACACAGGTGACCCCAAATATGCACAAACCCCTAATTCACCCAAGATCCCCAGTCTGAGATTCTTCCTTTTACACTTCTCCACCTGTATCCTGTAACGCAAATTCTAATATTGTCTTTTAATTAAAAATCCCAGTGCCAGATATTGGGGTAAATGCTGAAAGATCAGAAAGACAAAGGAACAAGCCACATCTTACCTCTAGGACACCTCAGTCTGAAAAAGCCTCTAGCTTTTTCTAGAAAAGGATGCTTCCGCCGAAAAGCCTCAGTCAATAGGCCTCTTATGGTGATATTTGTGTACCCCAAGAAAGCTTATCTGAGGATCAGAGGACAAAACCAGCCACTGTATTAAACATAGAGATCATGCAGTGGTGGCACAAGCCCTTAATCCTAGCATTCAGGAGGCAGAGATCCATCCGGATCTCTGTGAGTTCAAGGCCACACTGGAAACAAAGCCAGGCATAGTGGCACACGCCTTTAATCCCAGCACTAGTTAACCATAGAGGTCTGGAGGTCTGTACAGACAGACAGGAAGTGATAGAGCTGGGCAGAAAGAGGAAGTGATGTAGCTGGACAGAGAGAGGAAGAAAGATGGCAGGGCACAGAAAGGATACAGGTATGAGTATACAGGAAGTAGCGCTCTTTGGCTGAGGATTCGCTAGCAGTAAGAACGTGGCTGGCTTCTTTCTGCTCTCTGGTCTCTCAGTTTTCACCCCAATATCTGGCTCTGGGTTTTTTATTAATAAGACCTTTTAAGATTCATCTTACATCCTCTACCCGAATAAGCTTCCTCAGCCGAAAAGGCTTCTAGTTCCTGTCTCTAGTTCCTGTCTCAACCTCTCTAGTGCTGGGTTTAAAGGTGTGTGTGATTTCCAAGCAAAGGCATGAGATCTCAAGTACTTGGATTAAAGATGTGTGCCACCACTGCCTGGCTCTGTTTCTCTCCTAGACTGAGTCAATTTCACGTAGTCCAGGGTGGCTTTGAACTCTCAGAGATCCAGACAGATCTCTGCCTCCTAAGTGCTAGGATTAAAGGTGTGTGCCACCACTGCCTGGCCTCTATGTTTGATCTAGTGGCTTGTTCTGGTCTCTGATCTTCAGGCATATTTTATTAGGGTACACAATATATCACCACAGTACCCCCTTACCAACACTAAAAATACAATATCCAGATAGTACCTTTCCCCATAACACCTCATTGCCAATGCTTGTCACCAAGGCTGCTTTTCAATCACTCTTCCCTCCTCAAGCATGAGAGTCAGTTGGTGTTGCCTCATGGTGAAGAAGATACTGGCTCTCCAAGAGTCAAACTTGGGTTTGAGTCCCATCCTGCTTTCAATAGCTGAATGCCTCTAGCATGTTTTTTAATGTCAGAGATCTAGTATGGATCCACACAGCCACACGTAGGATAGCCGAATAACTGCCACACAATATACACAATGAGTAATTGTCACTTTTGCTTTGTGCTGTCGTTTTTACTCATCCTTTGTTCATCCCACACAATGACAGCTGGGGTTTTTTTCCTTCTTTCTTGCCTAACAATGGCAATAATGTACTGATTGCTCTTTCCTCCTTGTGTCTCTTTTTCTATGTATCATGTATATTCCATCAAATTCACCCAAAAAACATCTGACCCATGACTCCCCTATTTGTAGTGGTATTTGATCCACCCATGATCTTGGGCTATATGGCCCAAAGGAGGCGCTGCTTCCTGCCGTCATTTGTGACCTCTGGTAAGAAGTTGGAGAAGGGTCACATGCCCCTTCTCCCTGCTCCGGACTCTTACTTGCAAGGCAAATTTGACCCCACTCCTCCACCCCTGGTCAGATCAGAGGACGACTTCTGCTATCTACTCCATTCTGTAATTGTGCGTGTACTTCCTCAATTTATATCTTAATAAATTCTGTTACCATTTTAATAGACTCACGTGGATTGATCATAAGTATTTGATGTCCTCCTTGCAGTCTAACAAAGGCTAGAGTCCTTAGCCCCTGAATCACCATAGCTATGAACAAGCAGAAACATCTCATGATAGTTGTTACTGGAATAGCATTTCTGTGGGTAAAACATAGAAAACATAGAAACATCCAATTTTAGAAACTGCAAAGGTTGTTGAACATTAACAGGAACCCAAGTTGGGGCAGATACGAACACAGATGCACATATCCTCTGCCACAGATGGCCATGGTAAACTATTATGTCCATGAGCTGTTCCCTCGCACCATCCTCTTCACTGTCTTCTACACAGCCTGTTGTCTGTCACACTAAACTATCTCCAACCTCCACATGTTGAAGGTCTTGAAATAAACCATTCATCTGACTTCACCAAGTTCTTTTCAAATAGGCCCAGGGTGGCCATGGTAGGAGTCTTCTAGAACCAACAGTCTTCAAGAAAACATCAAAGGGACTTGAATTGAAAATACATATAATAGAACATTCCATTTCTTAATTACTCTTTTAACTCCTTGGCTCAGATTTTCTCTTACATTGTCTTCATAAAACCATCATGTTTGAGTGCATTTGACCACATTTGAGCATAGCTCACCATCAAGGCCATAGATTCCTGTCTCAGTATTTCAGCCTGTACTTTAAGAGACTGTTAGTCCCTAATCATAAATCCAATAGTAATGACAGAAATGATCTTCTAGTTGTTTCGTGGTGTTAATCATAGTACTTGAAAATACTAGTTCTTGATCAAATGTTGATGTAACGCTTTCTCCAGCCAGACTTTAGGTCTCTTCACCAGGATTAACTAGAACCTATTATATACTATGTGTGGAGAAAGGGAAATCACTAATTCATTTTTGATGTCTACTGTATTCCAGGAGTCGTCCAAATTGCTGAGGAAACAGGGGTCACAACAAAGTGGCTGGTGTTCTGCTGTAGTAAATATTACAGTATTGGGGAGCGGTCATCTGGCAAATGAGCCAATGAGAATATAAACATAAGTGATATTACAGAAGATAACAGAGCAGGGCAGACACTTATGTCTGTGTTGGCCAGAGAACATCATCCTTCCTAAAAAAGCTGAATGTTTGAGTTAAGATTTGAATGTATAAAGAATAAACTTGCTAAAGTCTAGTGCAAGGGTATTCTATTCGGAGAAGAGCAAGTACAGAGGTCCTGAGGTGGAAATGAGCTTGGCATGCTCCAGATGACCTAGACTGTCATTATGAAGAAGGAATAGATGTGAGACAAGATTTTTCTCATATAGGCCTTAAATTGCAATGAAGGGTTTGGAGAAATTTAAATATAAAAGATGTAAATACATAAAGCACAGTTAAATTTTTTTTAATATATGACTCTTACTATACTGCTTAGGAAAGGACCACAGACAAACCTGTTTATTGAAAACCAATCAAATAAGAAATATAACTGCTAAAGAAGCAAGATCTCAGGTCTTTTGGAGTTATTTACTTAGATGCTAGTAAGAATGACTTGGTAACATGCACTTTCATTTTGAAACCATCTGTAGTGACTTCATAAAACTGCTTTTTAGTAATCATCGTTTAAGTTTTAAAATCCAAACCTAAAGTCCTGTTTGGGTTCTGTACTCGACAAGGCCTGAAACAGTTATGCTATGCTTGTGGCTTACAAACAGAATACATATAAAAATGTAGACGACAAGAAGTTATTACATAGCACAAGCACAGGCTATATACTAATTATTTTTAAAAGTTGTTTTCCTTATATTCCTTGATCTCCAAGGACAGCATTTGATGGTGACTCCTGGCCCTGCTCATCCTCTCTGAGCACCCAGTGTTTCAGTGTTCACCCTCAGCATCCTCCTAGATGATTTGTACTATATGCTCAAGGACTTCCCCAGCTGAGTTCTTTGTCCTTCTGAATAAGGAAGTTGTTGCTTCAGTCTTTAGCTAGTCTCCAAAACCACAAGATAGGACCTGATGATGCCTCCAGCGTCTGAGAGTTAGGGTTCAGCTTGAAAGCATCTCTCTTCTGATGATGTTCACTTCCTGACTACTACATAGTAATTTTCTTCACGGGGATCTTGAAGAGCACTCCATTAGCAATCTTACTCAGAATGCCTACTCAGTGACTGCATATCTACTTGATGTCCTCAGGTAGCCTATCAGTATTGTTGGGTTTTATATCATCAAGAACTTCCTTCAGGCCAGCACCCATTAGAGCTCTGGGGTGAACAGTTCACTGTGTCCACATAAGGCTCTGGTGCTTCTGCAGTCTTCCATTGCGCTTGTGTGTACCAGGACAGTTGTGAGACCAAAGGGGGAAATACCTCAAGAAAATTCCTTGAGAGAACACATCTATGACCGGGTGTTTTTAAACCCCCGCTAATCCTACCCCCTGTACTTTGCCCCCACTGCCTCACAACCACCCAAAACCAACAGGAAATGGCAGGACAGGAAACTGATAACTTCTACTTATTAGAAGTTTCATATCCTAACATTTCATACTGTACTGCATTTCAAGCTAATCCCTAGCATCTTAGTTCTTAAAACACACAAGCATGGAAAGCTGGTATTCTCCTACCATGATTCCAAATGACTTAAACTCACATAACACAGGAAAGCTAGCCCTACCCAAGACTCACAGAGCTAGCTTCTGTACAATGTGAACTACTCTCGATAGTCCCAGTAGCTTGCAGGAAGGACAGTGGAGAGCAGTTAGCAAAGGTGGCCCCTATCTGCCATGTGTTAAAGTGGAAGGGACTGTAACGTTCTGGCTAAATGAGTGTGGGGGAAATGGACACTTAGAAATATTTTTACAAAGCATTAATGAGAATAATCTAGACTGAAAACCCAGAAGTGAGAAAGGAACACACTAGTAAGCAGCAACCTTGGGTACACACAGAGGAGGCAGTAGATGTGCTGCAGATGTGGCTAGACAGGGACAGAAGGGTGTCCACTGGCTCAAGTACCTAACGTCCAAAGCCATCCTGGAGGCAGGAGCCCAGAGCACACAGATTTACTACTGAAGATGCTCAAACCAGACAGCATTTAAACTTACTGAGGATCCCCTGCCACGGTGCAGCTCAGCTCTTTCTTGGCAACCAGGTAAGGGGGCCCAGACTTGAAATCCCAGGACTCGATACGCTGAGGTAAGAGAATTGCAGTAAGTCAGTGTTAGCCCGAGCTACAGTTTTCAAGGCCAATCTGGCTTACAGAGTGAGACCCTGTCTCAAAAGTATGAAAATAACAACGAACGTCCTAACTGGGTTGATGTGAATGATCTCTTGCTAGCTGTCTAGCAGAAGAGGACAGCACTGCCATCTCTGGCAAAAGCATGTCTACCGTTTGGTCTCCACAGTTCTTTTCAACACCATGCTCCAGCACACAAACAGTGTTAGGCAAGCCTTAGACTCTCTCCATAGCACCCAGGTTCTGTGATTTGGGGAGTTTGCTTGCTTTTCAGCATTTCAGTAGTTTTGTTTTTTAAATTACATTTATTTACTTGTCTGTACCGTGGGGGTGGTAGTGGATGTGTGTGTGTGGACATCCATATTCATGCCGTAGTGCACGTGTGGAGGTCAGAAGGAACGTGTGGGAGTCGATACTCTCCTTCCACTCCATGATTCCTGGGGGTTGACTCGAGTCATCAGGCTTGGTGCCAGGCACCTTCGCCTGTGGAGACAGTTCACCAGTGTTCAGGGTTAGTTTTTAATGAGTCAAAAGAAGTAGCCTATAAAAGACTCAAATGATAAAATTCATGGGCAGGCTTTTTAAAAATCAGTGCTGAAAAATGTTAAAGAAATTAAGGGAAATGAAACAAAAATGATTTAAAGTGCAGGACTCAAAGAGAGATAGAGAAGAATCCGGAGAATGAGTTCTGTAGACTGATGACAAATCTCCAAAACAAAGGTAGACTTAAGAGTGTGCCATCACAGAAGGAGAAAGGGGTGTGTAAAGCCAAAGATAAGCTAATGCCAACAGAAATTATCCAAATGGAGGAACGAGGGAGAAAGGAATAAAACATGCAACTGAATGAGACTCAAGAAGCAAATGCAGAGCTATTCTAACTTGAAGTCTTGCAGTGCGGAAGTGAGGAGTGAAAACGACACAGGGAAGAAGAAACATTTGAATAGATGCCACTAAGAATGTGACAAGATTGGTTTTTAAAATGTCAGTTTACCTGCTAACCATCTTAGTCAAAGCAAACCAATGTAAAGAAAAGGACCTAGAACATGGCTAGAAAACAAATATAAAGAGAGAAATCTTTAAATGAAGCTTAAGAATGAAAAGATTATACTCAGGAAAGCCATTGTAGGGATAATGTGTGAATTCTCCTTAGAAACAATAGAAATCACCAGATGATGTAATGATACCTTTAAACACTGCTTTAAAATCATCCTGATTTTAAATAAAGTTAATCCATTAAACTCTCATCTAGACTCTGGAAAAATGGACCTCCATCATCAGAAGTATCTGCTGTAGGAAGCATTTGTTTCCTTCATACTTTTCTACAAGGAGAAACTACTATTATTTAAACAACACAGCTGAAAAAAATTACAAAACAGGATAACTCCAGTAGAACCCATGCTCTGTGAGAACAGGAACCTTGGATCCCACTACACCTCAGGATCTGAACAATGATATAGATTAGCTCACTCATACCACTAATGTGGCAATGCTTTTCCAGTACTAATTTACATTGATGTTGTAACTCTGAACAGACTAGAAAGAAAATAAGAGAAACAATTAAACAATTAAAAATCATGGCAATTTACCCCTTTAGAAGTCATGGTTGAGCTGGTTCTTCGCTGGACATGAAGCTAGTCATGGACCAGCTCCTGCATTCTCAAAGACAGTGCAGAGAACAGTAATGGCCTCTTTTGTTTTCTTTTCTTCTAAAGCCTTTACTATTTCTTACAATTCAGACACAGAAAGCTTTTCCTTTCAGAAAAATCAAATTAAAAAGAAGCATTCATGTCAGATTTAGAAACAGCTCTTTTCTCTTAGTGCTTAAGTATGTACTGCAAATCAAAAGAATATTGGAGTGAGGGGCTTGGAAGTTTCCCAGCAGGAAAAGTGTTTGCTGCACAAGCATGAAGACCTGAATTCAGATCCCCAGCACGCATGTAAAAAGCTGGTCTTGGAAGGATGTGCCTTTAATCCCAGCACTGGGGAGACAAGAGCTCTCTAGCAAGCTAACCCAGCCCATTGGTGAGCTCCAGTTTCAGTGAGAGACCCTGTCTCAAAAAGATGGAGAGAAATCTAGGAAGACACACAAATTCCACCTCTGGTTTCTACACATGAATGCATGGGTACAGGCTCCTGTATGCACACACACACACACACACACACACACACACACGAGAGAGAGAGAGAGAGAGAGAGAGAGAGAGAGAGAGAGAGAGGAGAGAGAGAGGAGAGAGAGGAGAGAGAGAGAGAGAGGAGAGGAGAGAGAGAGAGGAGAGAGAGAGAGAGAGGGGAGAGAGAGGGAGGGGAGAGAGGGAGGGGAGAGAGAGAGAGAGAGAGAGAGAGAGAGAGAGAGAGAGAGAGAGAGAGAGAGAAGGAAGACAGGAGTGTGTAACAGTGAGTAGGACACTCAGAGATCATGGTAATTCCTGCGTCTTACACAGGCCTAAACTCTGCTGAGGCTGACACCCAAGCTTTTGTCAGACACAGCCAGAGAGCAGCAAATGCAGAAGATGGTCAGGCTGGTCTCTTCCCATACACTGATGTTTAGCAAGCCTGGGCTAAGTGTCCTTATGCACAGAGGAGGATTCAGTTTGTTGTGATGGGAACAAAGCTCTTCCCAAGTGTTTGCTCTGTCTCTTCTGATACAACTGATGACTTGACATTGGTATGGAGAACTTTCTAAGCTCCATGCCCAATTACAAGTACTTCTTTCAGGAAAGCAGTGTCTTACCAATTGAAATACTAAATGACCCAAAGGAAAATATTTTACAGTGATTAATATAAATCCACATTTTTCTATTCATTGATATTCTCTCTCATCTTCTCTCTCTCTCTCTCTCTCTCTCTCTCTCTCTCTCTCTCTCACACACACACACACACACACACACACACTCTCTCTCTCTCTCACACACACACACACACACACACTCTTTCTCTCTCTCTCTCTCTCTCTCTCTCTCTCTCCACCCCTATCTTCTCTCCCCCACCCCACCTTCTAACTATGATTCTTAGAATCTGAAGTATTCTGGACACAAAGGTATCATTTTCAAATGGAAAAACACAAATACCATTATTCCTTGCAATTCCTTCTCCTCTAACAGATATTTCAAGCTGAGCTGAAATGCAATTTAACTCCCTCATGTAGCTGCTTTCTTCACAAATTAAAAAATTGTTTAAGGCAATTGATTTCCTTCAAAATGATACAATTCACAGTTTTTTCTCCCTATTCTAGGCATGATGTTGAGGGATGGGGGGAGATAGAGGATGGAGAGAGAGAGCTCATTACATTTACCAATAGTATTAGAAAACAAGCTCAGC
The DNA here is from genome assembly GCF_004664715.2 of Peromyscus leucopus. Lineage (NCBI taxonomy): Eukaryota > Metazoa > Chordata > Mammalia > Rodentia > Cricetidae > Peromyscus > Peromyscus leucopus. The sequence continues at coordinate 125,496,750 of NC_051065.1, read as the reverse complement.
CTAGGGTCAACCTGAATCAATCATAAAACTGTTATTATTTTATGTTTGAGACAAAGCCTCATGTAGTACGGGTCTTAAATTTGCTATGTAGCCGAGGCTGGCTTTGAGTGCCTGATCTGTCTCCAAGCCCTTTTATCTTCTATGAGGAACACAACTGCAGATGAATGCTTGGGATACTCTACATCCCTGTTCTGGCTGTTGTCCTCTGCCACTCTTCCCTCCATGACCCTCCAAAGAAAATTTGTCTGAACATCATAAACCCCCCCTAGTCAGTTTTCCCATTGCCCTGTGTAGAGAACCAATCTTATTTCAGGCACACTGATATTTTGACTTTTTGATTACTAAAGAGGAATTATTCTAATACTTGTTCAGTCTTTATTCAAGACTATTAACAATAGGTGAGAGTGAATTCAAGTTCATATAAAAATAAAGACAAGTAAGTATTTGGAGGCAGAAGGGAGGAAATGGAAGGTTAATAAAAGGGAGCTGATTGAGATATCAACAAGGATGATGTGGGAAAATGAACCTCTTTAGATGTCAAGAGTGCCTAGCAACATTTGTTGCTGAGACTAGGTTCAGAGGACCCTCAACTGAAACATGGTCAAGGGCAGAGTCTTTGAAGATTCACCCACTCCTGAGGCTCACTTGATAGTAATGGCAAAGCATTAGCTGTGTAAATCACCAGGACCTGAATTCCATTCCCAGAACCAGGATAAACATCTAGGCATAGTAGCGTATGCTGTGATCCCAGCCCTGGAAAAGCAGAGACAAGAGAGCACTGAAGCTTGCTGGCCAGCCAGCCTAGCCTCAACAGTGAGTTCCAGGCCATGAAGAGAAATTGTCTCAAAAATCAAGCTGAGAAGCTCCTGGTAAATAACAGCCAACGTTTACCTCTGGCCTCCACAGACTTTAGACGCTCCTGCGAACACAGGTGCACCTGCATGCACACATTCACACAAAGAATGCAGGAGGCAGTGCACTAAGGTTTTTTAAACTCTGGAATAGCCAGGAGGCAAGAAGCAGGGTTAATCTCTGTGAGTTCAAGGCCAGGCTTATCTACATAATGAGTTCCAGGCCAGTGAGGGCTAAATACTGAGACCCTGTCTCAAATAAATAAATGAATTAAATAAATTTAAACTGATGAATATAAGATTCCTTTTTATTCATATGCTATTATAGATGGCTGTCACCAGCTGACACCTCTGAATGAGATCTTTTAGCAGTCACACACACACACACACACACACACACACACACACACACACACACACGTCCAAAGGAGACTTAGGACATCTGAACTCCAGTGGATGGCAAACATGCATAAATACTGATATCATACTAATCATTTGCTGCCCCCTGTCCCAAACCATTTATAGAAATTGACCTCTTTAATCTTCCCAGAGTCTTTGGATAGAAGGACTATATATTATTTTCACTTCAGGATTACAGAAAGCTGAAGCACACAACTGTTACAAAGCTTGTCCAAAATTACCCGATCACAACAGAGCAGGATGTGACTGAAACCTAAGATCATGTTGATTGAGAGGACTCTTAGTAGTGCCAGCAGGACTCTGTGAAAAACACACAGGACATGGAAGGGAAGAGTAAAGGGAAATGGGGTGGCCTGCAAGTGTAGGTGTCTATATATTTTGGCACATTTTGAATTCCTTATCTACAAAGTTCAATATGGTATTTGATAGAGGGCAGGTTATCAGCCCCCTTTTTAATTAACTGAATGACTAGTTGGTTGAATTCATAAGATGACTGTATATTCTGTTCTGATCTCTAAAAAGATATGAAGACTCTGTTTCTCAAACCTGGGTGTGCTGAAGGCCGCAATAGCAACACTAGGACCAGAAGGCACTGTCTGTGTGTCACAATAGAGAGAGGATTGCAGGTGTCCATGGGAAGCCCAGCCCACAGAGCCTTCCAAGCTCAGCTGGGGGAGAGCCGGACCTCAGGCAGGGGATATAATGGTGCAATGAGCCATTCTTCTGGAGCCTTGTGGTGAAAGCTGCTGCTCCTGGGATGCTGTGAGAGGCTCTCTGCTCTTTGGAGGTGAATTCAATTCTGTCACATTTCCTATTCAGCCTTATTCTCACCTTCTGGTCTCAGCACAAAGCCAGAGGAGGAAAAAGGACAGAAAGGTAAGAGAGACCTCAGCACATGTGGAGGCCCGAGGTTGCTCCGGTCAGACTTGTAGATGTGATAAGCTGAGTGGAGGAAAGGACACCGGTGTCTTCCTCTCATTTGCACGTTTCCTGGCTCTCCACCATAGCACAGCAGACCTCATTGACTAATTTTCTGTGTGACAGATGGAGCACTCCACCGTGCTCTCCACTTGTTGAAAATGAATGCTTGGTTCACCGTGTGCTGTGAAGTCTAAGCCAATTGACTGCTCAAAGGTTAAGCATTTGAATTAAAACCAAACTGGAAAGGTTTGCTATGCCTATATGTTGCTGCACTAATAGGGAGGGGTTCCTAGGGGACAGGAAAGCTGTTGGCTCCAGACTATGAAATGCAGTTCTGCCATGAGAAAATGTGTGCTACCAAGGCTTCCTTTTGGCACATCTGGGGCACATTTAGAGTCTGAGGGTTTTCATGTGGGATTTAAACATAGATTAAAGAAGAGATCTTAAGAGCTCCAGGGAAGAATATGATATTTCAATTTCATTTGATCATTTTATTAAATTTGCCTAGAAAAAAAATCAATTAAAGGTCAGAACTTAGTTTTCATACCCAAAGTACAGATTATACATTCCAGCTTGTATCTGACAATGGATTTTTTTTGTCTTTTCTTATTAATTAATCAAGTTCAAAGTACTCAAAAGGCGGGTTGCTCTTACTCTGGTGGGTATGGGGAAATCAGAACAGACTTCCATTTCATAGAAATTTCACTTATAAGCCATCCCACCTCTCTGTAGGACATGCCTAAGTTCTATACATACCACCATGGTAACTGAATAAACTCAACAGTAATTAGTAATCTTAAGAGTCTGTCCTGGGTTTAAGCTGCAGAGAAGAATTGGCATTGTGGAATGAAAGATGTTTGACCATATGGGACAACTGGAGTGTGGCCAGTCATCGGTCAGCTCCGTCGTCTGAGTTCCTTCACCTGTACAGACGATGCCTGCCTCAAGGGTTGTTAGAGGACTAAACAGGATGGTCTGTGGATATCTTAGCAAGGGGCTGGCACAAAATTGTCTAAGCTGCTACTGCAAACACTAGAATTGGGGGGGCGGGGTGTGCTTTTGATCAAAGATTAATTTGCAGGATAGCACCAATTACATAATGTTCTAAGTAATTAATATGAATCTTTATTCAATTTGAAACCTGGGTGAAGGTCACTGGGCTCTCAACAGTACTGTTTCTTATGGGAGTCTGTCTCAAGGCAGGGGATGTAGTCAGAATCCATGGAGATCCCTGGTCTTTCTAATGACCCAGTAAGATATCAAAACAAATGCTGATGCAGAAATCCAGCGTCAGAAGTCAGCAACAGCCCTGGCAGTCCCTCAACCCACAGCTTTGCTCAATCAATGTCATTTTAATGTACCTTCAGGTAACTTCAGTCCTTATTTTGCTCCAATTCCAAAACCAACTATGGTTTCTTTCATTTCCAAACTGACTAACCATGCATGGAGGTGAAAGTTCACACCCTTTGCCCTGCTCTCTCTGCTGTCAGACTTGCACAAGGTCCTTAGCCCTCTGGGATGAGCAGTGTCTGCTGCCACCTCCTGAAGTTACTGCAAGGGTTGTATAAGACGATGATGCCATGGTGTAGGAGACATTGCATACACCATAGCAAGAGCTCAGCCATTGCAACTGCCCTTATTATTTCATTTTTGGGAAGATATTTGCCCTGAGAAATTAGATGTCACTCTGATTTTATTATATAGTTCTTTTGACTCACAGAAGGGGAACTGGGAGAAAGAATAATCTGATGCCTTATTCCAAAAATCTAGTCAAAACCTCTGTGCTTTCATTAATTTAGTAACATAGACTCTGGAAACCTTCTTCCGTTAAACTTCCTGTGAGAAAGAGAGGAGAGTAGGGAGAAAGGAGAGAAGAGGGGGGCATATGTGAGCTGCACAGAGGCCAGAGATCAGCAGTGAGTGTCTTCCTCTACCACACGGTGCAGCTTTATCATCAATGGACTGGATACTCCTCGTATTTACAGCATTTTCCCCAGGCTTTCTGTACCATCCTTTTTCTAACAACTTCTCTCTAGCAGTGTTACAACTTTTTGTTTTTTCTGGACAGTTTTTGTCTACCAATCAATCCTTTTTCAAAAAAAATAGGTTTTATTAGCCAAGGAAATGTCCTAACAGCATTCACTTGGCTAGGTAGGATGTGAGCATCGCCCCACTCAAGGAATTGTAATGTTGCACTTAGTTTCCCACAACAATTAAAATTTGCCCTGCTGTAGACTTAAAACTAGAACAGAATAATATCCAAAACCCACATACACCTTATTGTCCTGGTTCACTTCATGTTGCAGGGATAAAACACTCTGACAAAAGAAACTTAGGAGATGAAAGGTTTCCTTGGCTTATACTAAGGACCGCAGTCCACGACTGAGGAAGCCGTGGCAGGAACATGAAGCAGAACCATGGACAAACTCTGTTTATTGGCTTGCTGTCTGGTTCTTGCTCAGCTAAGCTTTCTTACACAGCCCAAACCCACTACCTAGGGATGGTACCATGCGCAGTGGGCTGGGCCATCCCTCATCAATCATCAATCATCAGCCTTCAGTCAGGACAACCTCTTATAGATATGGCCGCAGGCCAACCTCATCCAGGCAATGCCTCACCTGAGATTTCTTCTTCTCAGGTGTCTTAGGGTTGTATCAACTTGATAATAAAAACTAATGAGCATAATTGGTACACTTTGCTAAAGTCAAAAATAATTAGCTTCTTTAAAAAAAACCATTTTTATTACATTATTTATGTCTGTGTGTATGCCATGAACATGTGACAGAGGACAACTTGGTAGAGTTGATACTTTTTTTACCTTCACAAGGTTCTAAGGATTGAACTCAGGGTGCCAGGCTTCTGAGGCAACAGGAGACCTTGACCACTGAACCATCTCAGCAACTCACACTTGTCCCACTTCCATTTTTTAAGTAGATATTTTTCAAAACTTACAGTTATTAGTAAGAAAATATATTATTGTTATACCACATATAATAAGATATACTAAGTAAATTATTACCTTCTCAGCAAAAATAGTTTCATAGTATCACACCTGCCTTTGCTGTTGCTTGTCCGATCTCCATGAAACAAACAAAATGAAAGAATTTTTTAAATCTTAAAATGTTGGGGTAATATCTTCTGGGAAATAGAATTCTCAGCTTTGCATTTACTTTGAAGATCTAAATTTCAAATAAGTTATGATTTCAAGTTTTACAATATCAAAAAACTTTGTATGGAAAACCTGTATGGAAAAAAATGATTATTTTTATAATGATTCATTTCACATCATCTTTAACAGTTACTAATATCACTGCGGAGATGTCTGTATCAGCATTCAGTACTAGAATGAAAACCATAAAAGAAAGGGACAGAAAATGCACAGAATTTTCCCCCCTCCATGTACAGGTACTCTGTGATATTGTCTGTAGTTACAGTTTGACTTTCTTTGTGGGTAGATCAACAGTGCTTGTTTTTATTTTTCCTGTGTGTGTGTGTGTGTGTGTGTGTGTGTGTGTATGTGTAGAAATGTGTGGGGGCACATGTGTGTAGGTATGTATATACATGGAGACCAGAGGCTGATATTAAGAACCATCCATCATTCTCTGTAGCTAGAGTTTTCCTGCCTTGCCCACAGTCAGGACAAATCTTTGTCACCCGCCAGTCCCACAGCTGCTCAGACCCAATCAAGTAAACACAGAGACTTACATTGCTTCAAACTGTATGGCCATGGCGGGCTTCTTACTGTTCTTTTTTTTTGGTTTTTTTTTTTTTTTTGTTTTTTTTTTTTTTTTTTTTTTTTTGGTTTTTTTTTTTTTTTTTTTTTTTTTTGGTTTTTCGAGACAGGGTTTCTCTGTGTAGCTTTGCGCCTTTCCTGGAACTCGCTTTGGAGACCAGGCTGGCCTCGAACTCACAGAGATCCACCTGCCTCTGCCTCCCAAGTGCTGGGATTAAAGGCGTGCGCCACCAACGCCCGGCTGGTTTTTTTTTTTTTTTTTTTTTTTTTTTTTTTGAGACAGGGTTTCTCTGTATAGCTTTGCGCCTTTCCTGGAGCTCACTTGATAGCCCAGGCTGGCCTCAAACTCACAGAGATCCGCCTGGCTCTGCCTCCCGAGTGCTGGGATTAAAGGCGTGCGCCACCAACACCAGGCCCTAACTGTTCTTATAGCTTAAATTAATCCATTTCCATAAATCTATACCCTGCCACGTGGCTCGTGGCTTACCGGCATTTTCCCATGCTGCTTGTCCTGGCGGGCGGCTCCAGGCAGTGACTCCTGCCTTCCTGTTCTTTTATTTCTCCTCTCTGTTAGTCCCGCCTATACTTCCTGCCTAGCAATGGCCAATCAGGTTTTATTTATTGACCAATCAGAACAACTTGACATACAGACCATCCCCCAGCACAGCCAAATGCAGACCATCTCAGACACCTGCACTCAGGCCCGTGGTCCTAATCATCCTCTGTGCGGACCTGCTGGGTAAATCCAGGAGGAACCCGAGAACGGGCTCCCACAGCACATACAGAACATCCCACAGCAATTCTTCCTCCTCATTAAGGTCTCACAATCAAACCAAGCTCTGGGTGGTGTGGTTAGTCTGGCTAGCCAGCTTGCCCCAGGGGTCCCAATCTCCATCTTCCAAGCTTGGATTACAGATGGGCCAGCAGAGCCATCCGGAATTTATGTGGGTTTTTGGAGATACAGTCTCTAGTCTTCATGTATGTATAGCTCATGCTTTAACCACTAAATCACCCCTCCAGATACAGATTGTTTCTGGAAGCATTTCCCATCCTATAAAAGAGTAAGTTCTAGAACCCATGTGCCATGTGATAAAGTAGCTTTGGTTTATTTGACCATGGCAGACTAATTCATACACTCTTCAGCCATCATGAACTGTAGAATTTGCTTTTTGGTCTTCTGATGAAGGAAAAAAAACAAAGACAAGAGGTGAATTTCCAGAATGAGTCTAGTATTTATTTGATTCATACAAAAGCTCAGGAGGTAAGATTTGGAACTTTTTTCCTCTCTCTCCTCTCTCTGTCTCTCTGTCTCTGTCTCTCTGTCTCTGTCTCTCTGTCTCTGTCTCTGTCTCTCTCTCTGTCTCTCTCTCTCTCTCTCTCTCTCTCTCTCTCTCTCTCTCTCTCTCTCTCTCTCTGTCTCTCAACAGGTCTCACTCTGTAGCCCTAACTGATCTGAAACTCACCATATAGACCAGGCTGGCTTTGAACTCAGAGTGATCCTCCTGCCTCTGCCTCCTGAATGTAGTGATTTGAGCCCATCGTTTGGCACCACATCAGGTTTATGTGGTGTTGGGGATCAAGCCTTTGCCAACTGGAACACACCCCAACCTCTATTTTTCTTTGAATCCAAGTTCCTTAGGCAGAAAGCAGCCAGCCTCCCCGGGCTACTCACTTGCTTACCCAGCTCCCATACCACACTTTCTTGCTCCTCTGCTCTGTGATGGCCATGTTCTCCTTTTAGTCTCTGTCTCCATTTTCTACCTGTCTGACCCACTCTTTTTACTATTTATAACTTAACCAGCTTTCTAAATTTCACACATGCTCATGTTACTGCCCTTCCTTATTCCTTTCAAGGGCACACTTAGCCTCCAAGCCAGTTCATCTCTTCATGACGTGACCCAGTCACAACTGTTACCTCTTACCCTTCCAAACACAATTATGCACTCTACTTTGGGGACGCCTCCATGAATTGCTCCCCCCACACAGGGTCTGCACAGCCCTGCCTATCCGCTATAGTTATTCACCATCTCTCTCAATGAGTTGTCTTGTATGCCAGTCGCTCTTCACATACGGGTATATTTCACCGCAATAAGCCGAGTGTGTGCTTCCCCTGGCATGTGAGTGCAGCAGCACTGACGACACAGGCTCTCAGCTGCCAGCGTCGTTCCGAGTGCTGTGCTTGTATCGCCCCAGTCGGTCCTCACAGCAGCCTTTGCTCACCTTACACAGCAGAAATCAGTCATGCTCCCCTCACTCTCACTGCCCGGTGTCTGCTGTGTAAGGGCCTTCCATAACTGCCCCTCAAATGAACGCCTGGATGAGTGGCCACGGTCCGCAAGACCTGGGAAAGATGTTTTCAGGGAAGCCAGACAACAGGAGCAGGCAGGATGGAAACAAAGACTCTGAGTCACAGCGATGACATTGCAAACAATGGCTGGAGTTTTTCAAGTGCCTGTTAGAAAATCCCATCATATATGCACTGGGACACACTGGGGAGGCACAGTTGCAGCACTCTGTATCCTGGAAGGGTTCTCTTACATATCCTTGGCATTTTCTCACATTCCTTCACTTGAAAGCTATTACTGGGCTACGGCAAGAAGATAGACCAATAGAAAGTGCGTTTTCCAATAGTTAGCTTCTTTTCTCGCGAAATGAACCCGAAAACCACTCCAGAGCTTCCAACAGCCGTTAGCATTTTGGGAGTGCTCTGTCTAGGAAGCATCATGCTTTGGGAGGGCCTCTGGGGAGATGTGGGTGTGAAGGGAGCAAATGAAGTAATGCAACATTTCTTGCCAGGTGAAAAAGCACCACTGGCCAATAATACTGTTTCTCGAAAATTGCAGCAAATTCTAGGCTATGTTAAAAAGGAAGAGGCCTTCCTGGGGGAATCAGGCTTCTAGCGGAGGGCATGGCTTGTGGGACAGGACTGCCTTATGACGGTGACATTGTATAACATTCAAAAGAACTGTCCTCAATTTCTTGAAGCACCAAAGTGTATCCTGAGCCAGATAACTGGGACATAGGTAGGAAAAGCAGAGATTCTGGTTCTGCTGATCACTTAGGTTTTAGTTTCTGGTTTGGGAACTACAAATTAGAAATGCCTAACATTCTGAGACAGGATAATTAGAGCAAGAAAACGCCAGCCACATTAAACTGAAGCCAGACTGTTACTTTCAAAGTTGGATCTTCTCTGATCACATGGAAAGAAACCTCTTTGCTGCCTTGTCTTAGTGCATTTATACCATAAAGGTTTACTTCTGTGCTTACAAGTACAATCAGCATTTCCTTTGGGTCTGAGAACACCTGAAGAGCTCTAAACACAAAAGAAAAGTTGTGTTAAGTTCACCATGATGGAGCTGCAGACTAGCTCAGTTAGTAGAGTGCTTGCTGAGTGTGCCCAGGAACCTTGGATTGGATACCTAGCATGATCTAAACTGACTGTGGAGGTGCACACACTGTGGAGGCAGGAAGTACAGAAGCTCAGGGTCATTCTGAGCTACAGAGTGAGTTTAAAGCCAGCCTAGACTGGTAGAGATCTTGTCTCAATAAACAATAGCCACAAAATCTGCCCTGAACTAAGCAAGGAAGCTATTGAGACACTACCTTCTAATTGGAAGTGTGATCTGCAACTACCAGGGTAAAGACTGCTTTTGTGGATGCAGTGATAGGTTATCTGCCTTTCTGCTGGGTTGGTATTTGTGCCAACACAAAAGCAGTAGCAAGGTAAAGCTTACCACAAATTGACACAATGACTCCAGACTGCACCCAAAGTCACTGTCTGTCTATCAGAGGACTTCCCTTAAGAAAGTCTTTGAAGTAGTTTAAAATAATGTATTTCTGCCATCATACCGAGCTATGATGTTACTGTTCACTGTCAAGTTGACTGAAGGTGGAATCACCAGGGAGAACAGGTCCCTGGACATGCCTGGGAGACACTACCTTGATTACCTTGATTGATGACCACAGACTTGGTTATGGGTGGCTCCTTTCCCTAGGCAAGGAACACTGGACCATTTAAGGTGGACAAAGCTAGCAGAGCTGTGCACACGTGCATGCATTCATCCCTCTTTGCCCCTGGTTATGGATGCCATGTGACCAACTCCCTCAGCTTTCTCCTGCTGTGAATTCCCTGCTTTGATGGACGGTAGCCCAGAACTGGGAACAGAAGTAGACCTTTTCACCCTTAAACTGTCTTTGTCAGAGCTCTCTTGTCTCACAGGACACAAGACACACAGAAAGTTTCAGCAGCATAGCAAGCTTGGATGAAGGCTTCCTCCGATATTCACCCAGCATAGGCCAGACCCACTTCCTATGTTCTGCGAAGGATTTTTCCCCATATTTCTGAGGATTCTGGAGGTGTCATCTTCCTCTGAATTCTGCTTCCCTGAGCTTCTTCCTCTCTCTGCTGCTTTCTTGTCCACTTCCATGACAGACCCACCCTGTTTCTCTAGAGTCACACTGACAGAAATGTATTCTGGAAGGTATGAGGTAGCAGAGAGTGCGTACACCACAGAACAGGGACTATTTCAATTAAAATTTTGTCTTCTGTGTCCAGCCACTTCATCCACCACCAGGTTTTTCCATGAGAATAACCTCTTCCTCAGAGATGGCTTCTTCCTTTACCTTCAGGTGCCCTTGCTCCTCTCTGGGGTGAAGCTAAGTATGATGCTTATTAACTTTGCACTGTTGGAAAGGTAACAGGGCTGGAGAGATGGCTCAGGAGTTAGGAACACTGGCTGCTCTTGCAGAGGACCCAAGTTCAAGTCCCTGCATACACACAGCAGCTCACAACTGTCTGTAACTCCAGTTCCAGGCGATCCAGTGCCCTCTCTGGCTTCCGAGGGCACTGCACACTTATGGTACAAATACATACATGCAGGCAGAACACTCATACACATAATAAATATTTTTAAGTGGTAATTAAAATATCATGAGTCTAAAATATGTATTTATTTAAAGTGCTAGAAATGCCACTGTCTGTAATTATTTAATTCTGTGTATGTGGTGTATACATATATACATGTTTATTTGTGTGTGCATGCTTATATGAAGGCTGAAGGCTGACATCAGGTTTGTTCCTAGTCACTCTTCACCATTATTTTTTAGAAAGGCACTCTTGCTGAACCTGGAGCTCACTGGTCCAGCTGGACTGGCTGGCCTACAAACTCTAGGAGAACTTGCTTCCCCCTCTTCCAGCCCTGAGTTTACATCTCTGTGTCTGACTTTTTACAAGGATGCTTAGAATCTGAGTTCAGGTCATCACACTTATAGCGCCAGCACTTGACACACTGGGCCAACTCTCCAGCCTTAATTATTTCAATTTTTAACTGATATACAAAAATCATAAAAGTTTACCGTGTAATGTTCATACATATATTTCCCTACATACTGCTTTTAAGCTGGTCAAATATTTATCTCTTCAGATGGTCTTTGGTGCAGAAATTCTCCAAATCCCTTGTCGTTTTTGAGATGAGTCTGTGTTACCTGCAAGTCACCCACTGTGCAGTTGAACCCCAGGGCTTCTGAGCCTGACTTCACCTTGGTACCCACTGAGCAGCCTCCCCACACCCCAACTTTCCCCAGTCTCCTGAGTGTCTGGTGACCTCTTTACCCTCTCACCGTTGTTAGCTCTCGCCTAACGTGGGACTATGCACCTTTGGTGCCTGATTTATTTCATGTAATAGTATCTATTTGCACTTATAGTATGGCAGTGAGAGAATTCCGTTCCTTTTAGGCGCAATGATATTCCCTTGTGTGTAATACCACCATTACACTGTGTATTCATTGACAAATGGTTGTTTCCATTTCCTGACTGTTGTGAGAGCTGCTTCAGAGAATGCCAGAGTGAAGAAGCCACTTTGTCACACTGACGTCATTTCCTTTGGGTGGATCATGCAATCATCCTACTTTAATATTTCCAAGAGCACCCATAAACACCTCCACGTGTTTGTCTTGACTCACAATCCTTTTCCTCCACATCCTTGCCAACATCTGTCATTGTAGCATTTACACAATAGCTCTCTGCTGGACTCGGGTTCTATCTTGGGATTGTAACTGTCATTTCTCTGCTGACTAGTGATGCTGGACCACTTCTTCCTATGTCTCTGGCCATTTGTATGTCTTCTCTTGAGAACCTATCCTGTTTTGAGACTTTGGACATTCGCCTTTTTGCCCACTGTCTACTTAAAGTCTGGTCCTGATTTCACAGTGAGGTGTATATGTCTACACTTCTTGCTTGTCCAGGCCCATTACGCAGGTGACTGAAGAAGAAAAAGTAAGGTCAGGGCACTACCTCAACCACTATTCAGACGTAACTTTAAGATGGGTAGCTTACTGACAGGTTTTGCCTGGATAATATAGGAAGATAAAGAATTGGAGTTACACTTCTGACTTAATTAGAGCTTGTTTACTGAAGTTTGCTATTTTGTACATGCACTCCCTAGAGCTGCTTCCTCCTATCAGAAGTGACTCTTTGTCAGCTGCTTTGAGGGCAAGTTATTTACTTAAGATAACTGAGACCACCATTCCTTTGCATCTTTGAATTTGCAAAGTTGCACAGAAAATTAACTTGGGGTGGGAACCTAAAGACTGCCTCTGTATCAAAGCATATGTAAGATTCTCACCCTGTGTAAGCTGTGGGAGATCTGGTCAAGGCCAGACCCTCTTAAGCACTAGCTAGGACCGGTTACAAACTAGTGGAGTTCTATTTCTCTGGGTGTGAGGTGAATTCCTTACTGGATTGGGTCTTTTTCCCATACAGGAGCCTTTGCCACCAAGCATGTGCTAAGTCCACCCACCGTGCATACGTGTGGCTCTGCCCCGTGTCCGTGGACTACCCATGCAGTGTGAGTGCTCTGTGTTGTGTAGCTGTGATTAGAATTTCTGTCTTATATTTGATAGGGAGCTACAGAGACTTCCTCATAAAGATGTGGGAATAACTTTTGGAAATTTTAAATATATCTTACTTGGAATCTGTACATCTTGTTTTCCAAGATCAATCCCCTCATGTCTTCTATTTCCACAACTGGAGATGGTTGCAATTTTTATGGTAGCCTGGTGATGCTCTCAATGTTTCTTTTCTTGTGGTATTCCAAGATACTTCTCCCACAAGCTGTACAAAACACAGAACCTTTCTCCTTTCTTTCTGGTGCCAACACTTGAGATAAGAAACAAGGTGTGCACTGGCCAAGCAAACAGCTCCTTTTCCCCTTGTATATCCAGCCCTGGGTCTGGCATGGCCTGATTCTTTCTTTCATAGGAGATGCCTCAGCTGCTCTGGTAAGTGACTTGTCCAGAGGGAATGACTGATGGGTATACTGAGTGCTCTGGGGTGTGTGGCAGAGCCTGAGCCAACACCCCATTTTCTTCTTTAACTTCTCTCTAGAGAAATCATTGAATCAGTCAATGTAGGCTGCAGCAGCTAAAGGTGGCAGCTGTGGGGTATCATGGGCTTCATGTGCCGAGTCAGAACCTTAGCAGTCCACCCCAGTGGACATTTCCTCTCCTAGTGAGGTTTGGGACCTTTAGCTGGAACTGGATAATTTAGAGTAACTATAGCAGTCTAGGTGTCCCTGAAACAGAAAGCTCATGTTCTGAAAGTTTGTAATTCTTGACCTCTGTGCAATGTCATGCAAGCAGCTTTACCTTTCTAACTCAGTAAGTGCGTGCCCATGAATCCTCTGTACCATGCGACTCTGTGCACACCATTCCTCCACATCATACCACCCTTCACTGGATTTTCAGCAGACTCTAAGCAAGCTGCAGGAAGGTGCAACAGTAGAAAAAGAAAACCCTGCCATGGCCCTGGGGGCAGGTAAGCAGAAGCAGGGGCCTGGGTGCTTGTCTGGGGCTACTGTGGGCCTTCTGTGGTTCCTGCTAAGCTGGAAGTGGGGGCAAACATTGGGAGAGCTGTCCGTTACTAATTGGCAGCTAAGTATTACAGAAGTTATTGTTTTTCTTCCTGGGTTATCACCAGTGTTAGCAGTCTGGCTTCCTGAAGTTTTAGGACAGCCAAGCTTCCTGATTGTTTGTTATAAAGGTGTGGTTTCTCAGGCGTGTTGCTGCAGGTTGTGGGTAAAAGTTCTGTTTTGTTGTTATTTTTATCATTTGTTTATTCAGTCTCTCAGTTGTATCCCTGAAAGATATGTGCTCAGTTGAGAGAAGCACAGTCTTTGCAAGTACCTAGAATGGGTCAGTGGGGCATATGTTTTCCTGTCAGTGACTGAGTTTGAATCAAAGATAGATAGATGAGCTGAGCTTGGTAGTATACATCTATAATCCCAAGTTTTCAGGAACCTGAGGTAGAAGGACTGTGTGGACTACAGAATAACTTAAGTCAAGCCTGAGCAACTTAGAGAGGCCCTATCTCAAAGTTAACAGGGAAAAGGAGGCCAGGATATAGTTTAGTGGTAGGGCCCATGCTTAGCATACAGGGGGCTCTACGTTCAGTCCCAAGACCTGGGGGTGTGTGCAGAGAATGCTTAGATTATACAAGCATAGTTTTTTTCCTACAATGCCAGAGTTGAGATTGTACGCTTATCATCAGCAAAATGCTATTGAATTCCTTCAGGGAAACTGAAATTTCCCATCCAGTTCACTGCATGTCTAGGAACTGTCCAAACTGGAAGAAACAATGGTCCCCGAGAAACTGGAATATTGGCAGGAATCTTACACTGGGAGAAGGAAAGGGGAGGACAGGAGTATGGGTGCAGCCAGAGAAGGCTTCCTCCCAGAACGGAAGTCCATACCGTGCTGACAACTTGTTAGACCATCTCACAGGAAAGACAGAGCTGAGTTAGTGATGAGTGACTGATGGGCAGGACCACACCCTGACCAAGACTGCTTAGCTATGCATACCTCCTGCCCTCTGTTTAGACCTAAACTTCATGTCAGGACCCCACAGATGGACTAGAGGGGGTCCCTGAATCTCTCTTTGTTTTCTTCCAAGTGTGGCCTGGCTGAATCCCCTCTCTCTGATTTCCACTCTTGCTTCTTTTTAACTTACCAAGTGAGGGGACATTTGAGCCTAGCTTATTAGGGTTGCCAGTGCCCAAGTGTTGACCCTAACAGCTCTTCAACATAACTCCAGAAAGGAAGTTTTACTTCTTTTGTGGTATGTCCTATGAAAAATTTGAGAAAGAAGTGACTGAAAATGCAGAAGTGTAAGAAGGTATTTGGAATAGTGGATAATAGTTAAGACATATGGTGTGTAAACTCAGCATAAAGTGTGGTTGTGAACAAAGGGAAAAAGCAAGGAATCCCAAGCTAGCAAAGTAGATGCCAGTAGACTGGAAAATTCAGTGCTAAAAGAGCTAGGTGTTTATTGGGGCTAGGATTCTGTGCAAAACCAGAAGATAATGTCAGAACCCCTGGAACTAGAGTTACAGTTAGTTGTGAGCCAATCAGTGTGGTTACTAGGAACCAAACGGGTCCTCTGGAAGAGCAGCAACACTCTTGACCATTGAGCTATTGTTCCAGTCTGTGTGTCCTTCTCACCGCAAATGGCTGTATGAACCAACCAGCTTGAAATATATTTCTGTGAGATCCTTTGAATACTGAATATAGTTATCATCTGATGTGAAAATCTGGTGCCATTTCATATGGATCCTAGTGTGAGTCACCTTCATTTTCCTACCTGTTCACTGGGCAAGGATTTGCAATAGAACTTCATGGCATTGTTGTTCCAGAACTGTGACATTTCAGGGGTGAGGAAATGACCAGAAGTCATTCTTGACTTGACTGTGGAATATCTAATAGAATAGGCAATGGGAGAGGCACGGCGTCTTTCTTTAGAATATCTTACCTCCTGCCAGAGCAGTAACAATTAACTTAACACTTTCATATTTTGTATGGTTATATGTGCCATATACATATATATATTACACACATATATAGAGGGAGAGACTATATTATAGATCATTGTATGTATAAATAACATTTGCCATTCCCCCTCAGAATATGTGGACTCTTCCCTGTGGGAGACAGACCTTAGAAGATAGGTAGGCATCTTAGCCTCATACTTCAAGTATCACTTGAAGTGTAGTAATAGAAATAAAAAAGAAAGCAAATTGTTTATTTTTCAATCAACTAAGTAAACATGGGCTCCTGCCCTAGGTATAAAACAAGATTACTGTTAAATGGTATCAGCATGTAAACACACAAACAAAGACTTCAGCACTGGGTGACAGGGGTCAGATGGTACAAGAGTGACCCTAATACTTAATAAGAAAAGAACCCTATCCTTGCCCACGGAACCATCCAGAAAAGGTGCATTTTATAATCTGTTCATTGCTCTGTAAAATGTGACCACAGAGTTTATCTTAATTATCATCATAAAAGAAAGTTAAAATCAAGTTGATAGACACCCAAATAACATACTCGAGGGAAGGAAAGCCTTTGTGGAAGTTAAACCATGAAGCTCTGGAAGTTTCCCCATGCAGCTCTATGGGCTCCCTTCTCACTAATCTGCTTTGCTGTAAGAGAAATTTACTTTTCTTCTCTTGTTCTAATGCCACTACCTGCAGCTCCATACAAATGGGAAGAAACGTCCCCAGATCTGTAAGTGCCTTTTCTTAAAGACAAATGCCAACGCCCTCCTTGATTTTCTCAATAGAACTCACTGTGCCTTCTCAGAGAAGAATGGATGCTGCTGTGACTTGCCATTTTTCTGGCAAGGAATGGGGTCCCATGGAGGGAATTTTGACAGGAAAATTTCTAGCTTTGACTCAGAGCTTAGTTCTTTCTCAAGACCTAACTGTGTATTTCCAAATAGTATGTTTGTAATTTTCTGATGTTTCCTGAGAGATTGTCAGTTCATTAGCACAGGGTGTGTTCAATAGTTTATGTTAAGAAATATGGATTTCTTGAAACCAAGGTTGGATAAAGCAAAGGGACAAATAGCCAAACGAATGGAAACACATGAACTATGAACCAAAGGCTGAGGGGCCCCCAACTGGATCAGGCCCTCTGAATAGGTGAGACAGTTGATTGGCTTGTCTGTTTGGGAGGCATCTAGGCAGTGGTACCAGGTCCTGGGCTTGTTGCATGAGTTAGCTGTTTGAAACCTGGGACTTATGCAGAGACGCTTGTCTCAATCTGGGAGGAGGGGACTGGACCTGCCTGGACTGAGTCTATCAGGTCGATCCCAGTCCTCGGGGGAGGCTTTGCCCTGGAGGAGGTGGGAATGGGGGGTTGGCTGGAGGGAAGGGGAGGGGGGCAGGAAGGGGGAAAACAAGGGAATCTGTGGCTGTTATGTAGAACTGAATGGTATTGTAAAATAAAATAAAAGGGAAAAAAAAGAAATGGATTTCCAGTTCACCAATTGGTATTCCTTTGCATTCAATCAACTAAATTTTGTTGTAGCCTTTTTAAAAATACAACTTCTCATGTTAATCAAAGAATAGTTGTGGCAATGGCCAAGGTCCTGGAATCTCAGTCAGGACATGAAGAGACGAATGCTGTGACTTCACTCTGAGATAGACACAGTAAATTTGTATCTAATATTTGTCACTAACCAATTCTGACAACCTACATACTTGTGACAGAACCACTAAGACCTTTTGAGTACAGTGTCTGGCAATTTTCCAGTGACATTCTATAAATCAATAATCTTTTTGGTAGACTGAATTATAAACCTAAATCAATATCCTTTTAATCAAGGTTTGTTATGAGATTTCACACCTACCAATGGTTTTGTTAGTCAACCTTGGATGATTAAAAGCTGAGATACAGATGTATGGACCAAGGAACTTAATATCCTCTTCTGGCCTCTGGAGGCACCACACATATGTTCGTGCATGCATACACACACACATATGCTTGTGCGTGCATGCATACACACACACACACACACACACACACACACACACCTGCACACATACACATAGAAGGCACCACACATGCATGCATATGGACACACAGGCACATGCACTTAGACAATTAAATCATTTAAAAAAGTAAAGTGGAAATTACAGAATCTTTTCCACATGCTTTACTAGACAGTCAAGGCTGCAATTTCATCCCCAACATATAATATCTAGAATAAGAAGGGTATCATTCTGTCTTGCTTAGACAACTTGGAATGATCCCTTCTATTTCTTTATTTGATTCTCCTGGCTGTTCCTTTGATTATTAAAACCATTCTTTGTGGTCGATAGAACAGCAGGGACACTTGAGTCTCAGCATCAGGATTAGAGATCTGGTTAGTGTCCAGTTAGTACATCAGGTTTTCCAGTTCCTGGAAAAATTCTTCCCAGTGTCTATGCTCCACTTCGATTTATTTTGTTGTGACTTAAGCAGAGACAGCTTAAAATAAAATTTATTTCCATAATGAACAATTCTACTAAGAAAAATTGAAAAGAAATAGTTCCCACCTGGGGCTAGAGAGAGAAAGCTCAGCAATTAGGAGCTCTTACTGCTGTTGCAGAGGACCCAGGTTCTGTTACCAGCACCCACATAGAAGCTCACAACCACCTATAACTCCAGGTCCAGAGAATCTGAGGCCTCTCTGACCTTCATGGGCACTGCATGCAAAATGCATATGTATACACTCAGGCACACACATATACACACACATAAAATAAAATAAATTTGTAAAGCTTCTACATATGTGTTTTTACCTTCGTCTATCAAGCCATAAAACAAGAATTAAGCCCTAAAGGTGTGAGGGTCATTCTTTATATGCAAATGTGTCTGCAGAAAGTAGGATTGATATTATGTGAACTTAGTTGTGCCACAGAAATAAGCCTGAAAAGGGAACCACTTCGTGCCTGGGAGCCCTGTGGGCGGCTCCTGCTGTGGGGGCAGACCTGACAGTGGGGATTGTTCCTGCTGGACCCCGGGCTGGTGGTCACCCCAATGCTGGCAACAGTGTTGGTGTGGTGACCACAGAGGCAAGAGGGTCAAAGCTGCTATCAGAA
Source organism: Peromyscus leucopus (assembly GCF_004664715.2). NCBI lineage: Eukaryota > Metazoa > Chordata > Mammalia > Rodentia > Cricetidae > Peromyscus > Peromyscus leucopus. Next base: position 125,477,908 of record NC_051065.1, on the reverse strand, counting down.
TAACCTGACTTCCAGGAACCTGGGGTCCTGGCTAATCGCCAGGATGCTCTTTTAAAGAGATTTATTTTTATCTTTATTGATGTATTCCTGTGTACATTTGTGTGAATGTCTGCTACATGTGTGCAGCTGCTGGTAGGAGCCAGAAAAGGGACCCCTGGAGCTGGCAATATAGGCAGTGTTAAACTGCCCCATGTGGGTGCTGGGAACCAAGCTCAGGTCCTTTGAAAGAGCAGTTCTTGCTTCCACCCACTAAGCCATATCTCCATCCACTTCCCCATGATGCTCTTACAAATGAATTAGGAGGTATGGCTACTAAATTTCACTTGATCTGCATAACCAGAAAAAATTTTAGGACAACTGAACAAAAATCTAGCTATAAACATAAAACAGATCATCAAAGCCCTTCAATAAATTCTCAGGACTGCAACAATTTGTGGATGAAGAGAAGTCTGGGCCTCCTAGAGGAAGAACCCTAATACAAGACCAAAAAAATCGTTCTATTAACATTTTTCCAGTTTCCCCCCAATGTGTCCTCTGCTTTTTACAAGAAAACTGCGCATATCAGACACCAGCCTTGAAATTAAATACCTCTTTTGAACACGGGTTTGTGGAGGTCAGGTGATTTGGCCTTTTAGCCAGGTCCTACTCACAGTGAATCAGGGCTTTCCCAGGACCAATGTGGTGATTTTCTGAGTTACAGATGCATAGTGGAATAAACACACTCCAGAACAGGCAGAAAGCTTGTCTTGCCTCACTACCTTTGAAAGGAGAATATAATGGTAGGCAAGGCTGAGTAGAAGCCACAGGAACTTGCCTATCCATCAAATCATGTCCCCAAAGCAAGAGCATATTCCTGGAGAGATTACAGAAACTAGTGCTACCATAAAAAGTGTGAAAGACGCAGGCCATGGTCCCCACCACATCCAGATTCAGTTTATCCATTTAGTCTGTTCAGAGTTCAGGTTTAGAAAATGGCAACTGACTATCCTCAACTTAACCAAGCAGGGGCCCGAACCGCATCTGCTATATCCAATATACAACTATTGTATGTTGCTTGAGTTAATTCATTCAGTTACCTCATGTAACAGTTACCTCAGGTCAGTACACTGCCACTGTCTTCACTACCTTTAATAAAGATGTGATAAGCAGTTTAACTTCAGCTAAGAAGGCCATCAATATACCTCAGTGTCCTACCGCAGGAACAAATTGGCTCTCCAGCCCTGTGATAAATTTAATTAGCCTGAATCTTGACTTCTTTTCCTTTCCACAAGCTGTCACTCTGGTCCATTATGTTGATGACATTATGCTGGGAGGATCTTGTGAGCAAGGCATGGCAAAACCTAGGGACATTTGCTGTCAGAGAGCAAGTAAATGACAAAAATTCAGGGCCTTCCTGTCCAGTGAAGTCTCCAGGCACACAGTTGTTTGAGGCAGGTAAAGACATTCCATTTAAGTTAACATATAAGTTGTTCATCTAACCCCTCCTAAAACCAAAATAAGAAGTGCAATATTCTGTGGGCCTCTTAGGATGTTAGATTAGCTATAGCTCTCTGAAGTACCTGGCTTTGGGTGAGGCCCAGAACAAGAGGAAGCTGTACAGTTACTGCACATGCCACTGTGCCATGTGGTAATACCCAGCAGATCCAATATGCATGAGTGATCAGTGGCTGCTCTGGCTGGCCACAGTAGCCGAATCAATGGAGGCCCCTTAAAGTTTAGGTGCAAGAGTTAAGGAGATGGGTCAGGTGGGAAACACTTGTCATATAAGCATAAAGATCCAGAACCCTTGTAAAGCTGTAATCCTAGTACAGGGAGGGAGGCAGAGACAGGTGAGTCTGGAGTTCAAACAGCAAGCCTTACCTAATTGGCAAGTTCCAAGCCATAGGAAGATCCTGTCACTCACACACACACACACACACACAAAAGTCAAAATACAAGATGGTTGACACCTGAGGAATAACATCCAAGGTGGTCCTCTGACTTCCACATACATGTGTACACATACATGCACACCAAAGGGACGGGGGGTGGCAGGGAGAGGAGAGAAGAGAGGGGAGAGAAGAGAGAAGAGAGGTAGACAGACAGACCAACAGAGATTTAGGATACCATCCCTTTAAGAAATGACCCATGGCCTCTTTCTGGGCCTTAATAGAACAATTAAGTCTGGATCGTTATCTTAACACATTCTTAACACTCATTTCTGAGTGTTGCTTGATCCGCTAGACCATGAACTGGGATTATTTGGTGCATGGCTTTCACACTGAACTAGTGAAGGTGTAGCTGGGCTTGGGCCGACCCTGCAGATACAAGTTTTAAAAAAGTAGCTCAAATTCCCAGGATGCTGTTCCCACTGTACTGCCTTCTTTCTCCACAGCAGGCGCCTGTGGCACCATGGGGATTTGGAATGAGTCTGGCCTGGTCACAGATGCTTCTGCATGGGGTGCAGGCCCTGGCCCAGCATGTGCAGCTGCAGCATGGTAGCACTTTCTGTGCCCCCCCCCCCGTGGGCAGAACTTGGAGTGCCTGGTCGATCGTTTGGCTAACTTGGAATATGAATGGAAAGTCATCTGTTTATTAAAAGATTTTCATTCTAAGCAAAGTATGAAAAGTATGTTGGTTTACAATTGATTCAGTTGGATTCCCATTCTCATTGGGTTAATAGATCAATTCTCCCTTAGTTTGTAATGTTCCTCCCTTTACAAGTCTCCAAATGGAAAGAGAAACACTAAGGTTTATGTGTGCTTGGCTTTTTGGATGCCATGTTTGACTTTATCTTAGAGACACTGATGCCTTGCACTGTGGTTCATGCCTCAACAACAGAGAGGCTTACATACTTATTCACATGAGTAGAGACTTGGTGCATTTAGTCGACTATATTGTAATGAAGGCTGAAGAGATGGCTCTGTAGGTAAGATCACTGCCTTCCAGAGGACTTGGGTTCAATTCCCAGCACCAACATAGCTGTTCACAATTGTCTATAGCTATGATTCCAGCAGATCCAGTGTTCTCTCTGGCCTCTGAGGGTACCAGGGACACACATGGGCTGTTGTCAGTCAGTCTCCCACTTGGATTGAAGAGGACAAATTATTGCTCTTTTGCAATCTACAGGGGGTCTTCTCATCAGCGGCCACAGAGTCTGTCACCTCTGGTTCTCAGACGACTTGTCAGCTCTTTTCCTGTGCTCCTGCAAATAGTGAACCCAATGGCCTGTTGCTCTTCCTAAGTACCCCAAAACCAATGGTTTCAGGCTTCTCTCGTAAAGCTGCTCTTTATGTGCAAATGGCTGAACCCCTAGAGTGGCATATGCAGGAAATGACAGCCACCTCTTTTCAGCCAAGGAAGAGAAAAGCACATACACTTAGAGATGGCAGGTAGGATAGGAGCAGGAGCACCAGGCATCCCAGCTACGTAAACCCTGGATTCTAAGGCCGAAAACACCCTTGCCTCAGCCCTTGCCTGCCTTCAACTTAAAGTCACCACCTTCCAACACTCACACTGTCACCGCCGAAGTCCTCAGCGCCTGCCATTCCACAGCCATGGGCTGTGCTCCAGTTTTCCCTGACCACATTACATTTAATGGTCTCTCATTGTATCTGTGTCCTGCATAGACTGAGAGCTGTTCACAGCCAGCTTTTCCCCATGGTCCTTAGCATAAAGCCCAGGACATAGAGCAGGTTCAGAAATGTTGACCAGGGTGTATCTTGTGGCTCTCACAATTTTTCCTCCATTCGAAACCTCTGGAAGCTCTGGACATATTGTAAGTGGTTGAGAATTTTAAAATTTCTGAGATTGTAGCATGTTTTCTCTCTTTTCAGGACCCTCTCCCAAGACCATATAAGAAAAAACGGAGGAATCATGTCCATGATCGCAGCTTTCTACAGCAACAAGTCTGTCCTCATCACGGGGGCCACAGGCTTCCTAGGCAAGGTGCTGATGGAGAAGTTGTTCCGCACCAGCCCCCATTTGAAAGTTATTTACATCCTTGTGAGACCCAAGTCTGGACAAACACTGCAGGAGAGGGTTTTCCAGATCCTCAACAGTAAGGTATGTCCTGTGGGGTACCTTGTATGACTCCTATGATGGGCAAGGAGTGACTTTGTTCATGTTTCCTTACAGCTCTGTAATGTTAGTGTTAACTATCATCTTGACAGGAACTAGAGTCACCAGGAGGCAGGCCTCCAGGCACATCTGTGAGCGGTTATTTAGGTCAGTTTAGCATGCCTGTGGGGGATTATCTTAATTAGGTTATTTGAGATGGGAAGGCCTCCCCATGATCGGTAGCACCATTTGCTGGGTTGGGATCCTGGGCTGTATAAAGATGAGTGAGCGTAAGAATGTATAGCTCTCTGCCAGGTTGTGGATTCAATGTGACCAGTTCCTTCAAGCTCGCCCCTGCTGCCTTGACTCCTGGCTGTGGTGGACTGTACTTTCAACTGTGAGCTAAGTAAAACCTTTCACCCTCAAGTGGTTTTTTTCTCGGAGGGGGGGAGGATTTTATCAAAGCAGCTGTTAAAGAAACTAGACAAACTCCCAACTACATGCCAGAGCATACAGGGGACCGAAAAAAGAAGACAGACACAACAGTGACACCTGTATGCTCCCCAAGGAGGGCAGAGGTGCTTCAATTATAATTGGGCCGGAAAGGAAATCATCTTTGTAATGGTTTGAATCTGACATGTTTCCCACTGTTCCTGTTTTGGATTCTTGTTCTCTATTGTGGAATTTGAGAGGCTGTGGAACCAGTGAAGGTTAGGCCTGCTGGCAGAAGTGGATCAGAGGAGGGCAACCTTTGACATCCATGGCCCAGAGCAAGCTCTGAACACCATTGTCCAAGCTTGGCTCTCTCTTGGTGTCATAAATACAGTTCTGGCAGTATCCCTTTTTAATTTCTTCCTGTCTCACAGCTATTGTCTGGATGATTGATGATTCTAGAAATCTAAGTGTTCAGTAACTGGTCACTATTCCATTTAGCTCTTGAATTTGCACAGGGAATAGCATAGGACAGTAGAGTAGAAAAGGCACCAAACCTGGCCCTACCCATTCCTTCCCACACCAGAGAAACAGAGCCCAGCATGGAGAGCTTGCCACAGTTGCCTAACCCACCCACATCTTGTTTATCTATACAATGTATCAAATAACAAAAGCTATTTCACAGGGATTTATGAAGATTAAATGAGATACCAATGCATAAACTATTATGTTGCATAATATAAAGATGTTATCAATGACCTCTGAGTTCTTTTACCCAGACAAGCTCTTTTGTTCATTATCCCTAAAGCCAAATCATGGATTGCCTAAACCAGTTTCACAGCCATCAAAGACACATACATTTCCACATTCTCTTCTCTATCAGTTCACCACGACTTTTGTAAGAGATAAAAATAGAAATGAATAAGTGATTTTTTAATTACTTGTTGTGTTTGAGATGGGGTCTTGCTATGTAGCCTGGACTGGTCTCAGGCTCAGAATCTACTCACTCAACCTCCCAAGGGCTGGAATTCCAGTCCTGCACCAACCATGCTAGGCTCATAAATAATCTAAATCTCCCAGATTTCACAAACCTGTGGTGTATCTGTTCACATCCACATGTGCAGCTGATCTAGCCATTGTCTCTCTAGCCTATGTGAATTAAGAGCATGTGCCGAAACAGCCCCCATCCTCCCTGAAAGCCAGCTGATAGAAGAGGCAACACACCAGCCATTCAGGATCCAAGGTGATTGATGGAGAGGTCGCCATCTGTCATACATTGCCCCCAAGCCAGTGAGGTCTCCATGGATGACATTAGCCAACTAACAATGGGAACAAAGACAGGACTGATTCTATAGGAAGACATCTGGTCTTGGCAGGAAGTAGTGCCCCTAACTCCTGTCCACACACTCTGCAAGGCTGCCACTGGGCCACATCCCATGGCTGAGAAATACACAGGTGGGTGCCCATGAGGAAATGCCCACTGTCTTCACTTTCACAAAACTCCTTTCTGCCTTTCCCTTCATGCCATTCTTGAATCAGAGTCCATGTTTCTGGGGAAGAGACCATTCCTTCAACCAAGCACTGAGACATCAGCTTTTGGTTGCCAGTCTTTATCACTAACTGGAGGGGCAGCCTCTGGCAGTCCAGGGTATTAAAACAAAAATCCATGAATGCGGCAAGGGTTAGACATTTCTATCTGAAGGGAAAATAAGGAAACATACATGCTTTCTGATGGTAACTTACTCTTTTACTTCAATCTTAAAAAAGATCCTCTGTCTGAAAATCTCAGTCTCCACATAGTTACATTCTCCACACAGCCACAGCTCTACATCTCACTTGCATAGCTCTCTCTCTCACTATACAGCCACATCCCTTCCTGCACGTACATCTCTCCTACCTACACATTTCTCTTCTATACAACTACATCTACTATATCTCTCTACCCACTCAGCTACATCTCTCTTTTAGCACACACACACACACACACACACACACACACACACACACACACACACTTCAACTGCCAAACTCTGGACAATTATGTTACATTTTCAGGGTCTGACCCATTCTCATAACACATGATAAGTCACATAGTTTCTCTCAGGTTATAGATGTCACACTGACTGGCCAGTGTATAACACTTGGCTGTGCATGTAGCCTGAGTGGTTAGGGTTCTCAGACAGAAAGCGACATTGAAACCCAGGATCTAAGCAGTAAACAATTAGTTGGCTGAACCTTGAGTGGTGAGGAGTATGTGCAGAGAGTCAACTGCTGAGAGAATTATGTCTACTAAAGTTGTTTTGTGCCTGACTTTGGTTTGGTAACTTATCCTTGTGTATTCTCTGCAGGGGCAGCTAGTCTTTTTTTAATTTGTTCTGAAGTCTAAAATTAGCTGTCTTTGTGACTGGTAATACTGTTACTTTCCTATCTCAGATATGAAAAGTATCCTAGTATTATTTCTAGTCATCAGAATTAAACAGTTTAAGCATAAATCATCTTCCTGACCATCCACAGCTATATGTGTGCCCAAAAGAAGGAATATTTTCATGAGATAAACACACAAGCAGTGGGGAGAACACCCATATCTGTTATTAGGGAAGAAATGTAGTGGCACAAGAGAAAAATTGCAGACAGAAGCAGCGGATCATTTACAGTCAGTGATGTCATGGCTTTGCCAAGTGGTGTTCCTCATCAGAGAGTTGTTCATCTGTGGGTCGGCCTGCTGAACACTGGTTGTCTCCTGCTGTGCTACCAGCAGCTGCCAGCAGGTCTTAGAACCCAACTTCATACACAGCAGTAGGACAGAGACAAGGTAACTACTATTTAAGAAAAAAAATTAAATGAAGAAAGCTATTCAAAATGACAGGTAGCAAGACTGGGCTGTATCTATTAAGAAATATGAGCCAGGCGGTGGTGGCGCACGCCTTTAATCCCAGCACTCGGGAGGCAGAGCCAGGCGGATCTCTGTGAGTTCGAGGCCAGCCTGGTCTACCAAGTGAGCTCCAGGAAAGGCACAAAGCTAAACAAAGAAACCCTGTCTCGAAAAACCAAAAAAAAAAGAAAAAAGAAAAGGAAAAAAAAAGAAATATGCTTGTTAGGAACTGAGAAGACTCTTTTAGAAGATTATAGAGTGGAGTAGGAAGAGGTATCTTACCTCATCTCTGACTGGACTCTCCAATGTAAGAGGCCTCTTTTCCATCACTCTTTGTGGCCAATTGCTCCACCTTCTGGAAGGTTCTTCCCTGCCCCTCTGTTGCTATGGTGGTTGGGGAAAGCTGTCTTCTCTTTGTCTTTAAGAAGGTGGGAAGGAACCAGTGGATGTATGCAGACTTAGTGTCTGTCAGGTGTTCTTTGAATCTAGAAAGAAAAGGAAGTCCCATGATTAGTGCACACAGTAGGTCAGCCTGTCCCAAGTGAAAGGCATGAGTGAAAGAATTGATGAGTAAGTACAAGAAGGAATGGGAGTTGTGATAAGATCCCAAACCTTAAATCCTGGAATGCCCGAACTTCTTCATTCAACAAAGACAGGTTGAGCATTGCCAGCATTGGGCTATATGTGGAGGGAAGTGAATGTTAATGAAAAGGTCTTACATCTCAAATTACAGAGGAAATATAGGGGTAATAAATGTAATAGTGGTTTTGGAAAATCAATTTGAGGAAACATGTAGCACTTGCCACTCTTGAAACAACATTATTCTTACTGAGTCTTCAACTAAGAAAACATAAAAAGAGGCTAGAGAGATGACTCAGGGGTTAAGAGTACTTGCTGATCTTGCAGGGGACCCAGGTTCAGTTCACATGGTGGCTTACAACCATCCATGCAGAGCTCCAGTTCCATGGGTTCCATTTCCCTCTTCTGGCTTCTGTGAGCACTGCATACACGTGGTGCAAAGTTTGCCTCTGATTATCTATACCTAGGATTACGGTGGAGAAGAGTTCAGTTCTGTCCATCAAAACTCATATATTGCTTCCTTCTCCTGTGACATATATAGCTGCTGCCTCCCTCTTTCTGTTTTCCTGATTACAGAGAGAGACAAACTTTCAAGGAACTTTTTAATCCACTGGCCACAGAGAACCAGAAAAGACTCATTTTCTTACTTAGAGCTCCTAATTCTTAAGTATTTTCACTTTTTTTTTTTTTTTTTTTTTTTTTTTTTTTTTTTTGAGATAGGATCTCACTATGCAGCCCTGGCTGGCCTGGAAACTGCTACATAGACTAAGCTGTCTTTGAACTCTCAGAGAGCTTCCTTCATCTGCCTCCCAAGCACCTGGACTAAAAGCATGGGCCCACATACAGCATTATGCTGTATTTTATAAGCCAAATCTGTTATTTGGCTTGGTACATTGGACACTATGTAAGCTTCCCTGGAAAAGCAGAAGTTACTCAATAAGCTTTCAATTGTCCTTGAGGCAAATGAACTTTGAAATACAGAGGATGATTGCAGGCAAGGCTCACAGCCATGACCTCAGCTCACACAACACAGCTTGATTTAAGACAATGGAAAACAATGTTTTAAGAAATACTTCATTGAGTTCTTTTATGGCTATCACTGCTCAGCAGTTCATAGAAGAGACAATTAATCCCTAACAGGCATTTTAAAAATTAACTGAACAAAAAAGAAATAATACCAACTTTGAATACACTCTAGGTATGCATGCTTATATGAAAATAGCTTTATATATCCTGTTATAATGAAATAAAAATGATGTATACATTTTAGAGTGGCTAAATAAAGGGATTTGACATAAAAACACTAACTTTGAATTAAATAATACCTGAAAATAGAAAAGTCAAATCTGACCTTGTTAATTTAGATGATTGTATAAAGAAACCAACAACATTCCCATGGTTCTCCAGCCCACCCTGAGAGCTGGGCTTTGTGACTGTCATTAACAGTTCTATTAACTCTCTCTAGATGACACAAAGACAACTGAAAACAAGAAATTTGTATTTTAAACTCCCAAAGCTTGTTTTGTCCAATTATTGCCTCACCCCTACCCAGGAAACGGTCCCACAAAAAGGAAGAGGCTTCTTGCTGGGGGTGCCACCCGATAGCAGAGTGCTGGGTGTGACTCTGGGTTCTACTTTAACACTACAGAGACAAAGGCAAGAAAGTTCTATAAATGTGAGATAACTAGAAGAAATACTAACATCACAGGAATTCCAAACATTTCATGGTTTACTGTGGGGAACCTCCCCTTACTTTCCCCCCCAGGGTACTCTTGATCAGGGAGAAACGAGAAATATTTAGATAGAAATATAGAGGAGAGAAAGACAGTTAAAAACATAGGATAGCCTTGGGAGGGTCTGGGTCAATTCCCACCAGCCCCTTCTGTCTCTACTAAAGGGCTTTTAAAGGAATGCCAAGGGGTGAAGCATAAGACCTCCCCCCAGCACAGTCAAGTGCAGACCATCCCAAATACCTGGTGACCATGCATGTGGTCAAGCCATCCCCTAGTGCAGCCCTGCTGTATAAAGCAAGCACAGATCTCACTAGAAAACCTTTATGGGCTCCCACACATCCCCCCTATTAATTTTTTAAAGAGCCCCTCAGGCCCCATCAGATAGACTGAGGTCTGTCTTAGGTCGTTCTCCATGATTATTTCTTCCATTATCCATCATGGAGGTAGGCTTTCCATCAAGCATGCTCTGTCTTAGGCTGGAAGCTATCGAGAGCAAGTTGCCATCCCTGACCCTCAGCCTCTGGCAAGAGGGGGTACAGAGCTTAATTTAGCTGTGGCCCAGGTTCCTATTGAGCTTACAACCTCCACAGTGATCTCCATAGCTGCCTCACCTCCCAGTACAGGAGTAGAGGATGATAAAGATGGCATATCTTTTTTGGAATGGGTCTTAAGATGTCTATAACAGCCTTAGCTGTGCCAAGCCCTTTTTAAATCAATAAACCCTTGATGCAAACTTCATCAGATAAATTATATCAAACTTATATTCAAGAGGAAACTCTATAGATCTATTTTATAAACTTATATTCATAAGGAAACTATTTTACAAGCTTTAGCACATATCTAGAAGAGATTTCTTAGAAGATCTACACTAGCAAGCATCTAGAAGAGATTTCTTAACATTTAAAAGAGATTTCTTAAACTAACATTTAACAAGACAGGAAGTGTGCAAATCATTTCTAGAGTTCAGAGTTTATAGTCAGCTTTGCTATCATTCTGGAAGTTCTTGAGAGTTCTAAACAAGAGCCTAATTTGGCAATGGCTCTCTCAACCCTGGGATTTAATGAGTTCTGTTGCTATGGAGTTTTAACACTTGTTGCTAGTGGCTGTAACACTCAGAACAATGCCACTCCCAAAAGTCACCTTTCCCGCTGGCTCTTCCAGCCATTCCGGAACCAGCAGAGATGCACTCGGTGGCAGATGGTTTCTAACTAGGGGCTGTCCCTTTACCCAACTCATTGCAGCTTCCCTGTGCCACAATTCAGACAAACATTTCTGTTACAGCAGAACTTTCAGTTTGCTCTACCGAAAAGCCTCATATCAGGGCAAGGGTAAAATTACCATATTGAACTACCATAAAGCTCTTAGCAAAAACTCCTTGCACAGCTATTAGGCATTGTCTCAAACTTGCATCAATTTGCTGCTACTCAAACAAAAGCAGTGTGGCTCCAAGCTTAACTGAGGGTAAAATAGTGGCTTTTAGTCTTGACTGAGGGTAAAATGGGGTAAAATTCCCTCTTCTTGATTTTTTAAGGCTGTATTTGCCATGAGTTCTTTCAACAATGCTGATGTTTCTGATAGATTTTTATTAGCCCATTATTTCTGACAAGGTTATTTGTTCACCAAAACTGCTACTGTTCAAAGGAGTCAAGAACATAGATGTTGTTTCATGAAACACATCCTTCATTAGCTTATTCTGAAGAACATTTTCATGATTTAGTATTTTCACTTCATTCATTAGCTTCTCAACCCCAATGTGATTTTTATTAGCAGCTGTGACATACTCTGACCATGAGTTATTAACTCAGACTGTAGTTGTAGCTTTTCAACCTTTAGACTTGGTACATTTTTCCTATTCTCACAAATATCAGTTCATTCACTGAGCAAGCATTCCATTTTAACATTGATTTCTTATAGGCAACTTTCAAGTGAAGCAACTATTTTGTAAGACAGCTGTATTTTCTAAAGTTTGGTCCCCTTCTACAAACCAGTTTTCCAGTGTACGGACCACTTTCCCTTGGTTTCTTAAAGTTTTCAAAGTGGCTTGTTGACAAACGGTACTAGCACTTTAATTATCTCCTTAGAGGTAAGTGGTTCACCTGTTCTTAGTTCTCATGAGGTAGGACTAAGCTTTCTAGCATTGCTTTGAGAAAAAAAAAAAAAACCTTCACTTGCAGCTGAAAAAATAGTTGTGGGGGGCAGTACCACCATTTTTAGCTGAAAACTTCATTTCCCAAAAAGCCTTTCTCTGTAGAATCATGCTATTACTACATTTCCCAAACTACTTTTTCAAACTACATATCCCATGATGCCCTTTGGGTTCACCACACTTCTGTTCCTGTCTACATGTTTTGTTTTCCTGCTTTTGCTTTTTTCGACGGGAGATTTTTGAGTGAAGATTTTTGCTTTCTTTATGACGGGAGATCGAGAAATTTCTGTTCTCTCTGAGCTAGCAATGACAGGTGTTTTTCCTTACTGATACTGTCCCCAGAACTGAGTCATACCCACCTGCTCACACATATTCAAGCAGGTCCTTTTGTATTCAGGCAGGTCCTTTTGTGCTTGAAGCAAAATTCCTTCTGGGCTTGTGCTTCCACCTTTACCGGGTTAGTGAAAAAAAATGATAGTACTTAAGATAAAGCTTTTTTTTCACAGCCTTTTTAGAGAGACTTTTTCCCTGATAGGTCTTTGTCTTGTCCTCGATTGTTCCTTCCCCCAAGATGCAGATCCCCAGATACCTCGGCTGGCCCTGCTCTGTTCCTGTGCTAACTGCTTCTGGCTTCTCTCCCCAATCTGCCTCAGCTTTTCCCATGCTGCCATTGCAGCTGCTACCTAGAACTTAGACCCTGCTTTGTGATGCTTGCAGCTTTCCCCAGGTCCGGCACCTTTTGGGGAGAAGTCTGTCCCTGCTCCATTTCCTGCCTGTGCTCTCTCACCAGGCCTTTGCCTCAGGGAAGTCTGGCTACTGTTTTTCTGTAGCTTAGAGAGACAAGGCTTAGCAGAGAGGATTTGCCTTGTTCCAAGAGGTCGTTTTGTTTTGTTTTGTTTTGTTTTGTTTTGTTTTGTTTTGTTTTGTTTTGTTTTGTTTTCTTAGAGCAAACCACAGGTGACTCTCCCATAGATTTCCGGGTGAATCTATTTTTTGCCCTTACAAAACGAGAAATTTCTGAGAAGCAAAGATCTGAAAATCTTTTTAGTATTTTTAGAGAGAGATTAAGTATTTCCAAGAAAGCTTTCATTTTTTGAGGGAGAAGGACCACCAAGTATTTCCGAGACTTCTACTCTCTAAACTTTTGACTTCATGGTCAAGAGGAAACTAGTTCTGTTGGTTCGGTGTTTCCATACAGTGGCAGCGTCAACAGAGTGAAAGTTTTATTTTATCTGTATCTACCTCAAAATTCTTTCCCCTGCCTCCTGGGACTTAAACTGTTCACAGGCCAAAAGCTTCCCACAGGAATCTTTTTCTCCCTGTATTTTCTCCTCTTTGATAAATTTTTTTCTCTGACGTTTTCCAGTTTGTGTTCATAGCCCCAAAGTTCCTCCATCTTATTGCTTATCTTATTCTAAAACTTCTTCCCAATATTCCTACTCTACTGTAAATTTTTTCTTATATTTTTACATTCTACCTTCCTTAATTTTTATAGATAGAATTTTAAGAAAGAGAGAGAAAGAAACCTAGATAGAGAGATATATCTACGCTTCAGCCTCACTTTCCAACTTCAGCATTTCACTGCCTCATCGTCACTCCTGAGGATAAAATCCCCCTGCCTTCACTTTCACTGCAGAACCAGACCGGTACAACTGCTTTTGGTGGGGCTTTCTCCCCAAGCTTTCACCAAGTCCCTGGTCCCTGTTTCTGTGGGAGGCTTGCCCCCACTTCTCCCCCAGGGTAATCTTGAGCCAGGAGAAATGAGAAATATTTAGATAGAAATATAGAGGAGAGAGACAGAAACATAGGATAGCCTTGGAAGGGCCTGGGTCAATTCTCACCAGCCCCTTCTGTCTCTACTAAAGGGCTTTTAAAGGAATGCCAAGGGGTGGAGCATAAGACACCCCCCCACTCCCCCACCCCCCACCCCCCCACCCCCGCACAGTCAAGTGCAGACCATCCCAAATACCTGGTGACCATGCATGTGGTCAAGCCATCCCCTAGTGCAGCCCTGCTGTATAAAGCAAGCACAGATCTCACTAGAAAACTTTTGTGGGCTCCCACAGTTTACAAAGGCATACTTTTAAAAATGTAGCTGATCTTCAATTAGATCTTCAACTTAGATCAGTCAGAGCTTCTTCAATACAGTGGAAGGTAGTGAGAAGAGAAGAGAAGAGAAGAGAAGAGAAGAGAAGAGAAGAGAAGAGAAGAGAAGAAGAGGAGAGGAGAGGAGGGGAGGGGAGGGGAGGGAGGGGAGGGGAGGGGAGGGAAGGGGAGAGGAGAGGAGAGGAGGGGAGAGGGAGAAGGGAGAGTGGGAAGAGAGAGAGGAGAGAAGAAGGGGAGGAGGAGGAGAGGGGAGGGAAGAGGAGAGGAGGACTCCCAGCTTGACAACTTTGGGAAATACAGAACATTAAAATCAGAAAGAGAGTTTTCTTTTTTTTAAGGACGTATTAAGTGACATGTGTTATGCTGAGCACTGACTTTCAGTATCATATTTAATCTTAGGAAACCTTGTGAAATGTTTATTCTTATGTCATAGATGAGAAATTAATCCCAGAAAACTGTCCTCTCCCCAAGGCTGTGTTATCTGCAAAGGAAGTGTCACAGCAAAGCTGGAAGGCAGCTCTCTGGGGCCATACGTCCTCCCTGCGGGAAGAGCCTGCTTTCTTGGTGACAAAACCATTAGGAGGTAAAGTGTTGCTGGACCCATCTAAGTATCCATCAGCACCTTCCCTTCTTAATGGTCCTAGTAGAGCCTAGAAATGATCTTATGGTTGGCCTCCAGCTTCCGGCTAACGCCTTCCTGCCCACGTACTTATTCTCGAAGTACACTATGGCACCTACCTTGTGGGGATAGAGAGCAAAAAGCTGACGAGGTGAAATATGTGCCACCGTTAGGGCTGATTATAGGTTCTTACAAAAAGTGAACTGAAATTCTGACAAGTGAAAAGCTGTTCTCAAGAATAGCTTCACATATTTAACCTCTAATTCTCTAAGGTCACGGGATGATAAAGTTCTATGATTGGCATTTTAAGTAAATGTGCAGAAAAGGCCCAGAGAACTTCACAACTTGTTCTTGTTACATGAACAATAAAGAACAGAATGGGGATTTAGCCCAACCCATTGTGATGACAGAGGATCTGATGTCTTTCCAGAATACACAGTTCTGGTACACACCTGTAGTGTGTCATTTACCATAGTCTTATACACCTGGTACCAAGCATGGGTGCCCAAGCTGTTGATCCAGACCCTTATACACCTTCCAGGCAGTCCTAACCACATGTTCATACTGCATTGTCTTGTGGTGTTATAGCAACGGTCCTCACTGACTGAAGCAATTAAAAACTCACAGATTGACCCTTTATAGCCTATGGGAATGGCTAGCAATGAGTAAGATCCTGATGCTTTGTGGGGTGTGTGTGTGTGTGAGAGAGAGAGACAGAGACAGAGACAGACAGACAGAGAGAGACTTTAAATTAGATGTATAAGTTCTTCAGTATGGTTTATATGGACATACTTAATTGCCCTGCACCTGAACTGGAGCTAACACCCCCACATCTCCTGATGTACTTTTTAACTCAGCACCCTGAAAATCCTTAGAAAATTCTTTCACTTCAGAGCTCTTGGACAGTCCACAGTCTACCCTTTAACTTAACAGACCTCACCATTTCCCCCCACAGAATCAAGGTAGTAACTAAACAAGTACTGGTCTGTTATGGGGACTGGGTAGTAGAAGCCTCTTTGAAGAGGGTTCGATCGAAGGAATAAAGAGCAAAGGCCCCATGAAAGGAGATTACAGTCAGTGATGCCCAGAAAACAAAGCCAAACCTCCTGTGGATGCCTCCTAAGTGAAGCCATGGGGTCACCCCTTTATTGTAAGAGTCCAAATTCCAGCCCTGAACTCTTCCAAAGGCAGTGCACAGGTGTGATGCATCCACTCTCCGCCTAATACATGCTCCTCTCCAAAGTCAGTGTCCACCGAACCACAAACAAGTTAGTGAAGAAAATTCTACCATAGACTCAAAGATGGTTATACAAATTCAGTTACTAAAACGGGAAAATTGCAAACATTTCACACAAACTTGTACATTTGTTGTATGGCTAAAAAGAACTATCACAGGGGAAACATTTGATTGTAAAAGCAAACATTTAGCATATTTATGATTGATCAAGATTAGAGCTGTTAAAGTTCTGTCTCCAAGAGCTAGAATGACCTCTTTAGTGAGATTGAATATTTTATCAACCTTATCTATCCCAGATGTCAGAACAAAACATTGAGGACTGGCCCAACCTAATTATCTTCAGAACTGTAGTGACATCTCTTGATAGGCCAGCCCTTCCACGTAGAAAGTAGAAGCTTGGGGATGGAAGCATGGCACACGTTGGCTGCCTGTGGAATTGAGTTCCTTCCCTAGTCATCTTCATCCAGCTCCAAGGATGTCTTTGAGCCTGCTCTTGCCTGATGCAAATAAAATACAATTTCTCTGCATACATGAATTTTTTTTGCTGTTGTTTTGTTTTTGAAATAGGGTCTCATGCAATCCAAGCTATCCTCAAAGTGGCTAACTAGAAAAGATGACCTTGAACTTGAGTGCTGGGATTGTTGGTGTGCATCACCATGCCTAGTTTTATGCAATGCTGGGGGTCAAACCAGGGCCTTATGCATGGGAGGCAGACACTCTGCCAGTTGTATCCCAAGCCCAGATTTAATGTTTTATTTATGAATCAAGGAGCACACTGTCTTCAGAGTCTGCGGACAAAGGGGCCTGTCTCTGGTATTGCCTTATGCTTAAAAAACCAAAGACCAACTTTGCCTGTTCTAATACTTCTAAATATTTATCCCCATGGATGCTATATGGAAACTCCACCTTAACAAAATGTTTGGAAACAAGATTGTTTTCACTAAAATTTTGTTTTCAAAACAATAGAAAATGCAAATTGAATCTAAGAATCTCTGTGTGGCAGGGAAAGCAGAGAACCAACCCACTTGAGTAAATGTAATAATAGCTGAAATTGTTGTTTTCATCTCTTCTCCCTTCAAAAATAAATTAAAATGCTAAAAAAAAATCAGTTAAAATCCAGTGAAAAAGTACATGAGCTCATGTAACCCTTGACATTAACTGCCATTGATATTAGAGTATGATTACATAAAATTTCTGTTTTACTCATAAAATGTTTACCTAATTTTTTATTTTCCAATTACATTAGTGCTTATATCTTTGTAGCTCAGCCCATTAAGCAAGGTGATTTCCTATTGTTTGCTAAAGGCCAATAACCCAGTCATGAAAACCATTATTTCACATAAAAAAGTAAAAACTATCTCCATGTGTAAATATGAGACCAAAGGATAAAGGGAGTCAGGTAAGGAAGAGGTGACTTAGTTATGGCTTTTATTGCTGTGATAAACACCATGACCAAAAGAAACTTGGGGAGGAAAGAGTTCATTCCACTTACAAATTACTGATCATCACTGAAGGAAGTCAGGGCAGGAACTCAAGCAGGGCAGGAACCCAGAGGCAGAAAGTGACGCAGAGGCCATGGAGGAGTACTGCTTACTGGCTTGCTCTACAAGGCTTGCTTAGCCTGCTTTCTTACAGCACCCAGGATAACCGGCTCAATTAGTGCCACCCACAATGGGCTGGGCCCCCTACATCAGTCACTAATTAAGAAAGTGCCTACAGGTTGCCTACAGCCCAGTCTTGTGGAGGCATTTTCTCAATTGAGGTTCCCTCCTCTCAGATGACTCTAGTTGTATCAAGTTGACACAAAACTATCCAGCACAGTGACCATTACCCTTTCATCTCCAGGGCAGAGTTCAAAATGCACCTGACTGATTATTAGGCATGCCTTTTTCAGATGTTCCTGGAGTTAAGAGGATCCAAATTACACCAAATGCATGGAACAAAAGTGGAGGCCTCTTGACTGTGGAGACACCTTCATTGAAAACACGAGTATTACAACTAAAACCAGGGTGTGAGTGCTATAATGAAAGACATATATAAAAGCAAGGCTTTGTGGTGTTAATGAGGCACATGGCCTGTGAATTTCTGTTTCAGCTGTTTGAGAAAGTCAAAGAAGTCTGTCCAAATGTGCATGAGAAAATCAGACCCATCTCTGCAGACCTCAACCAGCGTGACTTCGCCATCAGCAAGGAGGACATGCAGGAACTTCTGTCTTGCACCAATATTATCTTCCACTGTGCGGCCACTGTGCGTTTTGATGCACATCTGAGGTATACTCCCTCCATACTCTCGTGGCTTATAGCACTCTGTGTCTCTCTGTGTCTCTCTCTGCCTCTGCACAGTAAGATATGGAGACAGGTGAGTGTGTGTGTTTATGTGTGTGTGTGTAAGTGTCTTCATAAAAAGAAAAAAGGAATGAAAGAACCACAAAACATGCCAGTGAAAAGTTTAAAAAGAAACATACAAGAATCTTCAGAATGTCTCCATGTCCCACTGTGCAGAGGCAGCAGTCTATCATGGTGGGTGCACGCGCGTGCGCGCACACACACACACACACACACACACACACACACACACACCTTTCTACCGGCTGCTGCAGTTACGCAAACATGGGCTCAACTTCAAAGAAAGGGTGTTGGAGTTCCTGTTGGGAGCATTCTGTGCCCTGTCCAGGGCTGTTGGAATGACAATGAACATGGTATTACACATTTTTCTTTATTTCTTTGATGATTAGAAAGGTTGGCATGCTTAAGTGCTTATTGACATTTTATTCTTTTGTGAAATGCCTGTATGCCTGTTCATGTGGTTTTCCTATTTCAAACTGAGGTTGGTTTGTTTTTTGTTTTGTTTTTTTTTTACTGATTTCAGTTTTACTTGGAAGCTTCCACATATTAACTTTAGCTTTTATAAAGCTAAACATATTTCAGCTTACCTGCATCTTTTTACTGTGTTAATGTATATTCATAATTTCTTGGATTATTATTGTAATTTTGTTTTTACATTTAGGTATTTGAAATGTCTTTATTCATTCATTATTATTTAATCATTTTTTTGAGACAGGGTCTCTCTACATAACCCTGGCTGTCTTGGAACTCACTACATTGACCAGGCTGGCCTGGAATATACGGCTATCTGCCTGCCTCTGCCTCCTGGGTGCTGGGATTAAAGGTGTGCACCACTACAGCCAGCCCATTTTAAATGCTTTTAACTATGAACAGGGATGGTCAGGGAAATTCTACAAAAAGAGTGAGTTGGGTACGAAGACAGTAGTTTTCCTCTGCTCTAAGCCTTTGAGATGGTTCATTCTCAAGCAATGCTTACCAAGGGGTTTAGTCTTGAATCTGTATGAAACCTGGTTCTTGTCCTACTAACCATGCTTCTTCCACTGATCAGAAAATATCACACCATTTTAAAAACTAATTTTGATTAGGCCATGAATACTCATAGAACCCTTTTAAAATAGAAATAGCACACTATTCTCATGTGGTGCTATTTATTTACATTTAGTGTAATTTTTTCAAGTTACCTTCAATATATAGCTTCATTTAGAAAAAGCTAACATTTTAAAAATACCAATTCTTCTCATTCAATGACAGTGTATTTCCACTTATTCCACTTTAATACATGGATGAAATTGATGAAGTTTTATCTATCCACTTATCATTCCTGTAAGTACAGGCACTCATTTGAATGTGTGCCTTCAGGCCACTATATGCTCTAGTTTTCATTTAGATATAGAGTGGGATTTTAGCATTTTGCCATAATTTTTAGTAGATATTTTACTGAATGGATCCTCTGCATTCTAATTTTTAAGCTTCTTTTGTTTATTTTCCAAATACATAATTTTATATTACAGCAATTTTTGTGACTGGGTTTTCAGTGCTTTACATCTGTCCATTAATTTTGTTTTTCTCTCCAATAACAGGGTAGTTCCTTGTAGTAACTCCAAGTCTGGAGGCATCCTTCTTACCCTTGAAAGGCAATACTCCTAGCCTCTCACCACAAAGCAAAGCTTTGGATAGAACTTGAGATGCGTGTTCTTTCATCATTTCATTAGCACATTTATTTAAGTGGGAAATGGATATAAAATGTCATTTAAATTTTTTTCAAAAAAAAAAAGAGCTGGAGAGATGGCACAGAGGAGTGTGTAGTACTCTTGCAGAGGATCCTAGTTTGGTTCCTAGCACCCACAGTGGGTGGCTCAAAACCACCTGTAACTCTGCTTCCAGGGTATCCAATGTCTCTGGCCTGTGTGGGTACCTACACTCAGATGCACTCATGCATACACACACACACATACACACACACACAATAATAATGTATGTGGGATCATATTTTTCCTCTTTTTGAGTTAACTTAAAGTAATGAGTTTCCTGATATTGAATAAAGCATGTGTCTCTTGAGTGAAATCTGACCATCTTACTGCTTATACTGAGTTTATATAGCTTTCTACAGTAGCAGCTACAATTTAGGATTTGGCATCAATCTTCATGGCTAGCCTGGGTCCCTACAACAACAACTTATATTGTTTTTTCAAATATCTACTCTTAGTTCTCCACAAGTTATTCGTATTTTTTCACCTTCTTGAGTTAGAGTCTTCATTTGTTTAGTTTTGTTCTTTCAATGGCCACTTTATAATTCAGAGGATTGTGTTTTCTGTTTTACTGACTAGAATCATATAACCTCTAGACACAGTATGTACAGGAGGGACAAAGGACCTCACATGCCAGGAGCACATCACAATTTCAAGTGTCATAGATTTGTGAATCCAGGGGCCAATTTTTTCTTGTCTCTGATGTGCCACCAATATCTGAGCCATTTGCCTGTTACTAAAGTAAGTATAGTCATTGCACACACACCAGTTAAAGCGTGGTACATCCGCCACTAGGATAAGTACAGTCACAGTGTGGCACACCAGTCAGTCACTGCAGGAGGCACACTCGCAGTGTGGCACACCAGTCACTGCAGGAGGCACACTCACAGTGTGACACACCAGTGAGTCACTGCAGGAGGCACACTCGCAGTGTGGTACACCAGTCACTGCAGGAGGCACACTCACAGTGTGGCACACCAGTCAGTCACTGCAGGAGGCACACTCGCAGTGTGGCACACCAGTCACTGCAGGAGGCACACTCGCAGTGTGACACACCAGTCAGTCACTGCAGGAGGCACACTCACAGTGTGGCACACCAGTCAGTCACTGCAGGAGGCACACTCGCAGTGTGGCACACCAGTCAGTCACTGCAGGAGGCACACTCGCAGTGTGGCACACCAGTCACTGCAGGAGGCACACTCGCAGTGTGGCACACCAGTCAGTCACTACAGGAGGCACACTTGCAGTGTGGCACACCAGTCACTGCAGGAGGCACACTCGCAGTGTGGCACACCAGTCAGTCACTGCAGGAGGCACACTCGCAGTGTGGCACACCAGTCACTGCAGGAGGCACACTCGCAGTGTGACACACCAGTCAGTCACTGCAGGAGGCACACTCGCAGTGTGGCACACCAGTCAGTCACTGCAGGAGGCACACTCGCAGTGTGACACACCAGTCACTGCAGGAGGCACACTCGCAGTGTGGCACACCAGTCACTGCAGGAGGCACACTCGCAGTGTGACACACCAGTCACTGCAGGAGGCACACTCGCAGTGTGACACACCAGTCAGTCACTGCAGGAGGCACACTCGCAGTGTGGCACACCAGTCACTGCAGGAGGCACACTCGCAGTGTGACACACCAGTCAGTCACTGCAGGAGGCACACTCACAGTGTGGCACACCAGTCAGTCACTGCAGGAGGCACACTCGCAGTGTGGCACACCAGTCAGTCACTGCAGGAGGCACACTCGCAGTGTGGCACACCAGTCACTGCAGGAGGCACACTCGCAGTGTGGCACACCAGTCAGTCACTACAGGAGGCACACTTGCAGTGTGGCACACCAGTCACTGCAGGAGGCACACTCGCAGTGTGGCACACCAGTCAGTCACTGCAGGAGGCACACTCGCAGTGTGGCACACCAGTCACTGCAGGAGGCACACTCGCAGTGTGACACACCAGTCAGTCACTGCAGGAGGCACACTCGCAGTGTGGCACACCAGTCAGTCACTGCAGGAGGCACACTCGCAGTGTGACACACCAGTCACTGCAGGAGGCACACTCGCAGTGTGGCACACCAGTCACTGCAGGAGGCACACTCGCAGTGTGACACACCAGTCACTGCAGGAGGCACACTCGCAGTGTGACACACCAGTCAGTCACTGCAGGAGGCACACTCGCAGTGTGGCACACCAGTCACTGCAGGAGGCACACTCGCAGTGTGACACACCAGTCAGTCACTGCAGGAGGCACACTCGCAGTGTGACACACCAGTGAGTCACTGCAGGAGGCACACTCGCAGTGTGGCATACCAGTGAGTCACTGCAGGAGGCACACTCACAGTGTGGCACACCAGTGAGTCACTGCAGGAGGCACACTCACAGTGTGGTACTTCCCTGCTTCTTTCTGCTTCGTCCTCTCCAGAGAAGCTGTGCAGCTGAATGTCATCGCCACCCAGCAGCTCCTGCTAATGGCCAGCCAGATGCCAAAGCTTGAAGCCTTCATCCACATCTCTACTGCCTTTTCTAACTGCAATCTGAGCCACATAGATGAGGTCATCTACCCATGCCCTGTGGAGCCAAGGAAGATCATTGACTCCATGGAGTAAGTTGGGTCAAATGAAGGAACTGGGTGGCAGCACATGGCTTTCTCTAGGTTTCTTTGTGATTCTTAATGAAGTTATGAGGTAGGACACTTTGAAAGCAAAGTGCTTTGGAAAAATGCTTCACCTGTCATTACTAGTTACTTCCTCCAGTAAGAAATATGCCCCCGGAGGGAAGGAAGACAGAAGATGCATATGTGTATACACTAGGAATTGACAGACAGAAGTGGAGCCAGAGCCTTGTGCATGCTAAGCAAACACTCTTCCACTGAGCTGTATCCTCAACCCTGAAAATCCCTAAAGAAACACCTTGTTGAGGGTAGGGCTGCCGAAACATTAGACCATGAATGTATTCACCTCTCAGCATCACTAAATAACATAAATGATCAGGAGAGAAATTTTGAAGTTGGACTGATGTGAGTTCAACTCGTGGCTGATAACTTGCTGTGTAAACTGGAACAATTGTTTTAGCCTTTCTAAACCCCCCCCCCCAATCCTTCTTTGCCCTTCTGTCTTAGTTAGGGTTTGTTTTTGTTTTTGTTTTTTTAATGCCAAATGCCGTTTATTGAAGGAGGGAGGAGATCTTGAATACAGGCTTACAGCACAATGGGAGAACCCTGGAGGGCAGAAGTTCGATACCCTTGTTTTACAATCTTGCATCTAAGCTGTTAACACCCATTATGCAGGATACATAGACAAGGAACTTCCCTTAAGCATTCAGGAGGGTGGAACCCAGGAGGGAATTAGCATAGGGACAATATCAAGGTCAAGGTCAGCAAGCAAGGCAACAGTTACCCAATACGGGGGCCAGGGACCTACAGGTCCCCTTTATACTAATAAATGAGTTTCTGACTTAGGTTGCATAGGACATCAGCAGGTCACCTTACCTATCATAGAGACACCTGCCCAGGCCACACAGGCACTCTGTCTTAGGTTGGTGAGCGCCCCCCATGTATTACCCATCTCTGAATACTCATTATCATACCAGTTCAATCGTGTGTGAGCTGCAGAGTTAACTGCTGCCAAAATGCTCAAAGTGGCGCTGGGTTTGCAATCTGTGTGTTCAACACAGAAAAGACCAACAGAGGTCCTAAACCACCCATAGCCAGTAGGTTAAAGGCAACTGAGCCATTCCCTTCCTTAATGAGCCTTACTGCAAATTGGAGTCCTTGTAAGATGGTATCCCAAAGGCAAATGGAACTTGAGTTAGTAAATTTATAATTTTAAAAGCCAATTGAAATGTATAGAACTATTGAATTAAATTTATCATGCCCAATAGAATGAAAGATTAATTAACTGTGGTAGCTACTTTTGCTGCCAGGGTCTCCACTGTGCTAGCTGTAGTAAGAAATTATGAAATGGTAATCCCAGAAACAGTAGAAGTGGTGGCCACCTCTGCTATAACAGCAACAACAGCAGCAGCAATGTCAAATTCTCTTCTGGAGTGTGTGGGCATCCACTGACATGGATACAACTCCAGGAACACAAACTGCCAAGGTCCATTTTTCTTGATCCCAGCACGACTTAATCAGGCAGTTCTACAAATCAACAACTAAGAACCATAAAGAAAAAACAGGCAGCTCACAAGGAGCATAACTAATGGTCTTATAATGGCTACATTTAAGCTGATATATATATATAGTTTTGTTTTTCGAGACAGGATTTCTCTGTGTAGTTTTGCACTTTTCCTGGAGCTCACTTGGTAGCCCAGGCTGGCCTTGAACTCACAGAGATCCGCCTGGCTCTGCCTCCCAAGTGCTGGGATTAAAGGCATGTGCCATCAACACCTGTCTAGGCTGATAAATTTTAAGGTATCTTCAGTGGGGGCTAAATGAATGTCAGGAGGGCAATAAATGTTGCACAGAGCCACTCCTGAAAAGTATGTATTACACCAGCTTGAGGAGGATTTTGAAAATGAAAAGGCTTAGCTGGCATGCTACTGTTAACAAATAGAGGTCAGTGACCTTCAAGGCCCCGATCCTTTTTTGTTACTTTTCCTGTTGCTGTGATAAAATACCCTAACAAAAGCAACCTATGAGGAAAGGGCTCATTTGGGCTTACAGTTCTCGGGTGGTCCATCACGACAGAGAAGCTATGGCTGCAGTAGTGGAGAGAACTAGCCACACTGAGTCCACAGTCAAGAACCAAAGAACAGAACTCCTCCTGACCATCTTGGCATCTCCTGTTTATTTTGCCCAGGAACCAAGCATGGGGACTGGTGCCTCTGTCTAAGAATGGATCTTCCCACCTCAATCAACACAGTCCACACAGCCCCTCAGATACAGGCCCAGAGGCTAACCACCACAGAGCTCACCTGACAGTTGTGATGATGAGCAAATTATAGAAATCAATTACTACGGTTCTGGGGAGTAATGGTTTTTGGTAAAGAATCTAATTCTTCCAAAATCTAGCAGGGGACAATCTGTGTATGGGTTCTGCTGGTATACTTCCCTACCTTTGCTGAAATGGTCTCCAGTCTCTTTTCTCTTATCACCAGTCAACAATAACAACAAAAAAAATCAATTTCTTCAATAGGATATGGTTCTATTTGCAGAAGTTTGTTTCTGTTTTCTGCTTATTTGGCTCTAACTACTTGAGTTTTATGTTTTAAATGCTGCATTAAAAAAAAAGTATGGCATAAGCTGGGCAGTGGTGGCACACGCCTTTAATCCCAGCACTTGGGAGGCAGAGCCAGGAGGATCTCTGTGAGTTCGAGGCCAGCCTGGTCTACAGAGTGAGATCCAGGACAGGCACCAAGCTACACAGAGAAACCCTGTCTCGAAAACAAACAAACAAACAAAAATTATGGCACAAAATGACTGTTCCATGGTGAATCTGCCAGTGTATAATTTCATGCAATACTGTAATTGCACTTAAAATATACTCCTTTTTAAAGGCTTTAGCTAAATTGGGAGCTTGTTCTCTTCATTTCTGACTCTACTGGCTCTGAGACTGGGTGTTTTTACCTGTCACTTACAAATCTTCAAAATGGAGGTCATTTAGAGGAACTGGCACGGGAGCATTCCAAGTTAACAGTTCAACTGTAGAAAGCCCAAGAGCATGTTCAGTATGAAACTGATGCTTGTCACTAAGCTTCCCTTTCAGGAAAAGGACCCACCTGCTTGATTCAAGACCAGAATTGAGTTCCCAGGTATATCTGGAGTTTTCTCTCCAGGTCCCGCCAAGCCCTGTCAGTTCAACAGCCCACTTATAAAATAAACACACAGATGCTTATATTATTTCCAAACTGTATGGCCGTGGCAGGCTTCTTGTTATCTAGTTCTTCTATCTTAAATTAACCCATTTCTATTCATCTAAAAGTTGCCATGTGGCTCATGGCTTACTGGTATCTTAACATCTTCTCATGGTAGCGGCTGGCAGTGTCTCTATTCTCAGCCTTCCACTTCCCAGAATTCTCTTCTCTGCTTGTCCCGCCTATACTTCCTGCCTGGCCACCAGCCAATTAGCATTTTATTTATACAGAGTGATATCCACAGCACCCAGGGCCTCATCCACTGCCTCCATTTTGATGTCTGAGAGGGGACTATGCAGTTGGAAACCTCTGAGGGTTCACCACATACAGGGGTAATAGCATTCAGCTCACCACAGTGAAGGGCTCCTCGTACCACCTCCTCCTTCCAAACTGTATGCAGACACTAAATACTCCAAGGCTAAAAGGAAGAACTTTCCTCCCAGAAAAGTGATCAGCCTGCTGTCTTATCTGGATACATCACCAGGAAAAGTCCATAACTTACAGTTAGTAGTTGGGGTGGGTGATACTCACAACAAGCATTATGCTTAGAAATTCCTTCTTCCCTGGCAAAGGTTTAAATTAACAGTGAAACAAATGCCCCACATTGAGGGTGATGGCCTTCCACCTTTTTGTTCTCAGCACTCCACCACTGTGGCCCATGGTTTCACAATTTTGCTTCCTTCTCTATAAAAGCACCCCTTTCATTCTTTGACATATCTCCCCACAACCCCATTTCCTTCTGAGTCCACCTGTTCTCTTGCATCTCTATCCATCCCTGCTTCCCTAAACCTTACAGAGTGTAGAAATCAACCCTCCTGAGGGCATGATGAAACATTCACTAAGGAAGCAGGGTTTCGGGACAGAAAGGAGATGAGACACATGAATAGTGAAATGGAATCGCTACTCTCTGGACCACTGTCAAGAGAGAGTCAGACACATGCCAAACACATAAGCATGGTGGCTACAATAAACATAGCTTGACTAGGGGAGATGAGAAATGGTCATCACAGAACTCCTACCATTCACTCCCAGAAGATACATATTCCTCATTTCACTCAACTACTGTGTGAACAAGAAGCTACTAATACCATAATATTAAAAAAGGATAGTAAGTTAGAAGAGCCTGTGCTGTGTGTAACTGCATCAGACATACACCTACTGCTAAGATCTTCAATGACTTTATGCTTCTTTTGAAGGAATTTAAGTAGAATTTTAAAATTGGAGACTCATGGAAAGAAAGTGAAGTCAAATTTGGGAGCTGGAGACTTGCAGGTTCAAAACATGTCCTTGAATACACTGCAGGACATTTAGTTGATGTCAGAAATGTATATTGATCCATGCAGTATCTTTTTTCCATGCTAATTTACAGCTTTGAAGAACTAATGGAAAGAGAATAGCAGAAATTGGTAACTACACGCAGGAGAGGGCCTCAGGCAGCGGTGGATGAGCATTTGTCACACTGCCCTCCCCTCTGAATCCAGGAAGGGACTAGATGAAACAGAAAGTGGTCAGAGGAACAGTAGAAGAAAAGTTACTTTAAAATCAACTAGGGGCTTGCTTTATTAATGCAGAATACCACCACCACTGGCCTGAGAATAGAGTATGTGCAAAGCACTGGGTTCAATTCCTAGCACTAAAAATGAGAAAGGGATAGAGAGGTGGGAAAGAAGGAAGAAAGACTTCTGTTTCATTGGCTCACTCATAGGTACATATATCCATGCTTGTCCTCATGATAATCCAAGAATATGAACAGATAGAACGAGCCATCTTTCCTGAGTGAAAATGGAGGGAGCAAGAACAGAATACAGGGGTCCACAGATGGAACTGAGTAGTGGGGACAAGCCTCCTTCATATGCAACAAGCTCTCACACCCACATCCCTAGGAATCTACGGAGTCAATATTCTCTAAGACAAGCTAACTTTCCGCACTTTGTAGAGCCCTCGGCTATAATCCTTTACAGTGAGCAGCTGTTCCTTGTGGTGTGGCATTGACTCCCTGTGATTTCTAGGTTCTGATGCTCTCTTGTTTTTCCCTGCATCCTTGTTGAAATTAAACTTGGGTTTTATCATCTGTATTGGTGTAGGAAACTGGTCTTAGGTTAGTCAATTCACTGCTTACCCACAAATGAGATCCAATGACAGTGGTACAGCTGCCCTCTGTGTCTGTGACTTTCCCTCTTTACATTCAACCGACTGCCAATCTGAGTCCTCATGCCTGTACTGAGCCTGTGCAGGCTTTTCATCAATACTCCACACACAATACAACAAACACAGACTGCATTTACATGGTGCTCAGTGATATAGGTAATTTAGATGGTTTAAAGTACACATGAGGGTATGCATAGGCTATATGCAAACCAATTCCCCTTGGATAACAAGTGGAGTCAAGGTGGGTGGGGAACCCTTCCTTGTCTATTACTCTTCCAATTCCCATGTAGTCACTTAATTCTTTTTGACATGTATATGTGTGTATGGTGTACATGTATGCATGTTCACATGTGAGCCCACAGATGTACGTACATACATGTGGGTGCATATGAAGGCTCAAAGTTGATGCCAAATTTCTACCTTTCTCAATCACTTCCATAGTATATAACAAGGTGGAATCTCTTGGCTGACTTTGAGCTTGCTGATATGGTTAGTCTAGCTGGACACTTGTTCCAGGGAGCCTGTCTCTGCCTCCCCAGTGCTGGTATTATACCTAGGACACCAAAATGGCTTATGTGGGTTCTCAAGATCCAAACTCTACTACTCAACACCTGCATGGCAAGTACTTTATACACGGAGGCATCTCCCCAGTCCTGTCTTCATATTTAATATCCTCTATTTCTCTGTGTGTTTGGAGTTTTTTAATTCTAGGGAAACCCAAAGGCATTTGTGTGTCTGGGTTATATTCTGTACTGACAGAAGCCAAGGAAGGAAAATGGAGCCATTATGGCCAGTCTTCATATTCTATACCACTGTCAATGAGAGTGATTAAAATATAGTCAGGACTCTGAATAGATCTTAGCATCAGACACAGGGTTTAACAATTTGTCATAGGAGTGGAGGGATAACTGCTAATGTTTTCTACAATCAAAATGGGAAGGTTATGCTTTCTCCTATAAACTAAGAACAAATGCACTAAATATGTTAGTTTAAGAATCACATGAACATGACTGACAAGCTGACCCAGTGGATAAAAGCACTCCCCCTCCAAGCCTGATGACACACATGGAGAAGTTGAACGGACTCTTACAGGTTGTCCTCTGTGGCAAACGTACACTCTTCAATCATGCACACAAGATGAATATAATTTTTAAATATTTTAAAAATAATTACATGAACATATTCAGGCAGCCTAAAAATTTTAAATTATATCAACATTTAACCAAATAGCCCTGCTAACTGAAAGAAACACTAGATATTTAAGCGACAATGCTGCTGCTCTTAGGGAAATATCAATAAGCATGGGGTTATTACAATGGTTCTGGCATGTTTTTTAATCAGGCTGATACTCTGGCAATGCCCGTCACCCCTAAGTAGAGCTGTTCAGCAGCTGTGCTGTTGGTGCTGCCTCGGAGCTCTGCACTCAGTCCACACCAGAGTAACTAGAAAGCCTCAGCAGTCGCTAACTTGTTGGCTTGGATTCTAAACGAATCTTCAGACTATGTTAGGATTATGTCTGCCAAATGTAGCTGCTTTATGGAGACAGTGAAATTTTAAAATTTAAAAACTACAGGTCTAAGACTGGTACAAGACAACTTGCCTTGTATCCTGAATGAATGAAACCGACTGGAGGAGGAGCCCCCAAAAGCTGGGGAGCACAGTACTGGCTTTCTCTTGGACATGGGCTTATTACTCATACACATGTTCAGTGGACAAACTAATGAGACTGTAGAAGTAAAGACAGGGTTCCATGCAATGCACTGAATTACATATCCATGGGAACAATCAAGTGTCTGGACAGGGAGCAGATTTTTAACTAAGATATGAGAAGGAATGATTTGAACATACACACTTGTCCTTGTGACCCTGGGATGGTTGTCTTCCAGATTCAAGCCAGGTACAAGGTTTTGTTTGACTGGCTGTGTTTTCTTGTTGTTTCTATTGTGCTGTAGATGTAGCTAGAATTTCCCCCTCTGCTTTCAGGTGGTTAGACGACTCTATCATTGAAGAGATCACCCCCAAGCTGATTGGGGACCGACCCAATACCTATACCTATACCAAAGCCTTGGGAGAGATGGTGGTACAGCAGGAAAGTGGGAACCTGAATGTGGCCATTGTCAGGCCATCCATAGTGGGAGCAACCTGGCAGGAGCCTTTCCCGGTGAGCACCACACTTTTCCTGCTCTACTTCAATACAGGTGCCTTAAAAACCAGCTTCTTTTTGATTGTCCTTCTCCTCTTCCTCCCCTTTTAATGTGTTCATTCCTTCCTTCTCCCCTCTCTTCCTTTCTCCTTCTCTTTCTGTACATTCTTTATGACCAATTGGTTAGTATTATAAATGGGTGTGTGGGTGTGTACACAAACACACATATATATGCACACCCATACACCCTGCCACACACAAACAGATTGGGCTGTTCAAGGGTAACTAACAATTTTCTGAAACGTGTAACCAACAGAGATCTTTCTTTCCAGGGTTGGGTTGATAATTTAAATGGACCCAGCGGCCTCATTATTGCGGTATGTACAAAGATGAGAAAGTAACCCCTTGAAATGGAGAACCAAACAGAGCGCCTGGTGTGCACTTGGTGTGGTGATAAAGGAAGCAGCTTATCTAGAGTTACCAGTGGAAAGAGGAAAGCAGCAGGAAGTTGCTTTTATCATCAGGACAGACATGACTGACATGCTCAGTTGCTATACCAGAGTTTTACTTTGGAGATGTCTGTATATCAAAAAATTTTCCTTTGGTTACAAGGTGGAGGTATTTTCTTCTCATTGGTTTATTAATGGCTTGAACTAATGCAGTTAATCAGGTTTACAGGAAAAATATTAGCCTCAAGGGCCAGGGATGCAGCTCAGCTGGTAGAATGCTATGCTTGGTTTAGCATACTTGAAACCCTGAGTTTTGACCCCCAGCACTTTATAAACTGAGTGTATGTGGCAACTCACACCTATAATCCCAGACCGCAGACAGGCAGAAGAATCAGAACCTCAAGGCCAACCTGTGCTACATGAGACCCTGTCTCAAAAAAAAAAAATTATCCCAAAGACTATGGAATGCTTGACATTAAAATACACAAGCCTGTGTGCATGTATTGTCTTACTTCTACTTTTCCAATCATCCTCTTTCTGTTACCTGACTGCTTTCATCCCCATGACAGTTTAGATGGGGATAAAAATCATGTCAACATGGGCTAGAATCAGTTTTATTACAGTGCACACCAGCACACTGACTTGAATTCCACCCACTTCGCATTATATTTTTAGTAGACAAAGATGTAGCTACACACACACACACACACACACACACACACACACACACACACACAACCTATGGATTCTTACAACAAAAGAAGGGGCCTAGTGTCCAACCCCCATACAAAGTGGCTAGTCCTGGCTGTGACTTCATACCTGATTTATATTCTATGCTCCATCTCTCCTGAGCAGGCGGGGAAAGGATTTCTTCGGTCCATAAAAGCTACTCCCATGGCAGTGGCAGACTTGATTCCAGTTGACACAGTTGTCAACCTCACCATAGCAGTAGGATGGTATACTGCAGTTCACAGGTGAGCGTGCTTATACAGACTTCTGAGAGATGGGGTTTCCATCTACAAGACTCCAGAGTGATAGGATGTTTGTTCCAGGATCTCAGAATTCCCGATACACCTCTCTATATAGGCAAAGGTGCATGAATACTGATTAATACTTGGTGGGTCATAAAATAATTTGCTATTAGACCACTTACCATGGAATTTTTGAATAACCAAAAAGCTTTTACTTTCTATTCAGTGTCTTAAAATAAGAAACTAGTCGATAAAATGGCAGCACAGTTTATATTTTGTTGAACTGCTATTTCATTGCTGGTAAATGCCAAGAGATAAGACAGAAAATTTGCTGACACAAAGTAAAGGCTATGGTGCCTGTGTGAATGTGGCTGTTAGTAAATGACAAGGAAAAGGAAATTTTTCTCATATGAACTCAGGCATGTGTATTCTACAGGTCACACCTATTTGGTATATTGATGTGTGTATTTTTTCTTTCTTTTTTCACTTTTCCTATCAACCCAAAGAATAGAGAATCTGAAAATGCTGTGTAGATTGCAGTAGCCACAGGAACTTTCATACCTGCCTTAGTGTTACTTCCCTTTATTTCTTATTAGTTATCAATTTGGTCATATTTATTTAACGTTTATCTTCCAGACCTAAATCAACATTAATCTACCATTCCACATCTGGTAATCTCAATCCGTGTAATTGGTATAAAATGGGTGAGTGCCTTTAACTATGTAAGTGCATAGCTTGCCTGTATTGGCCAGGGAAAAACAGTGTCTTGCAGCCAGGAACATGGGGTTGGAGGGAGCCAAAACAAAACCAGCCTTAAAGAGAGAAAGTCTCTGCAGACTGTAAATGTGTTGTAGTCAACTAGAATGTACAGTGATTAAAAAAAAAGTGGGCTGTGGAAAAACATGCAGGATTACATGGAATGAAGTCTTACAGGAGGTTTCAAAAACAACAATGAAGCCAAGCAAAAGTTGGCAAGATAAACAACAGTACTGGTGGCCGTCAGCACCCCCCACTCGCCATGGCTGTTTCAGAAAGGTCACACAGCAGTCCACCTCTGTTATGGAGCAGTGGTAATGCTCATCCATTTGTGCAGCTGCCAGCCCCGCCCTGACCCAACTGTGCAGCACCTGAGATGTTAAAAGTGTTTTGTTGGTAACAGATCTCATGTATCTTTAGGAGTTAATTTTCTTGCTAAAGTCTGAGATTTAAGACCCTCTAGCTGTTGTTCTAGTCTTAGTCCCATTCAGAGCATGCGCACGCACGTGCACGGACGGACACACACACACACACACACACACACACACACACACACACACTGTGTTATTTGTACTTGCAAAGTTGCAAATGTGGAATTATCTGTGATCAAGTTTTTTTCATCATAAACTCAGTTATTTAGATCATATATCTAAATTAGAATTGATTTCAAAATAGTAAGAAATCTATTTTTGCATCAGTAATGGGAGATGTCTGAGATCCCACCCATATACATTAGTAACATAAGCAAATAAGATATTGGAAACTCAGGCGGGGAGATGGCCAGTAGTTAAGAGCATGTACTACTCTTGCAGAGGATCCAGTGTGGTTGCCAGCGCCCACATCAGTTGGCTCACAATTGCCTCTAACTCCAGCTCCAGAGGCTCTGACACCTTCTTGTGGCCTCTGCAAGCACCTATACTCAAATGCACATACCTACACACAGACACACATGCATACACATAATATTAAATGTTAAATATTAAAAAATAAGACTTTTAAAAAGAGTTTGGACGATATAGCATTTTTAAAATTTTTCTTCTTTCCTGAAAACTCTCATTTTATGGAATTAGAGATTATTACAGTTAAAAGGACCTTAAAAAGAATCTAGGGTGCTCAACTTACATGAGGCCCAGAGAGTAAATGAGCTTTTTGGATT
The DNA here is from genome assembly GCF_004664715.2 of Peromyscus leucopus. Classification (NCBI taxonomy): domain Eukaryota; kingdom Metazoa; phylum Chordata; class Mammalia; order Rodentia; family Cricetidae; genus Peromyscus; species Peromyscus leucopus. Next base: position 125,444,575 of record NC_051065.1, on the reverse strand, counting down.
CATAAAGAGAACTAGTTGGTCCCTAAAATAAAAGTGAAGCCAGGTCTCTGGCTCTCTTCTGTGTGAATAACCTTTCCAATAGTAATTTATAAAAGAAAATATAAATCACTGTTAAGACAAAAATAAAGCCAGAGTCCTTGGTCGAAGACCTTAGGCAGTGCCAGGGAAACATCTATGTGATTAGCGCACTTCTCAGTCTCTGCTTTAAGAAACCCACACTACGCAAACTCTATTGGCTGCATCTTAGTCACTGTTCTATTGCGATGAACAGACACCATGACCAAGGCAATTCTTATAAATGAAAGCTTACAGTTTCAGGCCCTTAGTCCATTATCATCAGGCTGGGGAGCATGGCAGCAGACAGGCAGGTCTGGTGCTAGAAATGTAGTTAAGAAGTACATCCTGATAATCCTTCTAATCCTTTCAAATAGTGCTACTTCCTGGTGACCAAGCATTCAAATATATAAACCTATGGGGCCATTCTTATTCAAACCACCACATTCCACTCCCTGGTCCTCATAAGCTTATAGTCATATCATAATGCAAAAACACAATCCAATTTCAAAGGTCTCCATAGTCTTTCAGTCTCAACACTGTTTAAAAGTCCAAAGTTCAAAGTCTGTTCTAGGACTCATGACAATCTCTTAACTATCACCCCCTGTAAAGTCACAATGAAAAAAGCATATCACAAACTTCCAATATACAATGGCACATTTCCATTCCAAAAGGGAGGGAGGGGAACATAGTGAGGAAATAATGGATCAGAGCAAGACCAAAACCCAACAGAGCAAACTCCAAATTCTACATCTCCATGTCTGATGTCAGAGTACTTGTCAGATCTCCAACTCCTTTCAGCTATGTTGACTACAACATACTTCTTTTCTTGGGCTGGTTCCACACTCGGTATGCAGCTCTCCTTGGCAGGTTACCATGACTCTGGCATCTCCAATATCTTGGGGTCTCCAACACAATCCAGGCTTCGCCTTCACAGCTTCACACAATGGCCTCTCCAGGGCTCTATGTAGGGGCACCCCTACCACAGGCTTGGCTCAGTGGCTTTCCTTAGACGCAGATGCAGATTCCACAACTTATTTCTTGTATTCTTGACTCTAAAGCCAGAAACATGTGGCTGAGGCTGCCAACTTCTGCTACTTGGCTGAGACTGGGACAAGGCCTCCCTCATTTAGTTTCTTTTGCATCTGCTCTCTGTTTTCCATGGTTTCCTTCAATGCTTGCTTAAGCTTTTAATTCCTTTTCACAAGTTTGAAGCTTAGCTGGGTGGGGTCTTGCCCTGAGGTCACTACTCCATTTAACACCAGGCTTTTCTTTAAGCATTTCATCTCTTTGAGCACTAGACTTAGCTCCATTGCATTTCTTGGTAATCCTTTTCTCCTCAAACTGTACATTTTATATTTCTCCTTGCCCCACTTGCTCCTTTTCATTGTAGATCTGCATAAAAGTGACCACTAGTAACCACATGACCCAGTCAATACTGGGCTGTCTTGAAATTGCCTCTGCCAATGTCATTAATCCAAAACTCTTCAATTTAGCTTCTGGCAAATTTTTAGGACAAGGGAAGAAAGCAGCCACATTCTTTACCAAAATATCACTAGAATGGTCTCATGACTATTTACTAATTTCTTCCCCTTTGAAACTTCTCAAGCTGGGGTCAAACAGTTCAAATCACCCTCAGCACTGTCTTCCATGCTTCTACTAGGATAGCCCATCAAGCCACACTTAAAGTGTCCAACCACTTTTCTAGACCAAAGTCCAAAAGACTTCTGCATTCCTCCAACAAAGTAGCATGGTCAAGCCTATCACAGCAATAACCTAGTCCTTGGTAGCAACTTCTGTTTTAGTCACTGTTTGTCATGACACCATGACCAAGACAATTCTTATAAAAGAAAGCATTTAACTGGGGGCTTGCTTACAGTTTCAGAGGCTTGGTCCATTATCACCATAGCATGGTGGTAGACATGGTGCTACAGAAGTGGTTGAGTGACATTCTGACCCACAGGCAGAGAGAGCGAGAAAGAGAGAGAATATGTATGCATGCCTGGGCCTACCTTGGGCTTTTGAAACCTCAAAGCCCACCCCCGGTGATACATTTACTGCAACAAGGCTGTACCTCCTCCAATTACACCACATCTTCTAATCCTTCAAGTAGTGCTACTACCTGGTGACTAAGCATTAAAATACACGGGCCTATGGAGGCCATTCTTATTTAAACCAACACATATTGTCTATACACAAGGGACTATATCTATTCAATACACAAGACACATGAAAAAGAATTTAAATACCTAATGATGGAAGGTTAAGGAAGACAGTTCAGTTCTCCTACATGGTGTGAGCTCGCAGTGACAACCTCCCTCTCTCTGTTACACAGTAATTCTCTCTGTGTTTCAGTGGTGCTGGCTGGGGAACACTGCCGCAGAACTGCCAAACTCCTGTGGCTTGTTGTATGATAGGCTGTAACTTGAGGAATGCCTTTTCAGGAATGATAAATGCTTGACATACATGCTTCTCAGCTCTTCACACCACAGTAGATATGCTTAGCTTGTCATGTCCTTCACCCAGTGCCAAGCCTCTACACAAGAAGCCTAATACAGCATATTAGGACTCCACTACCCACTAATTCAAGTTTGTTGAGTTTCAAACTCATTTATGCTTCATGACAGGGCTATTAGAAGTGATCCAAATGCTACTAACTGGAACCACCAGCAATGTCACCATAGGTTGAACATTTGTAGTTTCAAGTGACAATGCAGAATAACTGACAGCTGGGTGGGTGAACATGCAACATCTCTCCATTTAGTTATCTTTGTTAATGCCCTTCAAGAAAAAAATTAAATTCCTTACATATGGTTAAGAATTTTTTATCAGATTTATACATAGGAACTAGGATATGTATACATTTTGTTAATAATTAATGGCATCTTTATAAAGAATACATTTTCTAATGGTTACTGGGAAGACATGAAAATGACTAGTATATTGATCTTATACCCAGTTAAACTATCACAGGTTAATTACCTAGTCTGAAAATCTGTTTTGGTGGCATGAGGTCACTGTGAAAAAACTAAAGAGTCAAGATAGACTTAGGAAATAGAAAGTTATTATGCATTCCTGAAATATTCAGTCCAAAAGTATTCACTGAGCACCAGCTGCCTGGCAGTCACTTCTCAAGATCTAAGGAGGCACAAAAGCAAACTTACATATCAGATATGGTTAAGTGCTTGAAGAAAAATAGAGTGGGGTAAGAAGGATGCTTTCTTATGTGAAGGCCAAGGAAACAACTCTGGTAAGGTGACATCTCAGCAGAGACCTGAGGGAAGTGAAGGCTTGTCAGAAGACAGCTGAAGGAAGTCTTGTAGGCTAAAGGAACCATCAGTACAAAAACTCTTTATTCATATTCAAGGACAGGAAAGCCACCTTGTCTGGAACAGAAGCAACCAGAGAGAGAGTGGCAGTAAATGAACCCAAAGGATGGGCGTAGGAGTGAGGACGCAGGGAGATCCTGCAAGGCCTTGTGCATGTTGAGCATTATCTCTCTGTATGAAAAGATGCAGATATTACAAGATATTACCAACTGGACTAAGGGTTTGACTCCCCTCCAAATAAGAGGGTCCATCTGAGCATTTTATAAAAAGAGAAGTAAATTCTGAGTAATATTTTCAAAGACTCATTCTAGCTGTTGTATGGAGAGCAAACTACTGGGAGACAAGAGCTATAGCAGAGTCCAGTAGTGACACCATCCCAATATTCCAAGAACAGGACAGCTCCTACTCATGGCAGCAGTGGACATGGTGATGCTGCGTTCTTTTCAAGAGGAAGGCCAGTTATTCTGGTTTGCACTGTTATGACAGTTGTTAAACAAAGAGGAGCATCAAGATGACTCCAAAGGTTCTGGCTGACTTATTGAAAAAGACCGTTATCATTTAGATAGGAAGTTTTTTTAATGTGTCAGGAAAGGGCAGCTAGTAGTGGGAGTATCAAGAGGACAATTTTAGAGCTGTTAAATGTGAATGTTTATTACACAGCCAAAAGGAAATGTGGAGCAAACATGCAGATACGTAGATGAGGTCAGTAATAACGTCAGAATCTCCTGCTTGACTTTTATTTTCTTTTTCAAGTGTAGATGCCACTAAGTTCCATGCTGTGATTTCATGTATGTTGCCTTGATAAAACACACTGACCAAAATCAACTTAGAGGAAGAAGGGGTTTATTTTGTTTACAGTCCAAGTTACAGTTCATCATTGAGAGAAGGCAGAGCAGGAATTCAAACAGAAACTTGAAGGCAGGCCTGCTTGGTTTTCTACAGAGCATTATTTCTGACCAAGGAACTGACTCACAGTCAATGAAGCACAACAGAAATCATGGAGGAATGATGCTTGCTCATCTGTACAGGCTATGCTTAACTTTCTTATACAGTCCAGAACCACCTACCCAGGTGTCTTAGTTACTGTTCTATTGCTGTGAAGAGACACCATGACCACAGCAACTCTTATAAAAAAAAAAAAGTATTTAGGTGGGACTCACAGTTTCAGAGGTTTAGTTCATTATCATCATGGCAGGAAGCATGGAGGCATGCAAACAGGAGAAGTAGTTAAGAGTTCTACATCCAGATCTGCAGACATCTGGAAGAGAGGCACTGAACCTGGCTTGGGCTTTTGAAACCTCAAAGACCAACCCCCTCCTCCCCCTCCCCCATGACACACTTCCTCCAACAAAGCTATACCTAGTCCAGCAAGGCCACACCTCCTATTCCTTCTCAAGTAGTGCCACTCCCGAATGACTAAGCATTCAAACATATGAGCCTATGGGGGCCATTCTTATTCAAACCACCATACAAGGGATGGCACTGGGCCCTCCTGTATCAATTAACAATCAAGAAAATCCCCTAGAAACGTGCCTACAGGACACTCTAATCCAGACAATTTTTCAATTAACTCTATCTGAGTTAAAGCTAAACAGGAACATCTATATTTTACATGTTCATTTCCTGGTGATATATTTTGAAAGAGGTAATGATCAAATTACCACAATAACTAATAACTTCATAATTGAATAATGAACTACATTGTTTGAAAAGATCCAATTAAGTCAAAATTGAATTTAAATGAATGCTCTAAAAAGAACTATTGAATCTATAAATATTAAAAATTTAAACTAAGCTAATCTAAAAAATAGGAACATAAAAAGGCAATTATAAAAATTCCACTAGTGAAAAACTGAGTCAAATACACACATAGAAAAGCAAGACTATCAAGGCAAGAGAAGCTGTGGTATCTAAAGTGAACCACACAAAAAATCCATCCGTGTACTTTTATGCAGCCTTTGTTAAGAACATTTAACCTGCAAGGGATCCTCCCAGCCTCTATCTACTCCTTTCAGAGTAGACTTGAGAACCTGGAATGGAATACCCTTCTGAATAACCTGTCCTTGTATTGAATAAGAAATTTCCCCAAGTATTTGAGAGTAAATGTTTAAAGAAAAGGCTAGCAGTAGTGGTGGTCTACAAGGCCAGCCTGGTCTACATAATGAGTCTCAGGATAGCCAAGGCTACAATAGTGAGACCCTGTCTCAACCTCCCACCCCACCAAAAAAGTATGCACTCTTAGTGCAGTCATATTGCTTAACTGTGCAGATGTTCACTTGCCAGGCATAAAAATCTTCATGTTCTTAGAAACAGAGTCTTGATGCTATACAGCAAATACTGTCTGTCATTCTGAGCTGCAGATAGCTTGCACTTATAATGGGCTTACATTCTCTGAGATTTAGTACTTCCTCTTTTTGTTCCAGGATTACAGGTCTTGGCAACCATTGAAAAGATCCCATTTGAGAGTGCTTTCAGAAGGCCAAATGCTGACTTCACCACCAACAACTTCACCACCCAGTATTGGAACGCTGTCAGTCATCGGGCCCCAGCCATCATCTACGACTTCTATCTGAGGCTCACTGGAAGGAAACCCAGGTGAGAAGTTGTAATATTGGCTTTAGTAGTGTCATTGCATGGAACCCAAAGTCCTTAATCCTCCCTACAGCTGAGAATTGAAGGAGACAAATGTCTATCACACACACACACACACACACACACGTTTTTCTCATCTTTTTACCTATTGTGTATGTGTGTGATCTTGAACATAACCTTTCTGTAAAGTTAATCTGAATAAATTCTGACTACATCACAGTCCTAGGAGGTTTCTAGAGGAGAGCTGTTTTGTGTTCTGAGCATAGAGCTAGAAAACACAGTCCATTGCAAGAAATGGACACAGGGCAGTGGGACTGCAACAGCAGAGCTTCTCTGGGGTTGGTCAGAACTTCATGGGAGTTTGAATGCTGACCCTCTAAGGTTATGAACCATATTCAGAAAAATGTGGGCAAAGACCTGCTACAAGGCTGTTAGGAAAATCAGCAAAGATAGTATTTTCTAGAAGTGTCAACACTGTCTAACTTTAAGTCTGTCTTCCTTAAGTATGAATTACAAGCTTTTGCTTCACCAAGTGCTAATATAGTCAACACTCTGCCAAAAGTTAATATATTAAGACCTGAGATCCTATTTTTGTTTTACAAATTTAAGAAATACAACAAAAAGAAATTAGCTTTCTAAAGATCTGCCTTAAATCAGTAAAACAAAACAAAATAGTAATCCTTTCAGGCAAATAACTAGCTCAATTTTGAAATGTCTAATGAGAAAGGGATGGGTGTTTGGGTAGGAGGGTTGTAAAATGTCTGTTAGCTTCATTATTTCCTTTAACAGAATTAAGATGGAAAGTGGGAAGAAATGATAATTCTAACTTTCACAGAAATTTGCAAGCCTTTCTAGCACCACAAGTAGATTTTAGAGAGAATGAACAATTTGTTAGATCTATTGCTGTCTCTCATGCATATGAAGGAAGGGGTAAGGTACTTTACAAAAGATTAAAGAGAAGCTTGATGGTAGAAACTGTTGTTGTTAACTAGCCAAAGGAGGACTGTTACCAAGAAACCGGGGGGGGGGGGGGGGGAAATTCTGGGAAATTGGAGGAAAGAGGGATACATTTTTGTCTTGTTTTTTAATACTTTTATTGAATGATCTCAGTAAGTAGCCCAGGCATATCTTGATCTCATGTGTGTCTTCCTGCCTCAGCCTCCCCAGTGCTGGTATTACTGGCATGAGCCCACCAAGGTTTGCACTTCCTTGATGATGCTGGGCCACCCTTCCCCGTGGAGGAAGAGGCGGCGTGCAGGGCGCACTGCACTAGCTGTCTGGTCTCTCCCTCAGGATGCTGAAGCTCATGAACCGGCTCCTGAGAACCATCTCCATGTTGGAGTATTTCATCAACCACAGTTGGGAATGGAGCACAAACAACACAGAGATGCTTCTGTCAGAGCTGAGTCCTGAAGATCAGAGAGTAAGTACGGCTCTGACTCCAAGAGCAGGGACAGTGCACTCTGGGAACTCAGGATTATGTGACAGGTTGTGGCGGGAATCCTAACTGGTCTTAATAATAAAAACCTGGAGTCAGATATAGGGGTAAATGCTGAAAGATCAGAGAGACCAAAGAACAAGCCACAGCCACACCACCTCTTACCTTGCCAACTCCTCAGCCTGAAAGAGATTGAGCTGTCTCCTCTTGACTTAATATTCCTCTCTCTACCCAGCCATATCACTTCCGGTCTCCACCTCTCTAATGCTGGGATTGATTAAAGGCATGAGATCCCAAGTGCTGGGATCAAAGGTGTGAGCCACCACTGCCTGGCTCTGTTTCTCTTTTAGACTGGATCTTGTGTAGCCCAGGGTAGCCTTGAACTTGGAGATCTATCTACCTCTGTCTCCTGAGTGCTGGAATTAAAGGTGCCACTGCCTGATCTCTTTGGCTAACTAGTGGCTTAGCTCCGCACTCTGATCTTCAGGCAAGCTTTATTTGTTAGATCATAAACAAAATATCACAACCAGTAATGCTGATGAGGAAGTGTTGAGTATACATAGGAAGATGATTTTTTTTTCCCTAAGGAAACCAGACAATATCTGTTGTCCTTTTTTTAACGGTTGCTGCCTTTTAAGCCACAGCTGTCTGACTCAGCAACTGCAACTCTGCTGCTACCAACAGCAGTTAGTTAGGCCACAAGGACTGCACAGCTGGAGGGAAATCTGTTCCCTCGGCTCCAACTCCTGCAAAGCTATGAAGGGAACTTAACTAAACCCCTCTCCCTCTAAAGAACTCAAGATTCAAAGGTTAAGGTGGAATTCTACTCTTCAGAGAGGCTGAATAGCAAGTCGCTCACCTCCTCTCCTTGCTCCAGTCCTCCAAAAAGTCCCTGTGCTTCTCCTCGCCCGCCCCTCCTTATAAACCCTTTCTCACCTGGCTCCTCCTTACCATTTCCTGTCTGCTAGTTGCTGATGCAGACTTCTGACTGCAGGTGAATTTTTTTTTTAATCAAACACATCTTTGTATCATTAAACAAACATTCCAGAGCATAAACAAAAGTAACACATCTTGAAATAATATTCTACAACAAAATCAGCATTCACAGGAAACAAGTTTACTGCAGCTAGAACTAGTTTGTAGATTGTGATGAGACCTTCACTGCTGCTGGATGTAGTGGCATGCTTGGCAACCCAGTAATGAGCTGGCCCCAGAAGTGGGGCCAGCAAGTCTAGCCATATTGATGAGCTCCGGGCACCCACACTGGACAAGGTGACTGCTCCGCAGTGCAATGCTGACAGCCCATATATTTTGCTTCATAGGTATTCAACTTTGATGTGCGCCAGTTGAACTGGCTTGAATATATTGAAAATTACGTTTTGGGAGTTAAGAAGTATCTACTGAAAGAGGATCTGGCTGGTATCCCCAAAGCAAAGCAACACCTAAAAAGGTAGGTGCATTCCTTGCTATGTGTAGGGTATTACTGTTGATTGACTTTACACAGGGTTCTGTATGTGAATTAAATCACCCCGCCCCAATTTATGAAGTGCCAATTATGAGGCTAGATTCACACTTGAGCATTAGAAACCCTACATCCACACTATTCTGTAATACACAGTGTTGAATTTAGACCTCACTGCACCCCTGAAGCAGGTATTCTTTTTGTTAGCCCATTAATACAAGAAGTACTCAGGGCACAAAAAAGACAAGAATGTTGTTCATGGAAACAAATACTGGAGCCAGGCTCAAGCCCAAGTTTTCTTCTTGTGTACTGTATCAGTGTGACCTAATACCCAAAAGGCAGATCATGCTACGTAACTTGGAAAGCCATGTAACTACTCTTCAATTCTTACAATTCCTTCCTACTTCTTTTAGTCAGATTCCTGACAAATAAGTTACAGGATTTAGGTCATGATTCCTGCAAAAACTAAGGTTTGTAGTCGAGGTGGTAACAATGGAAAGGTAGACAGCCAAGGAGGAGGACACTTGAAAAGCAGGCTGCAAAGTTCATTATCTACCCTCCAGCCAATAAGTGGTTGAAGGCTTTTAAAAACTATGCATGGTGTGTGGATGTGCATGTCATAGCCATGTGGAGGTCAGGAAACAACTCTGTGGACTCAATTTGCATGTGGAGGTCAAAGGACAACTTTGTGGAGTCAAATTCCTCCTTTGACCCTTACATGAGTTCCAACTCAAGTTCCAGGCTTGCTCCAAAAATGCATTTACTCTCACTGGTCAGAGAAGATTTTCAATACTAAAAGGTCAGAGTGTATTTTAAAAAATTACACTCATCCATGAATCATGCTTGTAAAAAGAGCTCCAAACAGAAGTAGGAGAAAGAGTAACAAGCTAGGAAAACATGAAGGAAACATGATTATTCAAGAAAGGAAATGAAAGACATAAAGACCTAGGAACACCAGGCCATGCTGTGGGCTCCAAGAACTAGGTATTTGCTGGTAACAGACAGGAGGAACACATTTACACTTTAGGTAACACAGCTGGGTACAGGTGCTGTCTGTCTTAACTGTGCTTTTGTTTCTGTCCCTCAGGCTCCGGAACATTCACTACCTCTTTAACACCGCCCTGTTTCTTATCGTCTGGCGCCTCCTCATCGCAAGGTCTCAGATGGCTCGGAACATCTGGTTCTTCATTGTGAGCTTCTGTTACAAGTTCATATCCTACTTTAGGGCCTCCAGCACACTCAAGGTCTAAGAACATTCCACCAGCTCATCATCTGGAAACCTCAAGATACCTCTAAGACAGTAAACTGTGTCTTAAACTAGGAAGTAACAAGAAGACTCCCAAGCTTCCAGTCAAACTTGCCATTCCATCTTCTTTTCTACTTCTTTTCACTGTATTTTTTTTTTTTTAATTTGGCTCAGTGAGGAAAGTCAGCTTCTAACTGCATACATTTACGAAAACCTAACTTCCAGATTGTCTTGACATCATCCACTCTACACTATCACACATGAAGCATGAGAGCACCCCTTTCCTATACTTAGCTTTCCCTTCCGACACAACTAATTTCAACGTACTGAGCATGGAAGAACACATGGCAGAAGCCTAAGCAAGATAGAGAAAGGCAGCACTAACCAGGGAGGCATGCTCAGTGCAAGGCAAAAGTTTCCAACCATGGTGAACGGAGGAGGGCAGCTCAACATCCTGACAATGCCACAGTAGAGTCCTGGTTGAGTTGAGGGGTGGGAGATGGGAAAAATAGACTTATGTCTGCTCTGTTTCTCACATGTGTCTGTATCTTACACCAAATATGAACTTAATCACATGCCCCAGGGAGTCTTACGTAGTTATTAAGTCAAAATTTAAAGCGTCTTATGATTTTGACATCCCTTAGTCTCTTTTTAATCACCATTGTCCTGAAAACCTGCTTAAGTTTCCTTCTCATTTATTGATATTGCCAAAGCCCTTCTATTTAAGTGTACTTCACTCAGACACCAGTCAGCAAGGCTGATGGGGAGAGGGAAGTTCCTAGACTAGAACTATGGAAACCCTCCAACCTTTGCCAGTGAGGAAAGCAAAATTTCAAATAAAATTTTAAGTTCTAGTTTTTGTCTTCATGTGTGGAGCTGGGAAGAGCACGTTCCTGCAGCACCTGAGGCCCCTCGGACCCCAGTCATCCCAGCCACATGTTAATTGTATAATGTACAGAGGTCAAAAACAGAAAGTGAAGATTTTGCTTAAATATTTTAAATACAAATACAAACCTTTATACATTCACAAATCCTCATATTCAAGCCGTCACCCTAGTTTTGCTCATATTTGAGATTTAGACACGCTGGACTGCAGGATCTCTGCATGCTAAAAACATGAAATATTCGAATAAGGTGTTTGGAACCTAAAAAGTAACCACCACACAAATTGCTAAAAACTACACACAGATAGTTAACGTGTATGTTTATATTCTGGTGGCTCAAGTGTGCTCAGTACTGAGCACTCCTTGGCTCCATGAGGAACATGTTGAGAGGGCCCTTTCTGGTACTGTTTCTGCAAGTCAGATTCAGGTCAGGGACTACTCTCCAGGTGGAAAACTCAACTCTGAAACAAAAGCACCCATGGGTCCCCCATGTGAGACATCTGCAAGACACTTCTGAGTCATGTGAAACACCCCAGGTATGGATACAATAAAAATAGGAACTCAAGATAAGATACAGGATTGGATTTTAAAAAGCTCTAAAAATGTACTACCTTTTGATCATTGTTTCATCAATCCAAGAACTCCAGGGATTTAATATTAATTTGAACTTCTTATTAAATAAAATTCTGAATTACCAGCCTATCCTCAGTGTTCTTTAACTGCTGACCACTTCTTCCCACTACCCCTCTCCAGGAAAAAGGAGATACACTTAAGCTACACACTGATGCCACCTTTTCTTGCCATACCAATGGGATTGCATCTGCATGAGTGTTCTGTGGCACCAGAAACATGGCATAAATTTATCTTGCAATGCCTAAACAGGAAAAGCAAGTATGTAAAAGTCGTCTCCACCATTGAGAAATCCACCCCAGGACCAATTAACTATATAAATCCCAATATACACACAACAGGAAAAAAAAATCTACTTGGGTGCAGAGTTAAAAGTATAAAGGTACATGCTTGAAAAGAAGTCCTGGTAAAAAGGAGGGTTGATTACAACCAGTCTTCTCTACATCTGAGAAAAATGCCAAATGAACTATTATATTTTATTCTATTAATATAGGCTAGTAAGAACATACAAATAGGAAGTCTTGGTGATGTCTAGTCTGTACCCACATGATGCTTGATGATAGTGACCAGACAGCCACTAAGGCAACTAATGCTGACATACTTCAGAAAAACCTTTGTATTCACCTAGTACCACTTCTAACTCATTTAAATAATTCGCAATGGAGGTAAACAGGGAACTCCAAGGAGTATTTGTCTTAAGTCACTGTTCTATTGTTGTGAAAAGATACCATGACCAAGGCAACTCTCATATTTAATGCTTTCTTTTATACTTAAGAGGCTGTTATCATGGCAGGGAGCATGGTGTGGGAGCAGTACCTGAGAGCTACACCCTTATCTGGGCCTGGAATGAGCTCACCCTGTTGACAAAATTCCTCCAAAGCCATACCTTCTAATCCTTTCACACTTCCACTCCCTGGTGACTAAGCATTCAAATATGAGCTTATAGGGACCATTCCTACTGAAAGCACATTATTATAATACAACGAACATAAAAATTAAGTCAGATCTACTTTCTAAAATCATCAGTAACTTTTAAAGTTCACAGGGCTCATGTGGCTACCTTTCTGCAACTGTGTGTGGTCCTGCTATCTTGGAAAAGCAGTGTTGGTCTCTTATGTCCAGAGAAGTGTATAAAAAAAAAAATTACTGCCTACAATCAGCTTTAAAAACATGGTTAAAAAGTTAACAAAACAAGCCTAGCAATAGCTAGGTTTTGGAAGTGTGGCTACTTCTATGGCAAATGATGCTTACCTGGAATTAAGTTTAAGCAGAACCATGTATTCTGCCATGGAACGTTTTTTAGCATCTTCCCATTTTACCTACAATACTGAGTCCTAGGGTCAGAAATGTGAGGTAGAGTAACATTCGTCAACTCCAGAAAAAATACAGTTTAAAAAGCAGAGCTGGTGGCAGGGACTTCTCAGCAGCATAGCACTTGCAGAAAATATTCAGGACCCCAAATTCAACACCCAAACTGACAGGAGAAAAAACTTAACAGCTATCCAAGTGACCTGTAAACAAGTGTTCTGAAAAACAAATCCAAAGAATTTCCACAGCATTACTAGTGATAGACGCAGGCCTGCTTGGTATCAAGCCTGTATTAAGGGGATCTCCCTGCGCTGTATGAGTTCTTTTAAGGTATTACATAAAGTGCACAGATAAGTTACACTAAGAATTTTAGAATACTATTAGGAGACCCCAAATACTTGCTTTACTGACTGCAATCCTGTCAATTGTCTACAAACTCACTCATAGCTCATGTTCGTGCTATTTACATGTATGAGAACCCGTGTGTGGAGGACAGCAGTCAACAATGGGCGTCTTCCTCCATCATTTTCCATTTATTTGTTCACACAGTGTCTCACTGAACCTGGAGTTTGTTGACTCAGCAAGACTAGCTGGCCAGAAAGCCCCAGGGGCCTTCTGTCTTTGCTCCCCCAGTGCTGGGACAACAGATGCATGCCACCACCAGGAGGACAAGTGCATGCCACACCAGGAGGACAGATGCATGCCATCCCAGGAGGACAGATGCATGCCACCACCAGGCTCGACCATTATCCTGGTAGTGTTATAAAGAATCTGAGAAGCTTATACAAGAGAAGCTACAAGATTAAATGGCATGCTGAATGCTTTAAGGATCTCAAGGTTCTAGATCATGTATTTCTTATACAAAAAAAAAAAAAATGTATCTGAAGTACAAGGGTAGACAGAATTTTGAAGTAAAGGAGTTACATGTAAATTTACTTCCTGGCATTTGAATGACAACACATCTATCAAAATATTACATCTTATATGCACTTCAAAGTTAAGACTGTAAGTTGTTTCAGATGACAAATTCTGATGATAATGAAATAGACAGCTTTTTTGTGTATCTGATAAAAAAAAAAAAAAAAAAAAGCCAGAAGTGTCCAATACTCTTCTAAGTTGAGAACAAGTGGATCTGCCATTCTAATATTGAGCCAGGCTATCTCAGGAGGTAGATAGTCAAGGGTTAAACACTTGACAGTAGTTTATTCACCTAGTTATTTACTGTCTTTACAGTCTCAAGGTATACAAATACAGACAGTGTAAAAAATACATTTCAAGTAAATGAGGCCTCAAACTTAAAAATGTTAGGATTGAACACATGTATGCACACACGCATGCATGCACACACACATAGACTATCTTAAGAAAATTAAAAAGACTGGATTGAATAGACACTTGGGTATCCTGGCTCTAGGGATCCACAGGCATAGGAAAGGCTATGGCAGGTCAGAGAGGGATATCTGGCATGGAAAAAAACCCTGGTAAGGCCAAAAGCGCTCTCCACAAATCCTAATTGTAGCTGCCTTCATCACCCAAACAGATGGTCAGAATTTTCATTCTTTTACAGACAAAAATGTGACCCTATTTGAAAATCAAAGTCTTAGCTTTTAAAATGGAAATTAATGGCAAAGAAAATTTTGCTTTGAACAAATTCCTGTAGTCAATTTTAATGGAAAAGATACAGCTCAGTAAGATTTTAACGTGGCACGTAAAAAACATGGAAACAAAAATAATTTTAAATCTTTTAAAGACATAGTAATACTGAAAGTTAACTCTAAATCAGTATTTTCTTCCCTGAAATCTGACTGAATTTTCTAGCAGTAGACATAGAACAGCAACATTCCAGTTCTTACTAACAAAATTCTTCTGGAGAGATGTTCTGTTTCTAGCCCAACTATAAAATTTAAGGGAATAAACAAAACCAACCAAACAAACAAAAAGCCACAGAGAAACAAAAACCTCAGAGAAGACATTCATTGTTTGAAATTTCCTGGATTATTTTAAAGTTTAAAATATTATTACATTATTAGTCAGTTAACCCCTTAATTGTTCTTAATACTGTGTATTTTAACCAAAAATTTTTATTTTCTACAAAATGCCATTTTTCACACACTTAACTGCTGCGTGCTTTGCTGCCGTCTCTCCACCTGATTGCCTACCCTCTTTCAAGAAAGCATTTTTTTTTTTTAATCTGTAAAAACATTCACTTGAAAA
This sequence comes from Peromyscus leucopus, assembly GCF_004664715.2. Lineage (NCBI taxonomy): Eukaryota > Metazoa > Chordata > Mammalia > Rodentia > Cricetidae > Peromyscus > Peromyscus leucopus. Next base: position 125,429,418 of record NC_051065.1, on the reverse strand, counting down.
AACAGTCATCTGTGACAGGCCACACCAGAGGCCTCCATTGTCAGTGTAGTCCTGGGTCTGACAGGGGTGGAAACCCAGTCTTCTCCCTCAGTCATTCAGCCTCCAGGACTAACCGATGCTTCTGCTTCTGCCCTCAAGCCTCTCAGGAGGAAAACCGGCTGGCACACAAAGCCTGCAGTTTCCAACAGCACCGACAGGGCTCCCTCAAGTTACTTCAGCTTCATCATTCTGCCCAGAGCTCCGAGGGCAGCACTTTGTTCCTGGTCCAGTTTTACGGCGGTGCCTATGCTGCTCAGAGCTGACACTATCTTGTACACAACACTGCCTCCCCCATCTGTTAGCTATCCTTTTTTCAACTCCTCACAAGCATACTTTTCTTTCCTTCAATACTCTACAAATTAGTAACCTTTATCTTTGTAAACTGTGCTTTCTTCTCCCTGCAGTGTCCCATGTACAGCTGTGAGTGGTACCTGTTACCTATCATAGCACTTATATACCTGCCCTTGGGAAACTTCACCTCAATCTCTAAGAACTGACTGTTAACAGTCAGGAAAGTCACCAACTGGAGTTCCAAGGAAAGCAGTCACCTTCACCAGAACCCAGTACTGGACAACATGGTCTTGTCAATATGGCTTAACATTAGTATGGCTGTAACACAGGGCCAGCCCCTGTCTCCTTTATTAACCACATGAGCTGATTACAGTTTTTTAAAGTCTAGACTAGTTTTCCATATGTTTTACACATTTTATTCTGACATCTTTTAAAAACAAAAGGACGCACATGTTTGCATTTATCAATGCCCTTTTCTTTAAATATGGTCTCACTTCCATCCTCTAGGCTCTGCTCTCCATGCTGTCCGTTTGCTGGGAGAGCATCAGAGATGCCGTCTTCTCCTGGCACTCTGGCTGGGCCTCCAGTCAGCTGCATAATTTCTTCTAGGACATTTGTAACAGACACAACATATACAGGACGACTTCAGTTTGTTTTTTTCCTTGGCTGGTTTTTTTTCCTTTTTTTAAATAAGCATGTTTCCTGGTTCTCATATTTTCTTTTCTTTGAATATATTGCACAACATTTTATTATTAGAAAAGGTTTTATGTTTCAGGCAAAAAGTTTTTTTCCACCCAGGAGGTGCTAATGTGTATTATTTTCTAAAAGAGGTAAGTGGTTGTCTGTGTGGCCATCTTCAAAGGGGACCTAAGGGGAGGAGAAGAGAAGACCAGAGTGTTAGTTCTACTCTATATGACGTCTCTATCACCAGGCTTTATGGGGATAATCCTTTCTATTTAGACTTAAGGACAACAACATGACTAAGAGACAAGCACGTGCAGTATCACTTACAGAATGGACGGGCTTGTAGGATCCAAGTCTGAAACGACAGCAAATTATTTCCACTATAAATTTTCCAATTCCATGTAACATGCCTGTAATGAGTACAATAAGTTCACATTTTTAATTAAACAGCTTTTGAAATTGCTATGTAAGAATAAAATACTGCGGATAACTGTAGAGAAGTAGGTCATGGAATGCAGCACAGCGGCCTGCAGCTGCCTCTGAGGCGCACACTCCCCGAGAGGGCTGGATTTAAAAACAAGTGTTTTATCAAAATCAAGTCACATACATAACTCACAACCCCGACACAACCTTTTCAAGACTTTCTCATATAACTTTGCAAATAACATAGATTTAAATGAACTAAAATAAAGCATAAATGGACCTGCATAAGAAAAGCTGTTCACTTGTTCTAGAAATAGGCATCAAAACAACACAGGGTTCTAAGAACATAATTTGCTAGCTCAGACCAACCAAGGGTTGAAGATGGATCTCTAAAAAGATTCCAGAATCTTGGGCTAAACCCAAAAGCACTACTGATTTAATCAAAATGCCACAAAATACAACTTAACTTCATACAGTATATAGGGAAAGAAATTTATTTACATCTGTGATGCTTTCTGGGCATTTGCTCATTTAATCCCATAGCACACTTACAAACCAGTTACATCTCAGAAAAGGTAGGGCCGGGCGGTGGTGGCGCACGCCTTTAATCCCAGCACTTGGGAAGCAGAGGCAGGAGGATCTCTGTGAGTCTGAGGCCAGCCTGGTCTACAGAGTAAGTTCCAGGACAGGCTCCAAAGCTACACAGAGAAGCCCTGCCTCGAAAACAAAACAAACAAAAAAACCCCAAAAATCAAAAAAAGAAAAGGTAGGTGAACCATCTAAGGACTACCAAGTCAATGGCAGAACACAGATTCATTCTAGCTGTGTCTGTGAATAACACCCAGGACACGTGTGGCTTACCACATTATCTTCCTGTATTACTGAATCCAGAGAAATAGGTGTGCTTACAGGATAGGAAATATAGCTTTAGAATTTAAAGAAGTCTCCAAATATTAAAACATGAAAATGTGTATATTTTTTGCTTTCTTTTAATAGAGGCATTACTTTATGTATTTTGTGTGTGTGTGTGTGTGTGTGTGTGTGTGTGTGTGTGTGTGTGTGTGTGTTGGGCCTTGCAAAAGTGAGGGCCTTCGAACGCTATGGCATACTCCATCAGTGAAATATCTTCCTAACATCTTAAGTTTAATAAACACTTTTAGAAATCAGATAAAGAAAGCAGGGCATGGCCACTGGTGCCTACAATCCCAGTGAGAGACACATAGCTTACTTAGTTATCTCAAAACAAAACAAAACAAAATAAAGGGAAATTAGACAAAGAAATGAATGTTAACCTGTTGTTGAAAAGATTCCTCCAATAATACCACAGAGTCTTACAAAAAACTGCCAGAAAGGCATGTGTTCCTCAGTGACTGTCACCATGAGAGAACTGAGATCATATTTCATAAATATTCCGGAGACTCCGTGGCTGCCTGCAGCATGGTTAATGATGCGTTCCTGAGAGAAAGGGGAAAGGAGGAAAGAGAAACAGAACACATGTCATGTGGGTACTAACACACATGCTTTATCAAGGTACAAATGTACACATAACACCCTACTTTCCTCAGGGTGAACAACCCTAGAATTTGAGCTCTTCAGAGACAACTACCAGTGTTCTTGGTAGGGTATGCTTTTCAAAGAATAACCTTGATCCTGGTGTGGTGTTGCACATCTGTAATCCCACAGTAGGAAGCAAAAAGCATTCAAGAACAAAGCACTGTTCTGAAAAGAAAACTGAACCCAGAACTGAACCATTCTTAACTATGTTTGGAAATGGTCATCTTAAACATACCAGTTTATTCATGCATTTACAACTAACCAAGCAATAAAAACCAAGTTTATATTGCATCATGCTCTTGTACTGTTTCTTTGCAATTACTTCTTGTCATCTTATTTCTACTAAGTTGAAATTAAACTATAAGCATTAGAAACACATACACTGTGGTCAAAATCCCCTCCCTTATTACTAACACAGAGACCTTATCAAGTTTCCAACAGTGAATTCATGCAAAAATTCTGATGTTCAGTATCATGTCGAAGGCATGGAGATCCTGTGACCACCTTCAATAAAGCAAGCTATCTTGTGGATCAGGACATCCAACAACATTGGAGAAGACTAGGAATGATTAAACTGGGCTTCCAAAACTGACAGTGGCCAGTTCCTCTCCCTCCCTGCACTGTGAAACTCAATACAATGATTAATACTTTAGTCACATACAGCAAACACCCCTTATACAACAGACTTTTTTCTTTTTGATTTCATTTCAAATATATCCTAGAGATAATTTCACATTCAAATACTATCCTTCTTTTTTATAGTTGCATATCCTGCTGGGTAGATTTATAATTTGAGCTGTTTCTAGTCTTCTACCACTGCAACACCACAATGAACAACCTCATACATGCAGCATTTTTCTTCTTTTTCCCCCCACTGTATCTTGGAAAGGGGTTTCTAACACAAGGATAGCTTAACAGAAGCAATGCACACACCAGTTAGAAAATGTAGCCATGGGCTGGAGAAATAGCTCAGAGGTTAAGAGCACTGACTGCTCTTCCAGAGGTCCTGAGTTCAATTCCCAGCAACCACATGGTGGCTCACAACCATCTGTAGTGAGATCTGGCACCCCCTTCTGGCCTGCAGACATGCAGGCAGAACACTGTATACATAAAAAATAAATAAATAAATCTTTAAAAAAAAAAAAAAAGCCAGGCGGTGGTGGCACACGCCTTTAATCCCAGCACTCGGGAGGCAGAGGCAGGCGGATCTCTGTGAGTTCGAGGCCAGCCTGGGCTACCAAGTGAGTTCCAGGAAAGGCGCAAAGCTACACAGAGAAACCCTGTCTCGAAAAACCAAAAAAAAAAAAAAAACAAAAACAAAAAAAACAAAAAAACAAAAAAAACCCAAAAAACAAAAAACCAGAAAATGTAGCCAGATTCTCTATAGCCCATAGCAATTCTACAATTCTATGCATCTGCTTGCTTTGCCCCAAAGCGTTGCCAAACCTATACAATGTTTCTTCCCAGGTGTCTGTCAATACTGCTGGTGAGAAACATCTTCCCACCCTTGTAGAAATGTTGGAAAGTACAACACTACTTACCTAGTTACTGTGCATGTGTGTACATACACATATACATGCATATAAATACATACCTGTGTTTGTTCCCTGAACCATTTGAAAAGTTAGACACTTAACACTTGCCCTCTGAAATAACATAATTAAGACAACTAAGGGGAACCTTTTTCCCACTGAGGCCTTAGTTATGACCAACTGCAGCATTATCACATGAAGAAGAATGGAAAGGAAAGCTCTCACATGCCCTGGAATTTATTTGGACATCAGCTTTTGAGTATTACCAATTTCAAATTTGATTTATAATAATGAAATAGAACCTAGAACAGACAGTATTCAAACCTGCTCTTCTCTCCATGAAACCATTGAGACCCATCGACTTGAGGCTGGAGAGCACACTTCTAATCAGACCCAGCTGCACTGAGGGACTAGCTAAGAGCAGAGTTTGTACACATTCACCAAGGAACACTTACAAAAAACAACCAAGAAACCAGAAAACCTGACGATAGAGGCAGATTAGGAGCTGCTTACATCAATAAAGAAGAATATACAAATAGAAATTCATAAAGTAACATCTGCCACCATAGTTTAATTTGTAATAGAGACAGGCCAATATTTTTTTTTAATCTTTTTAAACTTTAGAACATGCACACTAATACCCATTTCTGGTACATTTTTGCTTGAAATGTTAATTCATTTCAAAACTTCTATAAATTTTTAAATTGGGGGGGATGCCTACTAAATTTCCAATCTTATCTTGCAATTGGGGAACAATAAAAAAAAATCCCTCCCTCAATCATCTTAGCAATTAGGACTCACCCTTTCTGTCACAGAAAACTGATGGGTGTCAGCTGAAATCTTGTATGTGTGGAGCTTTGTTGGCACAACTGTAATGAAATATTGGAACATCTGGTTGTCTATAATAAAAACAAAATATGTCTTCTCATCAATCTGGTAGCAATAGAATACTATCAAATCTACTCTTCTTTTAAATATGACAAATTTGAAATTTAATATTACCATTTGCTTTAGTATGTAGTAGATAAATAGTTTTAAAAGAAAGAAAAGCTGATGAAAACAATATACTTAGGAAACAAAGTCCCACTTTGGACACAAGAAGTCGGGGGGAGGTGCCCATGCTTGATGTAATAAATAATTTTAAGAACTGGTCATCTCCTGTGGCCAGGCAAGACTATCACTATCAGTGGAGGGATTGGGACACCAACACAGCCACATAACGTTCAATCTACAGTCTGTCCTGTCTTTGGAATATGCTGGGGTAAGGGTGGCACAGAGATTGGGATTAGCCAATCAATGACTGGTTGAGCCTGAGATCCATGCCATGAGAGTGAGCCCTTCCAACATTGCCTGAAGTGCCAGGACCCAGCAGCTGGATGGCCCAGAGAACCAGGATAGAACCAAATCATACTGGAGGGGAAAAAAAAAGTCAATACAATGATGCCTAATGATATTCTACTATACTCATAGATTGGTGCCTAGCCCAACAGTCATCAGAGAGGCTTCATCCAGCAATAGGTAGAAACAGATGCAGAGACACACTGTCAAACATTAGGCCGAGCTTGGGGAATCCTCCTGAAGAGAGAAAGGAAGGATTGTAGGACCCAGAGGAGTCAGACACAAGAAAACCCACAGATCAAATAACCTGGGCTCACAGAGACTAAACTGACAACCAAGGAGCTTGCATGGGATTGATATAGATCCTCTGCATGTATGTGACAGTTGTGTAGCTTGGTCTTCTGGTGGGACTCCTAACAGTGGGAGCAAGGGCTGTCTTTGACTCTTTTGCTGGTTTTGGGGATCCTATTCCTCATACTGAGTCACCTTTCCCAGCCTTAATACAAGGCAAGGTGCTTAGTCTTGATTTGCTACGTTTTGGTGATATCCATGGGAGGCCTGACCCTTTCTGAACAGAAACAGAGGAGGATTAGATGGGGGAGGAGGCAGAGTGGAGGTGAGGACTGGAAGGAGAGGAAGGAGAGCAAACTGCAGTCAGGATGTAAAATAAATAAATAAATGTTTTTAAAAAGTGAAGATAATATACTCATATTTGGTAAAACAAGTTAAGACACATGAAGTGTGCAGGTGCTCATATGCATTAGTTCAGGCACTGACAACCATGAACGGGACGTAAGAAGGCAAAGGCAGCATCTCTTCAGAGTAGAAACATTGCTGAAACCTAGATGTTATTGCAACAGTAACCATAGTTCTCATGTCTGCTAATCTTAAATATACTACTAAACTGAAGTCGAATTTGCCAGACACTGAAAGTGACATTAGAGGAAAAGGGTAACTAAACAAACTGTTCAGTGATTGCTGTTCAATCAAAGGGTCAGTTTATGGTCACCGGGCATCACCAGGGTTAATGTAAGTTACAAAAAAATCAATGTCCAAAACCAGACTCACATGGTAACACAAGCCTGTAATCCCAGGATTGCTGTGAGTTCAAGGTCATCTTGGGCTACACTGCTACTTCCAGGCCAGCCTCATCTGAACAGTAAAACACTATCTCAAAATAACAACAAAGTCACCTGAAAACAGGCTATGCACCACTTGCTATAAAACTAAGAAAATAATCCTCAGTGCTTGAGTAAGTAGAGGCTTAGAAACAAATGTACATGACGGCTGTGACACCACACACCTGATTATACACACAACAACACTCCACTCTGGAATAACTCTAGGTTTCTTGAGTTGGTGACATTCTGCAGGGAGCTTCCTACAAAAGCAAACAGCATTCTAGAGCCTTGAACCTGTGACAAGAGAACTTCTTTCTCTGGTGACTGTGGAAAGGACAGTTACACCATTACCACCAACACATCAACCCTCTTATCCTTCTAATCTTTTCAATCTGTTGTAGGACTTACTTTTTAACATTCTAATTCCATTCACGTCTACCACATACTCAGCAGCCATGTAAAGATTAGCTTCACAAGAGTGGTAGGAGTAAAAACACATCAATATTAAGGTTTAAGAGCAATTTCCTGTATGTAAATTCTAAAAGCAATTATTAAATACTCACGATCTACAGCAATCTTTTCAGTTCCATCCAAAGGATTAATAATTCCTGGAACAAGCTCTCCAAAAGACAAATGATCTATTCTGTGAGAAAAGTTGTAAGCTAAGATAAAAAGATAAAGGTGGAGAAATGATATTACTCTTTAGATTATCATACTACAGGTGGTTTTATACTCTCACTTACTCTCAAAGTCACCTAAAACTTCAAGTTTAATAATACTTAAAACAGCATGTTAAGAAAAATACACAAAAAACAGCAAATCCTGATAAAATGCTGCCTCAAATCTTATGGTTATATATAAATTAATTTCTATTAAATGCCTTGTTTAATCCTGATGTCCAAAACATAAACTTTCTTGATTCTAAACACTGTATATAAACAAGACCATGCCAATAAAACACATAGGATGATGTTAAATAATGAAAATGATCACAGATATTTTTAATATACACCATTACTATGACCAACTGATTTTTATAGAATTTATTTTGCTCTAAAAGCAAAGTTTAAGAAGAAAGTCCTGCTTGTTACAGAGTTACAAACCTGTAATCCTAGCACTTGGAAGGTAGATGCAAGAGGATCAGCTGTTCTAGGTCACGCAAGGCTATCTGCAATCTTATATTAACCAGGCCACATGAAAACATGTTTGATTCATTCTACTCTCCAGAAACACTTAAGTTTTACGATAATCATTGTACTGAAGTAATTGTAATTGTGTGTGTGTGTCTGTATGTGTGTGTGTGAACACAACTGTATCTGGATCTACAAACTGAGGTCAACTTCAGATATTGTCTCTTTGTTACTGGATGTGTACTGAATGACACAAAGCACTCCTGCGTTCCCCGCTAACTGCAGGGATTTCTGGGCAGTGAACAAAGAGAAGTACAGTAAATGTACAGATAGAATAGATTTGAAGCAATACATTCAATGTTTTTCTCCTCTAGATGGATACCAAGTTTTGTTTCTTTTTGGATATCAATTTTTAAACAGCTTACTTTGTTTGTTTGGCTTTTGCTTTCTGTGACAGGGTCCTTCCATTCACTGACGTGACACTCACTATGTAGCACAGACTAACTTCAAATTCATGCTAATCCCCCTGCTTAAGCCTCCCAAGTGCCGGGGTAACAGGTGCCGACACACTTAGCTAACATTTTTATTTACTTACTTTTGAGACTGAATCTCACTATGTAGTCCTGGTTGGCACAGAACTCACAGAAATCCACCTGCCTCTGTCTCAGGGTTGCTGGGATTAAAGGCAGAAGGTGTGTGCCAACACAAGAGTCAAGTTTACCTTTAAAGCTCTACCTGTGTTTGCACTAAAACAAATGAAACACACACACACACACACACACACACACACACACACACAATTAACTTCTCTTGAAAACTTTTCTACACTGAAATAAAATCTCAGAAATTGCTCACAATCATGGTTGACAAGTGCTGCCAAATGTGCATGCCCTCGAGGATGTGGGATTGCCCTGCAAGGAGGAAAAACAAACACATAACTAACAAGAAAGCCAACCTTCACTGTCATTCAGCAGCTTGTATCGAAAACTGAGAGGAGTGCAGCTGGCCCATAGCTAAGCCATCTCAGCAAGGCGTTAAGCTGAGAGCTGCAAAAAGCCAAATGGAAAACATGTTAAGTATTTATGAGCCCAGATGATAGAAACCAAGGGTATTACATCATGAGAACACCATTTCATAAACAATTATCAATGAAACACAAAACCCTAATAATTGAGTTCATTCTGTAGCTCATGTGTGCTTTGCAGGGAAACTTCTTTACTCACTGAGGTTTAAAGCTGGTGTTCCTAATTTCAAAAATGATCTCAAATGTGTGTGGTCATGACCTAAAACATTTCACATTTCCTCTCTGAAAACTCAAATCCATAAGCATGCTTCAACTGAGTCTATTCATTCCCTTGAAGACATTTCTAGAATACTACTAAGAGTCTTCTCTTTATATTTTGATTTTTTCCCCCCTTGGTTTTTCGAGACAGGGTTTCTCTGTGTAGCTTTGGAGCCTGTCCTGGATCTCATTTTTTGTAGCCCAGGCTGGCCTCGAACTCACAGAGATCCGCCTGCCTCGGCCTCCCAAGTGCTGGGATTAAAGGCATGCGCCACCACCGCCCGGCTTCTCTTTATATTTTGTATATCACAGATCAGTCATTTCCAACTTAAGGCAGAATTTCCTAAACTGCCCAACAGGTTTTTAAAACTTCCTTTGTACTTGCTCTGGTGTCTGACAGCTGGAACCCCAGTCTGAGCTGAGACATGCTAGCTATGAGACTGGAGGCCTTGATTCCCACAGAGACTTATGCATCAGTCTGCTGAAGCTCCAAAGGCTGTTGGAGTCACGCAGAACCACCACACCACGTTCCTGCAGCAACTCTGCCACACCACCAGTTTATATGTAAACACTGTTTTCCCTGATAATTTTAGGTTAAATTTATTACGAAACATTCTATCAAGTGTTCACAACATTTAATATCTAAACACTGAGCAAAAACAAAAAAATGTAATAAAACTTTGCAACCATTTAAGCAGAGGCCAAACTGGAGTGCTGAGCTTTTATTTTTAACAGAAGTCACAGAAATGAACAATATTAAGTTCACAAGAGCAAATGGAATGACTGCTAGTTAACAACACATTTCAGCAGATGCCACTTGAGGCTGTGGAACTGGAGGTCTCACTTGTTAAAACCACCTTCTCTCAGCTATTTAACACAGACTATTTACAGACACTAATTACGGCATTATTTTCAACGAAGCACTGATTCGTCAAATCCACTAAACAACATGCAGCACCTATGCCACACAGGATCACAGGAGGCCCAGTCAGTCACCTCTCTTGCTTTTTTAAAATACATATGTTTGATTTTTAATCATATATGTTTATGTGTCTGTACATGGGTATATGCATGTGAGTGCAGTACCCTTGGAGACCAGAAGAGAGTATCAGATCCCCTGGAGCTGAAGCTACAGGTGGAGTGTGAGCTGCCCAATGTGAGTGCAGGAAAAGAAATGCATCTCTCTGAGGGAGCAGTAGGTGGCACTCTGTACCACCGAGCCATGTCTCCAGCCTATCTTGCTTCTTGACTGACTACTGGGTACTAGGCTCACTGTCCTCAGTTGCTGAAGCATTTTCTCACTGAAGCAGATGGTCCACGGCCAACCTGCCGATAAGGAATGTATGTCTTCAGCTGCTGCCATCAAACACACTCCACTGACCTACAAGTACAGGATCTTTCTTTCTTGGCTCACCAGTAACACATGCAGACACTTGACTGTAACTTCATTTTCACTTAGAAATTCTACTAGACATTTCACTTTAAACTTTCTAATTTCCTAACCGCTGCTTTTCTATGAAGTTGGGACTATTGTGACGAGGGCTTGGTCAGCCTAACAGTAGCAGCATACGCTGTGTTCTTTTAAGTGCAACCATACTGCCACTATAGTTATCACAATATTCTGTACCCAACTTAGATGATGATTTAAAAGTATGACAACTATGCTGGGCGGTAGTGGCGCACGCCTTTAATCACAGCACTTGGGAGGCAGAGGCAGGTGGATCTCTGTGAGTTCAAGGCCAGCCTGGTTTACAGAGCGAGATCCAGGACCGGCACCAAAACTACACAAAGAAACCCTGTCTCAAAAAATTAATTAAAAAGTATGACAACTGGGGCCTGGTTTTTACTTGGTAATATAATAACTAAGTGCAACAGTGTATGACACTGGCACCTGCCCTGTGGTGCACCAAGCAACACCACTGAGCACTGAGACCACTATACACTCAGGTCAACTGCTCCACCCTCAGTAGGACACTGTAACGTAAAAGTGGTCCTGCAGAAACAAATAAGCATGACTACCTTTCAATAAACTTCATCTCTTGGGCAGTAGGGGAGTGAGACAGAATCTCACAATGTAACTCTGGCTGGCCTGGAACTCACTATGTAGACCACACTGGCCTCAAACACAGAGATCCACCTGCCCCTGCCTCCTGAGCATTGGGATTAAAAGTGTGTGCCACCATGCTCAGCTAAAACTTTTCTTTTTGAATGCAAATCTGAACTTCTCTCATTAATGAAAAAGGTGGCAGGCTGCATCTGGAATCCATGCTGTCATCTACTTACTTGAGATAAGCCTTTGTTCTCTCTCAATTTTAGCCTGCTAAAATTTCTTTATTCTTTTGGTACTATTAAGAATAACAACTGTCCTTTCCTGCTCTTGTTTAAAAATAGAAAGTTGAAACATCACTGTGAGGATTTCCACATGCTATTCCTTATTTATGCTTTATGCAGTAATTAATTTTAGCAACTAAGACACACACATGAAATTTTCCATAATGCGCACATCTTTCCTGATTCGTAATAATGTCGTTATCAAGTTCTAGTGTGCCCCAACATGCCTTAACTAGTGTCTACCTTGTACTGCAGAACAGGCACTTTGAAAAGAGGCAATGTAATGGAAATACATTACCATTCAATACAGAGAACTTCTGTATTATGAGAGGGACTACTAGCTCCCCCTGGGCTTGGTTGAGTGCACTGAACAGACACAGTTCTGACCCACTGATGCCATCGCATTGTGTTCCTACTGTAGGCTTCAAATTTAGGGACAGGGATTTTCTAAAGAATCAGGTTACAAACTGTAACATTATAGTTGACAACAATAGTCTCTCACAACCTAAGGTCTGTGAGGAACTCGAAACTGTTTTAGATTATGTCTTCCCCTTTTATTTAGAAAACATAAATTGAAATTTTATGGATCAGCAGCATAAGCAAGCACCTCCCTTCAAAACCACAAATGTTAAAAATGAAATTCAATTACCCCAATGCTTATGACACTTACTAAAAATGCTTCCATTTTCCTACCTGTTTTCTGACATATATCTAACCCATTGGATGGGACCCAGCAGTGGAAGGAGAACAGTTCTGAACCTCAGTCAAGTTGAGGAAAGGCTTTTGGGGTTGTGGCACTTAACTGGTTTATGAGGTTAGGGATGCTACTGGCATCCATGAACCACAGACAGGAAACAAAATATCCTGCGGAGAATCATATCTCACACAGAGAACTCTCAGGTGCCTTCTGAAACAATGCACACACGAGAAACTACTGACCTGAGCCTCAACTCTGTTCCACTACACAGAGGATCCATGGTTGCTTGAATATATGCTAGGAGCTCAGGGAAGATTCACTATCCTGTGTTGTTCAGTGTTCAAATGCCATCCCATCAAAAAATATGGCACTCATCATCTGAGTAGCCTGCACATTTTATCTGGTCACAACTCTACGCCTAAATGCCAAGTATATGCATCTTCCTTATACATTCTGGTGCGCACATGTCCAACCCTTGCATACTGAAATCCAAACACCATACTCAGGCCCTTCGAACAGCATGACTGTCACTGCACTCAACAGGTAACAGGATCAATACTGAGCTTGACAAACCTAACACCAAAAAAGAAAAGGTGAGTCGACTTGAGTTTATGAGACACAAACAAAAGCTTTTCCTTTGGGGTCTGTTACATATTAAGTTATCATCTGCTGAAAGGTATGAAATTTGGGGGGGGAAACAGCCAAAAATAAAATGTAGGACATAATACAGATGTTCATACTGTGCTTCCTTCTGAACTAGGGCACTGTTTACATGTAAAGCTATAATGAGCACTCTCCATCATGTGCTGCCTCACGGTGCCAAGGTTTCAAAGTCCCCAGGACCATGCTGCAGATGGGTAAATGAGCACTAAACAACAAAGTTTGAATCTGCAGGAGAAAAGCACAACAAAGAAAAAATAAAGTTTGATCCCATCATTATAATCAATGATGTCTTTCCTGATAAAAATCTAATGTCCTCTATATAAACAAAAAAGCCCAAAGCCACCCTTTGATCAGGTTCTTTTCTGACATGCTCTCCTTTATTTTTTATATAAATTCCTAACTCCCCATACAATTCTAAAGTTTCCTCATGAAGCCTCTGCTGACTTGCAGACTATGTTACATAATTATTCTTATTAGCTATAATCTCCTTTAAAGCCTCAATACTACTATAATTAAGTAATACCTAATGTATTTACTGGTCAAAGTTTGAATATTCCAGTAGGACTTCAGCACCCAGGGAGAGTAAAGACTTCCCTATTTTTCCACTGTTTGATCCTGAGTCTCCAGACTAGTCCTCTGCACACAGCAAGTATCCAAACAATGGCTTAGACAGTGAAGAACTCATCAGCTCTCCATGGAAGGAGGAAGGAGGGGACGATCATCCATGGTGAAATCTACCAAGAGCTTTTTGTGACACTCAATTATATTTAGAGGAGTAAGTGACACTTTTCTTAAGCTGCTACCTAAATTACTTCATTCTAGGTATCAGTAACTTTTGACTTTTTCTAGAATTACTTAAGGACTACATTTTGATGAGAATTACCAAAGGGCTAAACAAAACAAAAACCTACTCTCAATAAGTGAACACACTGATGGAGCATCTAGGGTTGGGCTCTCTGACTACAGAAGTTACCATAAGAGGTTTTAATTCCTATTTACTCACAGACAACATTTTAAGTGCCCTTTGTGGTTGCCTGTGCACTACCTGATCAGGAAAAGATGCAATTTTAATCAAGCTCCAACCCCATCTAAAGAACTTCAGAAAGTGAAAAGAACATACTTGCCCACAGTTATGTGAAAATTCCCTGCTACTTTATTGACATATAGATGACCGTGGATTCTGCACGCATCTGGAGTCAGTGATGCATCATCTTCCCTGTAAAGCAAGACACATTCAGGTGTCTAATGCACATCTGATACAAAAACCATGTGCCGGTGTGAAAATGGCACACAGGGAAAAGAAGACTCCTTAAAGACAAACTTTTAGCTAATGTCCTAAATGTCAAAATTAAAGCAGTAGTTTAAATCCACTTGAGTTGCTATACCGCTACTATATTTACATAAATACACATCATTATGTATCTTCAAGTCTACCCAAAGGATTAAGTTCAATGCAGGAGAACTCTGAAAATCAAAGAAGAGTCCAACAGCAACATTCTTTTCTCATGTATTTCTGGCACTGTGGTGCAGCTGGATGGGAATGAAACTGAGGTCAGGAAAAGGCACCCAAATGCAAACTGGGATTTTCTTCCTAAGCCAATATAAGCCTTCACATATTTTAAACTTGAAAAATCATCTTCATGATTACAACAACTCTTGTTACCTACTCTGACAGAGGAGTAAAAATTCTTAACCAAAATATATGCAGTCTTATAGTTTTTTCTTAAAACTAGTAGAATTTTATAGAGAGATATACCACACATACAAAAGTAAAGTAACTTGATGAAAAGCTCAAAATCATAGGCTAGAATTTAAGGGCAAGATAACCTTAAATGTATAAAACACTTTCAAAGAAAGAACAGCAGACCAATACTAAAACTACATCCAAGTGAACTCCTGGTGAACAACTTAACTCTGAAGCACCTCTCTCACCTTGGTGGCAGTGCTGTTGATGCACTTTTGAAAGCACTTTTGAATATCACGTCTTGAAGGGAATGCTCTTCTTGCAGCCTACTCTGAATCAGCTGCAGCATCCTAAATGTAACAGAACAGTAAAATACACACCGAGCCAAGGCTTGTTCAACTACAACAAGGCTTCTGACTGAGAAAAACCATGTTTACTATAGGATTATATTCCAGAACAAAGTTTATCCGCTTTTCTCAGGAAAAGTGAGGACGGCACCGGTAGTCAGAGGCACCAAAAGGCGACTTTTGCTCCACTCAGTGTCTAAGCTTACCTTTCACATATATTACACAGTTTTGACTTCTGGCCAGCGCTGCAGTAAATGATGTAAATACGAAGAACAAACTAAGTGCAGGCCATTCCGCAAGGTATTGGATTGGAGGCTGCAGATTATTGAGATACAATCCCAAGGCTTATTATAAACTAGGTCATGGCACCTTTTCATATCACCTGGTGTCTTCTTTCCCAAAGGAAGTAAACTTTATTCTACAGGACCATTCTAAGCAAATATAATTAGTCTTCACATAAGTTTTAAAAAAGAGTCAACAGGGTTGTAGAAAGTAAAGACTGCATTTAAGAAACAATGCTTAAGGGGATGGAAAGATGGCTCAGTGGTTAAGAACATTGGCTGTTCTTCCAGAGGACCTGGATTCAATTCCCAGCACCCACATGATGGCAAACCACCATTTGTAACTCCAGTTTCAGGGCATCCAATGCCATCTTCTTGCCTCTCCAAGCACCAGACACACAGGGTACACAGACACACATGCAGCAAACACCCACACACAGGGCTGGAGAAACGGCTGCAATGGTTAAGAGCACTTGTTATTTCAGCAGAGGTCCTAGGTTTGATTCCTAGGATCCACATGTGTTCACAAATGTCCGTAACTCCAGTTCCAGGATGTACATGGTACACAGACATGGATTAAAACAGACACATATGAAATGAATAAATCTAAAAATTAAAAAAATTTAAAATATTCAAATATATACACAGTAAAATAAATAAATCTTTAAAAAAAATAGAAACAATGCTTAGATTCATCTCCTTTAATATGACCTTAAATAAGTAACATCTCAAGTCACAAATTAGCAAGCACGAAGACTACTCACAGTGGACAGAAACAATGATTAAGAGAACGTTTAGGACAGTGAAACTGCTCTGATGATACAATGGTGGATGTGTGACATTACACAACTGTCCTCTCAAAAGAGTGACCTCCCAAGTGAACTAAAGACCTTGGGTAATATTGGGGCCATGCAGTCTCATAATTATGACAAGTAAGCCATTCTGGTGCTTGATGCTGATAAAGGAAAATGAGATATGGGAACTCTGTACTTTTCCACTCACCTTTGCTGTGAACTTAAAACTACTCTAAAAAATACTGAACTTGAAAGTAGAAAAAAAAACTTAGATGTAAACATATGATCTTAAAAAACATAAATACTGCAGCTGGAGAGATGGCCTAGCGGTTAAGAGCCCTGACTGCTCTTCCAAAGGACTCGGGTTCAATCCCCAGCACCCCAGCAGCTCATAACCATCTGTAACTCCAGTTCCAGGGGACCCTCACACAGACATATGCACAGGCAAAACACCAATGCACATAAAAAAAAAAATAAGAATACATCAATTACTTAAAAAAAAAAAAAACCACAAATATTTATCTCACAATATACCATATTTCATCACAATGGTAAAAAGTATTGTATAGGCATAGAAATGAGAAAATATTTATGCACTATCCATCCAGAATACAGGGTTAACGGGCCTGTTTTGTTAACATTAAAAATCAAATTTACACAGTAAGCTTAGTTTGAAATAAACCTTAAATCTAGAAAGAAAAAGCAAACCACAAAAGGCTGTGTCCAGGGTTTGAAATTTTCTTCTAGAGATACTGCAATCCTAATTATTTAAGGCAAAACACCAACTGAGAGAGCCAATTCCAAAGGTAAAGAACATTTTTGTGTGTACCCTGTTAGGAAATGACAAGGCCTTGCAGATCTCCCTCCATACTAGAATGCCCATTTAGAAGCAGAACATAATTAAGAAAGATCTAGAAAATAGATCTCATCTTCAGATTTATACATCTAAAGACATAAACTTTGGAGCTAAGAGTTTGAGGAAACTGTGAGACTTCTGCTTGGAACATACCAACCAATAGCCAAGTGTGAACTCTGTATGAAGGTATGCAGAGAGCCCAAGCATGATGGGAAAACCCTCTCACTTAATAAAACAGTCTGTTTGCAGTCATTACTCTTCTTCAATACTCAGTAGAATCTTAGATAAAAGGAGCCATCTTGGGTCAAAAGAGAGGACTCGAGGGTTAAAAGTGCTTTCTGCTCTTCCAGTATTCAGTTCCCAACATCCACAGCAGACAGCTCACAACATGGCATACACATAGAGGCACACATATAAATAAAAATCTTAAAATTCTCAAGAGGAGACAACTCATGTTAGTATTTCTGGGTGGGTTGTTTGGCTGTTTGGCTGTTTGAGCTTTTTGAGATAGGGCTTCACTATGTAGACCCTGCTCTGAATATTGATCCTCTTGCCCTAGCCTTTTTTGTTTTGTTTTGTTTTGTTTGTTTTTGAGACAGGGTTTCTCTGTGTAGCTTTGAGCCTTTCCTGGAACTCACTCTGTAGCCCAGGCTGGCCTCGAACTCACAGAGATCCACCTGCCTCTGCCTCCCTGAGTGCTGGGATTAAAGGTGTGCACCCCACCACCTGGCTTGCCCTAGCCTCTTAATTACTGGGATTTACAAGTATGCATACACACCTGACTCTCACTTCAATATTTCTGGATAAAAGTAACACATTTCATTTCTAGGTAGAGCTTTCTAGTAAAAGTGCTAGAAACCCAGAAAGCCCGAATATTCACTGCTTTCTTCAACTATATTCAATTTCAATATTAAGATTTTTCCCAGCTAGGAAAATTGGTGATTAAAAGAAAAAGATTCTTCAAGTGTAGTAGAGATTAGAAAACAAAATGTCTATAAAAAGCAAACAAACATTTAAGTACATTTTGGTAATAATCGGAAATTAGGTAACCTTAAATATAAGCCATCTTGGGAACAAAAAGGGGATGGGGAAGTACTTTTTCTGAGAACAAACATCAGAAACAATCCCACCTGTACTCCAGACAACACGGAGACAGCATACTGACAAATGAAAAACTCAGACACAAAGTTCCTAGGGAGTCACATGTGGTTCTCATCACTCATGGTTTTGCAGTTGCCAGAATGAGAAAGCTTTTCCTTTACGCTGTTTATAAAATGAACCTTTTGTCTGTTTCTGAGACAGTTTATATATTTAACCCATGTCCTGAAACTTACTATTTAGCTCAGGAAAGAGGTAAACTTAGGATGCTCCTGTTTCAGCATCCCAAATGCTGGGATTACAGGTATGTATCATCATACCTGGCTCCAAACCAAATTCTAAACAATGTTCACATACTTTCATAGTTAAAATTTTTTAAAGTTAATTAAAATTTTAAATAAAAGCTAAAATGTATTTATGATTCAAAATATAACATAGGAAAGACTTTCCTAAGATCTGATAGTTTTTGAGGTCATAAGGACTGTTTATATACTAAAATATTTTAACATATGCATAGCTTCCACTAAAAGCGGTCTAGGTTTCTACAGTGATGACACTGTTCATACTTTACCTCTGCCATTCTCTCTGCTGGGGTGAAAGGTCAAATACTGCCTGCAAAAGAAGAGAACACAGTCACTGGCAAATAAATCCCTTGGTGTTCACATAGCACCAGTTTAAATGTTTTTCTATGAACAAGAAACAAACTTATAGTACTGCTAAGATATATTTATGATTTAATCTGTAATGTTTTATTCAAAGATAGCATAAAGAAGCTTTACTAATGATAACTATTTTCCTGTGTACAGTCACTAACATTATAGGAACAAATGCAAGCTGACAATCAATCAGAAGCACAAAATGGGTATTTTAGGACTTAAAATCACTCAAGCTCACCGTTACTGAAACTGAAAACTAATTAAAACTAAAAGGGCAACACTGGTGATGGGGTTAGGGAGACAGGTAATGGATAGGACACAGCCTAAGTGGGAACTCAAGCACCCATAGCCCTTCCTCCTGACAGGAAATAGTCACAAAACAAAGCCACACACCTTTGCTGAAAAAGAAACCTCAAAACTTCTCCCATAAAATGAAAAACAAAAAAACCCCACAAAATAAAGAATAGTAGGGAGGGCTGGAGAGATAGCTCAACAGTTAAGAGCACTGGCTGCTCTTCCAGAGGTCCTGAGTTCAATTCCCAGCACCCACATGGTGGCTCACAACCATCTGTAATAAGATCTGCAAATGCAAATGCCCTCTTCTGGCCTGCAGGCATACATGCAAGCAGAACACTGTATACGTAATAAATAAATTAAAAAGCAAACAGTAGGGCGCAAAGGCCACAGGGGCAAGGGAGAATGCCTGCCTGGGGAAACACTTGCCTTGCAAGCATGAAGAACTGAGCCTGATGCAAAACAGCCAAACATGCAGCATGTGTGTGTGATCCCAGCACTGAAGCAGACACAGGGGGGTTCCTGAGACTCGCTGGCTACCTAGCCAGCTTAGCCTAATGGTTAAGTTCTAGGACGGCGAAAGAGATCCTTATCTCAAAAAACATGGTGGTCAGCACCTTTCCCAATGACACCAGAGGCTAACCTCAGGTCTCAATATGCATGCACATGTGTAAATGGGTACACACACATATAAACTATGAAAAAGCACTATAACTAAATATTCTGAAAACAGTATAAAATGCAAATGTCACAGTGTCCAAATGCTGGGATTTGGATCCAAATCTGCAGATCATAATCTAGTATGTTGGAACAGTATCTGAATTTATAAAGTAAGTTACATTTACTTACTCCATGTAAATTACTATAAAATAAACTTTGTTAGTGGAAAAATAGAGATCAGAAGAGGGGATTACAGTAACAATAAACTATTTTTCTGTCACCATTTCTACTTTAGGAATGCTTTATGGTCTGAATATTAACTAACTGCCTCAGGTTTCTAAGTAAAACCCAGGACCCCCACTAATGAATGGTACAACTGTGGAAGCCTGTAGAAACTTAAGGAAGTAAATCACTGGGCTGTACTGACTTCAGGTGTCTTATCCCGGCCTTTTCCTGTCTCTCTCTGTCACCTGTCCACCATGGGATGAAAGCTCCTCGGCCATACATTCCAGCATCCATGATGTTCTGCCCAAGTACCAGAGGCCAAGGAACCATGGCCTGAGCCCTCTGAATCAGTAGGCCAGAACAAACAGCTCCTCCCTCAAGTTGCCTTTGACAGGGATTTTGTCACAGTGACTTAAAAGTAATTAAAATAAGCACTTATCAAAGACAAACATTATTTTCTTGCTGTAAACTAAAGTTAACTCAGCAATCAGAACTAGTCCAGAGGTTTTCTTGTTTCAACCCAGTCAATGAACTGAATTCTACTCTTGTTCCATCTTCAGTCATTATTCTGCAAGTCTGCTTAGTGACAAGAAAATGAATTTAAAAATGAACAAGTAAACTACACGCCACGGGGCCAGTGGGCCACATGCTTTTTCTGAGGCTGTTTTAGGGCTAGTTCTGATCAGCTACTATTACAAGCATACCTACCCTGTAATGTGCTATGTGGTGAGTCAGCTATGTTAAGAACAGCTTGTACTTTGAAACTAATCAGAGAGTATCAGCATTGGAAAAGGTAAATGCCAATGAGATTCCCTCAGACTGTGATAAGAAAGCTACAGATCAAATGTTCTTAAAGATTTAGGCTTGGTGAAAGTAGCATAGGTCACAAAGTCCTGAGATAATTAAGAAGTATAAACTTCCATCCTTATGGGAAATACAAAAGAGAAGAGGAATCTGATGGGAAGCAGTAACTTGAAATATAACACAGTAGAGGCCTATCCAAAATGCCAGCTGTAGTTATCTCAAGTTTTTTATATTAGGTATAACTTTTCTTCATCACAAGTTGTTCTACAGAGTTTAGATTACTTTTGAAATAAAGAAAAAAATTCAGACAAAACTAAGAGCAAATGTCTAAAGTATTTCCAGCACACATTTTTAAAAAACCATATAAATCAAACTTACTGGTTCATAAGATAGACCATCTGCAGATGCAACCATGGTCTCTGCTAAATCCAGTACATCTGCTCCAACATCTGCATTAAAACAAAGTTTTTACACTCTGGACTCCAATCAAAACTAACATCTGCTATAAAACAACTGAGATAACTTTCATTTGTTCAAAAGTTAAAACAGTAGTATTATGTAGCTTTTGTAGACAGTATTCTGAAATTAAAAATGATTTTATTTTTCTCCTTTTTGCTCTGAAAAAGATGACACATGGTTAAAAAAAAGAGCTAAGGTTAATTGACCGACTAACATGTCAAAATTAAATAGCCTCTAAGTACTAAAGATGCTGAACACAATATCAATCATAAGAATTATTTTAAGGATTCAAAGAAATTATAAGGCAAATCTACGGAGACTTTAAAAAAATACCAAATAGGAAATTTTACTTTGAAAGGCTACAATTCTAATGGTATTTAAATATTCAAATATGACATATATTCAGGATCAGTGAGAATTCAAACTGTAGTTACAATGTACTTCCTTATCTCTTAAAACCACTAACGTAAAGAATACTGAAACTGGTGGTAGCGCAGGTGTACTCACACTGACACTTCATGGCAACAGTAATGTCTATGTTGATTCTCAACTTGCTGAAAGAGAAAAGGGCAGCCATCAGTAAAACACCAGAAATGAAAACCAACACACCCATGAAAAATATGGATTTCAGACAGTAAAACACAAGTTAGAACTTGCATTCCTTAAAATTAGAACAAGAACATTAAAAAAAAAAATTCTCTTTTGTGTAAAGTACCTGATGTAGGTATGGGGAACTGAACTTTGGTTCAATAATTCCAAGAAACTAAGGTTGGCCTATTTAAACTTCAGATAGAACAGTTCTTTAAGGACATGAAACCTGAATCAAACAGGAATTCCAAGTTTTTTCTTCCATTTATCATAAAAACCATGCATCATACATTAAGCTGGGTGTCCTTCGAAGCTGTTTCTTTAACTCTGGAATGGAAATATCAAGTAGATGCTCCAGGTTCAAGTACTAGTGTTCAGAGGAACATACATGCCTGGCATACATGCTCAACAGAAAAACAGCCACCCTTAGATCAGGCCTGGGTCAGGACAAATGAGAGCAAACCACCAGGAAAGCATCGGAGGCTTATGGATTTACAGCCCTTTCACTTTGAGACAGTCTCTCACTGTGTGAGATCTTACTATGTAGATCAGGCTGGCCTTAAACTCAGAGATTCATTTGTTTCTGCCTCCAGAGTGCTGGGATTAAAGGTGTGTACCACCACAGCTTGACTTTACATGGCCTTTAAACAAGATTCAATCAATGCTTTATTTGCAAATGACTAGCTCCTATAAAATTAACTTTCAAATACCAGAATTAATTAAGCATTATGTGGTGGTTTGAATGAGAAATGTTTCCAATAGGCTTGCATATTTTCAATACTTGGTCCTCAGTTTGGTGAGATCTTGCTAGTAGAAGTACATTACTGGAGGAGGGCTTTGAGGGTTTTATGTAGCCTACACCCACTTCCTGTTCATTCTCTTGTGTTTGACAATGTGATCAGCTCCTGCAGGCATGCTATGTCTTCTCTGGTATTATGGACTCTAACCCCTGGAGCTATAAGCCAAAAAAAAACCCTCTTTCACAAGTTATTTTTAGCCAAGGTATTTTATCACATCAACAGAAAAGTCACTAACTAATATACATTACTAACAAGAAAACGGCATTAACATTCAGTTCTGTGTCTCCTATCAAACTTTTTGCTTCTAATGATTTTTTTTTAACTGATTTCAATAGGAATTAAAATTTCAGATCATCAGTCTTAAAATTGTCTGGAACTCAAACCACTTGATGTCAGTACATGTAAGTAAGGCTCAGGGAGAGCCGAAAGAACCAGGGGGAGGCCAAGAAGACAGACTCCTGACCCACCTGAGACCACAAACAAAATCAAGTGTTTCAATGATGCTAAACACAAAGGAAGTAAGAGCATCGGTAAGGTTCCTGAAGAGTAACCAGGACCTTGACTAGAACAGACGATGGCACTACAGGCAAACAGACTGAGGCCCAACAAGAGTTAGGTGTATGATAAGCCCAATGCTACGCATCATCTACAAATTTCGAGTTATTTAGGTCATAAACTCATGAGAAAAGTCCTATACTTACTATTTCTATTTTACAGAACAGAAAGTCAAAGCACACACAATACAGATTTAGTGACATTGCCCAGAATTGTGTGTATGATATAGCCATTAGCAGAGCTGGGATGTAAAGGAAGAATAAACGTGTCTCTCTGCCCGTTATCTGCAACCCATCAGAAACATCCAAATAAAGCAACTGAATGACTGTCAAGCTACTTTTGTCACTTAGTACTTTGTCTTCAAAGGTTTAAAAGTAATTTATATCAAAATTCAGCTTAGCTTAGACCTAACTGTCACCTCATCCCCAGGCTAAGGAAAAACATGTTTTTAGGTGGGTTTTTTTGGAGAGTGTGGGGCTGAGGGTTGTAAGCAAGTGCATACTGAACCTGTTTTAGAATTTAACCAGTACTTAGAGGATTCTAAAATGCTTCAACTAGTAAAAGCAACTAATGAGAATTTCCAGTGCTATTTCTTCAAAACTACAATAAACCAAAACAAAACAATGGATACTTTCAAAGGATGTTATTTTTTAAAATGTGAATCTAAAGGTATCAAGAAGAAAAACTTTGTTACCTAGAAAAATCTTTGTCTACTTCATATTCGTACTTCATCCACGTATCTTGATACACTGAGAATTCCATTATTGTTAATAAAGCCATAGTGGTAAATGCTATTAGAGAAACTGAGGAATCAAAAAAAGACAAACAGAATTAAAACAATAAAAAGTAAATAACTATCTTAATTGAAACAAAATAAAAAGTAAATAACTACCTTAAGCAGCATTAAATGAGGGAAAGAAAAGTGTCCAATATGAACATTATTTGAATAAACAGTATAAATGATTTCTCTTAAAATGTTATCAACATTTTAAACTAGCTCAGAAATGAAAACCCAGAGTGAGCACAAACAGGAACACAGACATCTGCATACTGAGAGAGAATTGCTTGTCTTCAGTGTCAACAGTGTCCATCACCAGACAGACAGAAGTTAGAGGGATAAGTAATAAAAATAAGCATGCTGACAGTGCCAACTTAAAAATATTTCCCTCAATGGAGGGTAGGCTGGGGGTAAGGGGAGGGGTTGGGAGGGGGGAGAATAGGGGAACCCATGGCTGATATGTAGAACTGAATGGTATTGTAAAATAATATATATATATATATATATATATATATATATATAATTTATCTGGGCAAAAAAAAATATTTCCCTCATTATTAAGAAATACATGTGCTCAGAATGCAACTTAAAACAAACTAGGTCCTGAGATGCCATAATATCTGTGAGCCAGAAAATCAAATAAGCTCTCCAAGCCTCTAAAATATTTTCATCTATTTTGCAATATCTTAAATATATTACTACACTGCAAAATAAAAACCTCATCAAAAGAATTCACTAAATAATACAAGATACAAGGCAGGCTGTGCAACAAGAACTGGCACTCTTTTCACTCATAGGGGTTAGAAGTAGCAAGGCATTTTACTGCACTTTATTTTATTTACTTGGGTTTTTGTTTGTTTTCTGTTTTTTGAGCCAGAGTCTCAAGTAGTTCACGCTAGGCTACAACTGGCTATGTAATCAAGAATGATCCTGAAGTTGAGATCTTCCTGCTTCCACCTCCCTAGTGTTGGGATTACAGGCATGTACCACCATGCCCAGTTTATGTGGTGCTGGAGTTCAAAGCGAGGGCTCCACACATCCTAAGCACTACCAACTAAGTTATATGCAGCCTACAATACACATATTTTTTTTTACCCAATGAGGCTGCAATAGCATATGAAATGTTACCTTATTAATTCACCATGGGGAAAAAATAATAGGAAGTATTATTATAGGTATAGACTTTTCTTACATATTTTATCACTTTATTTTAACAAATACTCTTATTTGTATCAAGCATTGCTCTAGGCACTTAAACATAAAAAGTTACATAATACATTAACCCTAGCAATATAAATACTAACATCCTCATTTCATGGAAGAAGACAGACAGATGTAACTCAACTAGCTCTCACTCCACTCTGGGGACCTTCTTAGAGAGTCTTTACTGTCACCCAGCCCAGAACAGGAAGAGGGCTGTGTCAGCAGCCTTTCCTACCTCCCCTCACTTTCAAATCCATTTATATGTAAGAATATAATATATATTGTATGTAATATAATGTATGTAATATATATAATAATATATAAGCACAGTAATGCACAACTAGAACAGCACCGAAGTGTAAATTGTACTACTTGCCCACCAACATATAATAAACTCTGCTAAAGGAACAGAGAGATCGCCAGACGCTACAGAGAATACAGACAGTAAAGGCAGAGCGATCTGGCACAGGATGAGCAGTGGCAAAGGCACTGTAAGGCCCAGCAGTGAGCTCATTCTCATGGCCAGCGCCCACATGTTGGTGAGCAGTAAATCTGAGTCTGAAGTGAGCTCACCTGTCCCCCCACTGGCTGATGTCTCCACATAGCTGTCAGGAACCTTGGGAAAGGCATCTAATTCTTTCACCAAACTTAAGGTTTTTTTCCGATTCAGTCGCCTCATCTTCAGGAAAACTTTCCTCTTCCTTCATATAGTCATGCTAAGGAACAAACAGGTAAGTGAATATATGACCAATTTTCTCAGAAAGCAGCATTCCCAACTCTCATTGACAAAAAAAATTTTTATTACTCTTTTCTCCGTTCCCACTCTGACAAAATTATGAATGAAAGATAATACACAAACACACATTAGATAGAAAAACAATCAAAAGTGGGGAACTGCCAGGTGGTGGTGGCTCACGCCTTTAATCCCAGCACTGGGAGGCAGAGGCAGGTGGATCTCTGTTGAGTTCGAGGCCAGCCTGGTCTACATAGATCCAGGAAAGACGCAAAGCTACACAGAGAAACCCTGTCTCGAAAAAACAAACAAACAAACAAAAAAGCAGGAAACCGTCACATTTTTAACATTCAAAAAGTGTTTAAATTTAAATGTTAAATTTTAACACTTAGAAATTTTCTTTTGTATTAAGTTGACAAATTATATATAATTTTCATATATATGGAAAAGAAGTTATAAGGTAACACAAGCTGTGACTAAGTTCTCAGACACTTACGATGTTAGGAACATGGAGAGCTGATCACACAGACAGTAAGGAAATACATAGTGTTCAAGCCATTTCCTAAGGTGGCAGACTTGCAAATGATCCCAGCACATCTTCTTCAACACATTTAAATCATCTCCAGATCACTTTCAAAACCTAAGCAGAAACCTAAGACTGGCACTGCAACCATTCAATCTCTATTCACTGTGTATGACTGAGATTTTTGTTTATGTGTGTATGGTATATACTTGTGCATCTGCCCATGCATGTACATGTGTACATGTGTATGTGGAAGCCAGAGATCAATGCTAAGCCTTGTCCTTAATCTCTCCACCTTACTTTTGAGACAAGGTCTCCCACTGAACCTGGAGCTAATCAATTCAGATAAACTGGACAGCCAACAAGCACCCAGAAGTCCTCTTGTATCTGTTTCCTCATTGCTGAGATTAGAGGTGCATGCCACCACACAGCTTTTTAACATGGGCACTAAGGATCCAAACTCTTCAGGCTTGTGCAGCAAAATACAACTCTCCCCTAAACTCAGTCCAACTGTAAGTACAGATCTCTGACAGCACACCGACAGCCCAACTCTACATCTCATTCCCTCTCATCTCCTGACTAAACTGGCTCAAGGTTATCATCTTTCGTGGTACTAAGTCCAAGAGAAAAACTTCATACTGTAGTTTTGTCTACAATGTATTGATGTCCATATTCTCACTCTCCACCCATGTGTGTGTGTTTCGTGTGTGTATGTGGGTGAGAGAGAGAGATCATCTTCCTATGAAACAGTCTCTTACCTTGTCCTAAGAAATTCAACAAGCACCCAAATCTCAAAATCAAAAGCTGAAAAGCCCAAGATTTTGGAATTGGACATGATGCTCATTTTTCCAAGGGATTTCCTGATCCCTCATTTTCCATCTAGATTTGGATTCCTCCTAATCTTCATTTTCAGCTATAATCCCTCAGAAGACTATCTCCTTGCCTTCTACAATATATATATTTCTTTCCTAGTCCAACACTGAAATACTTCACCACTAGTTTTCCTCCACTTTCTTGTCTTAATGATTAACAACAGTACACACCAAACTGCACAAGCCAGAAAACACAGGTTACACCTTCAGACTTAACCTCTTCCTAAATTTCTTTATTTGCTTTCTTCCCAGGGGCTCAGAAGTCCCTTACCTTAGTCTCCACGGCCACAATTTGTGGCACTGCTTCAATTCACTTCCCTTACTACTATGAATCAATTATTGACAGCCATCAGATTGCATATTATCTCTCTTAAAGCCCTTCCCATGACACAGTATTTAGACCATCCTAAAATGGCTTCAGAATCCTTCACAAACCAAGTCCATCAAACCCAATGTCTTGCTGTCTGAGTTCTAGCAACACTGAAAACCTTTCAGCGTTCATTCTGCTCTCTCTGCCAGAGTTCCTTGTCCTCTTCCCCGAGTTACCAGGTGACAGACTCCACTTACTCTTCTGGGTCTTATGTGCCTAGAACTGTTTCTAGCCACTACCTGCATATTCTGTTTTCTCCACAGGGCAGTCAGGGTAGGAACCCTATCTAACATCACCTCTGCAATGCCAATGCCTCACACAGGAGGCAGATAAACACTGAGGGAAGGAAGGGAAACACCCATAGCAGCACAGACTGCAAATCCAAACTGTCATATTTGGGTATATGAACATTGAGAAACACTATCCAGGAGGAACAATTTTGTTCTCTAGAGAATCACCAGCTCTAAACAGTAGCTGTATAACGTTGAAGAAATAACTACTTCCAAAACTTAAGTATACTTTCAAAGTAAGCTTTATAAATAAAGTTTAAATTATATTACAAAACTATGGCAAGTAGCTGTTAGTCTCACAAACTCCAAGAACAAACACAATCTATGCATTTCCCCTCCCTTGAGCCACACAGTACAGCCCATAGGGCTACCACCCAGTCTCAGGCCTCCTCCGCAACTGTTTCCTAGGATTACCATTTCAGAAGAAGCAGGCTGCCAGTCTACTACTTCTCCTGTCCCGTTCCTGCAAGCTCACTAACTACTTCCAAGAAACCCATTCCACCTCCAACACTTGACACTGTATATGCCACTGTTGTGACATGAACAAGTTATCCAATTGCTGCTCTTTATGAAATCCTACTTCCTCATCTTGTAACTCCCATTCAATATTTCATTCCTAAGACTCTTGGGGTAAAAAGTTATGTGTTCTTAATCATATTTCTCATCCCACCTCTTCACTTTGATAATAATAGCCCTAATAATAGCAGTTAAAACATACAGAATAACTTTCATGTTAGGTACTATTGAATACACTTAACATATTAACTTACTCTTCTATACCACAGATGCCACTTTTATTCCTTCTTATAAATAAGAACAGTCATACATTTTTCCCAGGAAGGTGCAAGTGGTACTATGTAGAAGAGGGATTTAGTTCCAAGCAGCCTGGCTGCAAAGTCTGTTCCCAATTCCAGTGCCCCTGCCTTCCGGACTTGTTGCCAACTTCTATGGATATCTAGGTGCATTCATAACTTCCCCATAGCTTCTGTACCTGGATCAGTCAGTACTTGTTTTTCCCCCCTCATTCCACCATTACCTGATGTCTCCAAAGGCATCATGCACAGTATGGTGTATGCATGTATGGTGTATACGCATACATGTAGGCAAAACACCCATACACATAAAATAAAAATAAAATTAAAAGAAGAGGTACAGTATATAACATAGGGTTTTTTGCTTTAGATATCCTTATTTAATAAAATTAACACTTTAATTTTATCTATTTCCATCTTCAAACCCAGCCTTCACTGGCATTATTCTTATATCTATTTCCATATTGTTCTACAAAATCCAAAGACTAAGGAGTCTTTGCATGATGCTTCTGTTCACCGGTGGACACCATATGTACACTTTAGTGATCTCTATCACCGGTGGACACCGTATGTACACTCTAGTGATCTCTATCACCGTTAGACACTGTATGTACACTTTAGTAATCTATACCACTTCTGCTTTCTTTGCTGTCTCCCCTAAACTGTCCTTTAAAAAAAGTAACAAAAATTAAACCTCAAGGATGTGCTGATAGCAACTAAGACAATACTTGACAAACTGCTTAAGAAATAATAAACCTCTTCCTGTTGAAATAGACACTAACACTCCTGAAAGCAATATATAGTGTACTTCATCATATCAATTTGAATATAGTGAGATAAAATACAGAACTCAAGAAACTTTATATAGCCTGCTCAATTATTTTAATTACATTTATCGGGGAGGAGTATCTGTGCCATGGCACACATGTAGATGTTAGAGAACAATCTGTAACAATCAGTCCTCTCCTTCTACCATATGAGTCCTGGGGATGAAAAGCAAGCGCCAGGCTCAGTGGCAAGCACCTGTATCACACGAGCCATCTCATTAACACAAGAATATATCTTCTTTTACCAATGTTTTATGAATCACCTGCTATTTATAATGTATACTTCTCAATGAGAAATAGTTAAATGATTAGCATACCACTACACTGTGGATTAAACTATGCCTCAAAGAGATTATGCACAAGTCCTAGGCCTTGGTGTTTGTGAATAAATCTTATATGGAAATATCTGGAACATTATTTGGAAATCACAGTGAATCAGAGTGATCCATAAAAAGGACTGGTGTCCTTTCAAGACCACATGGTGAAGGCCCCAATATCGAGGGGAGAATGTCATGCAAAGACAGAGTGTAGAGTGATGTGTTTACATGGATTGTTCAGAAGCAAGGAAACTTCTGTCTCAAACCTTCAGACAAAGCAGCACCCTTCCTACATCTTGGTTTTGGACTTTGACTCTTGAAAACTGAAAAGAATAAATTTTCACTACTTTAAGCTTCCTAGTTTATAGTGAATAGGTTTAATCCCATAAGTTTCTTAATGATAAAAAGTTCACTGGAAAGACAAGTAATATGCTGTACAAGTTTTGTGATCTGAAAAACCAACCAACCAACCAAACTACCTTCTAGGAACTTACTAGTTGTTACAACAAATGTGAAGATCTTCAACTTCTCAGAATTCCTTACATATTGTTATCTAAGAAAGTAGTACATATGGGCTACACCAGGTATTAATCAAAATAGAAGTGAGGTATTGAGTAAATGTTAAGAGACGACCAACAAGTGTCATTCCAACAGGAGTCTGGAAGTGCTTTCCAGCAATAGGAAGTAAGGACAACAGTAGCTCCTCAAACAAAGTTCCTAAGATATTCTCCAGGAGCAAGAGAATGAGTTAACGAAGAAGTCAGAGAGCATTACTGACATAAACATGACTGGATGGAGCCACAGAAAGACAAATGTGTGCATTACTAATTAAGAGGGTAGCAGTTTTCCAAATCCAGGAAGACAAGTATTTGGAGTTTTCCTATTACCCATACCCTTCAAGTGTTTAATCAATTTTAGGGGTTAGAAAGAAACTATTTTTTAAAGGATCTTCTTCAGTCTCTATTGTGCCTAAGTTGCCAAGCCACAGGAAACTTCAGAAGCCAAAACATGACAAATAACAAAAACTTAGGAGCAGTACGGTAGGCACTGTTCTAAGTACTTTACCTGAAACATGTACTCTTCCCAGCTTTTTATGAGCTAAGTATTGCCTCATTATTCTCTTTTTATTGACGAGGAAACTAGTACACAAAAGTTAACTGATAAGCTCTCTGGCATTAAAATAATTAAAATCTAAGGAAACTATTAAATAGAACTTGTAGCACACAAAGTCTAAAACCAACTTCTGCTAAAAATGAATTATTTAAATGACTAACCCCGGTGAAAATAAACTTGTTAATTTTTTTCTAAATCTTTGTTGTTTTTGTTCTAGACTACAGTGACTTCCTTCCAGAGATCTCTCATCTTGCCATATTTCTGTAACGTGTACCACGAAGCTATTACAATACTCAGTAATGTACTGAAGTTTACTATATAAAAAAAAAAAAAAGCTTCTCCTCCCAACCCTCACTACAAAAACATGAAACTTCTACTTCTCAGGATCTTCCTCTACAAAGTGAAAGAGTAATAATAACTTAAGGTAACTAATAAATAAGGTAGGCAATAATCCCTCCGCAAACCAGCAGACTCGTTTCTTTAGGTATGTACGCTGGAGTTCTACATATTAGGTTGAAGAATGAAATTTGGAATTACAACTTCAAGCCAATGAACAAAGCCTATCTTAACTGTCTTTAATTGCTTCCGAAAACCTATCTCGCAACATTGGAACAGCTGTTACTTGCCTATAATCTGCAGGGCACTGAATTCCACACTTGAAGTTAATGAAACGTTTGCTCACAGAG
The DNA here is from genome assembly GCF_004664715.2 of Peromyscus leucopus. Lineage (NCBI taxonomy): Eukaryota > Metazoa > Chordata > Mammalia > Rodentia > Cricetidae > Peromyscus > Peromyscus leucopus. The sequence continues at coordinate 125,397,708 of NC_051065.1, read as the reverse complement.
CTGTCAGATCCAGTCTATGGATACCCATGGACGTCCCGGAGCAAGAGCGGAGCCATCCCCTCCCGAGAGGGTCAGCAATTGACAACGGGACACACACCACTTGTCCTGGCGTCTGCGCCTGGCCCGGCCCCTCTCTCGGCCTGATTTTTAATTTAAAAGACAGCACAGTGCTGGCGAGGCCGCTACTGTCCACGACAGCCTGGACAAGACAACGGAAGGCGCGGCCGGCCGGCGTGGAGCCGTGCAGCGGAGCTCCGGGCCGCGGTGCGCGGACGCCGGCCACACTCGGCAGGAACGCCCCCAGGCAGCGGAGCGGCTCCGCAGCGCGCTGCTCCCCGCAGAGCCACGGAGGTCCCAAGCTGGGCCAGCCGGGACTGTGAGCCCTTCAACCGCGCCCACGTCCCCATCCGCCCGCAACTACCGAAGACAACGGCCCAGCAGCGTTTCGGCGTCTTACCTAGTGCTACGGTCCCAGCCCACCGCCATGTTTCACAGAAGCCCGGGTCGCCCGAGCCCGGCGTCCACGAAAGTATCGCGAGAACAAAAGTAATTCTCACAGCTGATCGAGTTCGAAGGGAGCGCAAGTGGAGACCTCGCGATATTTCTTGTGTTGCTGGCGTGTGATGTAATCAAGCGGCGCGGTAAACCTGAAAGGGGCGTGGCTACGTGGAAATGAAGTGAAACCACGAGGTCTGTCCTTTTCCAGGAAGGGAAAAGTTAACCTTCCGTCTGACGACGGGAGAAAACGGAATAGAAAGGCTCTCAACTCTTCGGACCGGAAGTGGTCATGATCCGCCGTAAGGCATCGGCAGCGCCGTCTGTTTCAGGTGGTTCAGTGGCCTTTGTCTTTGCGTTTTCATGTTTCCTAGTCAAGAACACCTAAGCATCCCTTGTTAGGGAACGGTTTGAATTAAACAATGTGCTGACTGTAAGAAAACAAGACAGGGTTGCTCGTGATCCTTCTCCAAACACTTCCTCTTCCCCTGCCCCTTCACAGCACAGGACGTAATAGAGGGGCTTTGAGAAAGAGGCTGACTCGCAACAGTCGGAGCGGGAGCCCTTTCCAGCTCCCTTTTCATCCGTCTGCTACCAGATTTCACCCATGTGTTGTCATTTAAAAATCAGGTTTGCTCAAAAAAAAGCAGAGAACAGTTCCAACAAAGGTGTGTTTATGACGAATGCTTAAACAGCAGTTTTAAACATTTCTTTCTCATTTAATCCTAACATTATTATTGCAAAATGATACCATTATTTGCTTGCTTAATAGGTGAGGAATTTTAGTTTTAAGAGGGGAGTATGGAGTAGCTAAGAGCTGCCAAAGTGAACAGGCTGGGAAGTCTTGACTACAGTACTAAACCTTACACTATGTGAACAACAGCTCAGCCTCTATGCAAGTCAGAGCCTGTACACTCAGACCTGGGGAAGGGACAGGGACCAGGAATGTCTGTTGGTGCCTTCATAGCCAAAGTTATAGCTAACATAAAGTTGCGTTTTAGACACGTATTAACTCAACACATTATTATGCCCATTTACAGAACGGTACACCACCTGTTCAAATTATAGTTTTACTTTGTGAATACCCTCTACTGAGAAAGGGAATCTCATATGCCCCAAACCAAGAGCAGACACATACATGCCCTCTGACAGCAACTTAATTTCCAGACTTTCAAGATTACTCCAATTAATTGAAAGTTCCCAGTTGACTTACTTAGGAAACATAGTTGAATGGATATAAACACAATCTCTGAAGCCAGGATTTCCTAGGTTAAAAATCCAGTCTGACATCTTAATAGCATGTGACTTGGAGCATATTTCATTTTTTTGTATCTCCATTCCCTCATCTGAAAAATGGGCATAATAATGTGTTGAGTTAATTCGTGTCTAAAATGCAACTTTATCTCAGCTATAACCTTGGCCATGAAGGCACCAACAGACATTCCTGGTCCCTGTCCCTTCCCCAGGTCTGAGTGCACAGACTCTTACTTGCATAGAGGCTGGGTTGTTGTTCACATAGTTACACCTGATCCTTAGTCTCCAGAGTAAGTTTCTTTTATGATAATAACTATCCCCCTGAGAGTTAGCTTTCACAATATAGAAAAATTAACTAATTCAATCCTACTATATTTTAAAAGCCACAGTTCTCAAAGCTAATATGAACATAAAAATTAATTTCCCCCAAAGAATGAAACTTGTTAATCAATCAATTGCCTTTCTTTGTTGTTTTGTTTTGTTTGGTGCTTGAGATCAAACTTGGGGCCTCTACAAGTTAGGCTGCACCACTGAGCTACACTGCCAGTGCAACTTGCCTAATTTTATAGGTTAATTTCCATGTAATTGGTGGTGTTATATCTGGAAAAAAATCTGCTTTTGAGAAAATCCATCCCATTTTGTTTCACTTATTGAACACAGGTTTTAGTGTGGGGTAAACAACTAGTCCAAAACAACCTGTATTCAGTGAAAATGCTCAAAGTAAATTTTCATGCCATCATTTTGCTGCTCTGCAGTTTGGGTATGAGCTTTAGCAAGTAAATAACAAAAGTAAGAGAAACTGATATTTCTTTACTATACAACGGCTCACATGTCTCTCAAAAGGATTTTGTGTTTTATTCCTACCTCAAATCTATTCCTTCTCTATATAGAAAAATAAACATCACTAACAACCTCAAATTTGATTGGATTATAGTCTGTGTTCCCTTCCTCTCCCTAGCTGCCAACCACAGTGGTCAGTTTGTTCATGAAACTCTTGCCAGGTTCTCAGCTGTATACCAGTGCCCCCTTTTCATGTACTTCAACTCTAGGTGATTGCTAGTTTTCTACTCAAATTTTGAGTAGAAACTATGTGAACAACAACCCAGCCTCTATGCAATAAGAGCCTGTACACTCTATCAACTAGCTTTTGTTTGCTGAGACAGACTTGACCTGTATCCCAGGCTGGTCTTGAACTTGGGACGGATCTTCTGCCTCAGCCTCCCCAGTGCTGGTATTAGAGGTACGAGCCACCATACTTAGCTGTGTGTACATTTTCAGACAATGTAGATTATGCACTTCTGTCATTTTTCCATGTACCAATTTGGAACTTGAAAATCTGAGTTTACTTATTTATATGAGCACATATGTCCAGCTAGCTCCCATCATCTGTTTGTTTGGTTTGTTGTTGTTTGTTTTTTTAGTGTTTATGCTAAATATCTGGATGCTCTCTGCACCATGCTTATAATACTATAGTGTCCTGAGTGTGCATCATAATTTACTCTTACCTTGTTTTACAGTCTTGTGTTTTCCTTCTTTTCTTTCCCCTCCTTTATTTCTCTGCTTCTCTACCCTCTTTGACATGATTTCTTATAGCCCAGGCTGGCATTGAACTTGCTATGTGTAACCTTGAACTCCTGACCCTGCTGCATCCACCTCCTAAGTGCTAGGAGCACAGCTGTCCTGTGCTCTTAGAACACTTTAATTTCTGCTTCAGTCTGAAGAACTTCCTTTAGCATTACTTCTAGAATAGGTCAAGACAGACACACTTGGCTTTGATCTGGGAATGTCATTATCTGTTCATTTTTACAGAATAGTTTGCTGGCGGGTATTGTTGTTCTTCTTTACAATGAAAATCTCACAGCACTCCCAGCCCATGTCTCCGCTAGGAAGTGTACTGTTAGGTGAATTGGGTCTCCCCTGTGTGTTCTTTCTTGTTCCTTACAGCCTTAGGGATCTTCTGTCTTCCACCTGTAAGAGCTTGCTTGATTATACCATTGTGGGGTAGACTTTGTTGACTTAAATTTGATCAGTGACTTTTGCTTTTTCTATAAGATTTTTCTGTCCTCCAGGTTTGGGAACTTTCCTGTTATTATTTCTGTGAATCGACTTTCTTCTTCTTTGGCATTCACAGATCCTTCTTGCACCCCAACATACTTATTCTTTCAGTAGTTTCCAGTCTTCCCATCACTTTTTCCCTTTCTCATTCTTTTTCTCTCCAGCAGTGTATTTTAAGCTCATCTTCAAGCTCACAGACCCTGATTAACCCACTTGCTTTTGATGCCTTCCATGAGATTCTCAATTTCACTGTGAATATTGTTTACCTTGGGAACTTTTTAATTGCTTTCAGCTTGATGAGTTCCTCTCTTAGGATATTGAAACATTTCTGTTCCCTTAAGCTCATCAAATTTTCTTAAAACAGTAATTTCAGCTTCTCACCGAGACTTCTCTTGTGCAGGCTACTGCCTGAGTCCTACATGAGCCCAGCGTTCCCCAAAAGCTTTTGGTGCAAGCTGGTGTGACATGTGAGCACCCAAGGGTAAGGCGTTTACTCTAGTCCAACTTCCACTGCACCTGTCTGTCCCCGGGGAGGCTGGTTTTCTCTGAACTTGTTGTCACTTCCCATGTTGTAGCACTAGATGGCACCCTGGTGCAGATTTGCTGGGGTTCTGCTATGGGTGTCTTGTCAATGTTGCAGTTTTAGATGGGAATGTAAGCCCAGGTTTGTTCCTATACAGTCTTGGAGTATTGTTGAAAAAGAAATTAGAGCCTGCCTCCTAGAAATGATTCAAGATTCTCCCTGGTACCAGGTTAGGATAAGATGCCTCTTCCACAGTTACTGGTCTGCGGTTAGTCTGCTGGCTGGATTAGCCCTTGTCCGGGCAGAGTCACCATGGATAGACTCACCTCCATCTCGTGTGTCACATATGTAGCCACCAATTCCACAAAGCTGTGTGATACACTGAACCCATAGCCTGACAAGATCAGTACAATTAGTTAGGACACAGACTCTCACTGCTGAGGTGGATTTGTATGGTGATATTTTATTTGTGCTGAAATGTGATTTTATTTGTATGTTAATAAATAAAGTTGCCTGGAGATCAGAGGTCAAAGCGAGCCATAAGCAGAGTTAGGCGGTGGTAGCACATGCCCTTAATCCAATCACATGGCAGGCAGAGTCTCTGTGTGTTCAAGGACACAGCCATTCATGGTGACACTACCTTTAATCCCAGTACCAACCATAGACACCTCGAGGTCTATATAGACAGGCAGTGACGAGGAAGTCATGTGGTTGGGTGTGGGGGTATTGTGTCCCCCAAAATATTGTGTATTCTAATAAATTTATCTGGGGGTCAGAGAACAGACAGCCACTAGATACAAAGGCTAGAAAATGGTGGCACTCACACCTTTAATCCTAGCATTCCAGAGATAGAAATCCCTCTGGATCTCTGAGTTCAAGGCCACATTGGAAATAGCCAAGCATGGTGACACGCCTTTAATCCCAGAAAGCCAGCCTTTAATCCCAGGGAGTGGTGGTAGAAAGGAGAAAGATATATAAGGCATGAGGACCAGAAACTAGAGGGTTTTGGCTGGTTAAGCATTTGGCTGGTTAAGCATGTGGCTGGTTAAGCATGTGGCTGGTTAAGCTTCAGGCTTTTGAGCAACAATCCAGCTGAGACCCATTCCAGATGAGGACTCAGAGGCCTCCAGTCTGAGGAGACAAAACCAGCTGAGGATCCGGCAAGGTGAGATAGCTGTGGCTTGCTCTGTCTCTCTGGTCTACCAGCATGGACCCCAATAACTCACCTCGGGTTTGATTTTATTAATAAGAACTTTTAAGAATCCTGCTACAGTTGGGTTTAGAGCCAATGAGAAGGCAGAACAGAAAGGCAATAAAAAGACAAGTCAGACAGGAAGAAGCTCTCTGGGGAAGCTACTTCTGGTGGTAAGCTAAAAGTTTGGCTATTGCTTTGATCTCTGGCCATTTCCTCTGTATTTGGCTCTGTGTTTCTTATTTATTAAGACTATTTAGAAATTTGTCTACAGATTTGTGGCCCATGACCATTGGAAATAAGCATAGGCTAAAGTAGCTGGCCTGGCAGTCCAACAGACTTAGGGTCCATGTCCTCCCTGGGTCTGCTGCTGTTCCAGAGGCTTTATTGGCAGGCAGATCTGGTGTGTGTGTATGGGGGGTAGGGGCGGTTAGGGTCTTTCCAGCGTTGAGATTTATCAACGCAGCACTAAGTTACAAGGCAGTCTCATGCTTACAATCTTGCCCCAACACTAACAAATAGGCATAGGCAGAAGTTTCTGTCCCGCCTTCCAGTTTCCAAATAGCTGACACAGAAGCTTAATATTAATTATAAACACTCAGCTGATAACTCAAGCATATTACTAAGTAGCTCTTACAAATTAAATTAACTCATAATTCTTATCTTTGTGTTGTCACATGGCTCGTGGCTTTACCTGTCCTCCAGCATATCTTGTTCCCTCTGTGTCTCCTGGCGACTCCCCTGACTCTGTCCTCCTTCCTCCCAGCATTCTCAGTTTGGCTGTCCTGCCTATACTTCCTGCATGGTTACCAGCCAGTCAGTTCTTTATTAACTGATGAGAATAATATATATTTTCAGTGTACAGAAAGATTATTCCATAGCAAATAGGTCTCAGGCTATGCTGTTCGATCCCCGCTTGGGACAGCAGCATTCTCCCAAGAAGACACTCTTGGCCACCTATGCTAGGGCTAAGCTGGGTCATGCCTGAGTCTCATTGCCATAAGTAGTCACACCATAGCTGGCTGTGATACAAACCAAAACAAGTCTGTCTCACTGGGACAAGGTCTACTGACACCAGGGAAGTCCCAAAGCCTGACACATGAGCACTGGTGATAACTGTGCTACCAAGTTGGGAGACTGGCTATGAGGGAAACTACTAAGACAGGATACACCAGAGTCTTAAAATCTCCAGGGTGTAAACTGTTTGGGAAGGGAAGTGTGTGCCTCAGCTCCACTCCAAAGCTGAAAGTGCTATGGCCAAAACTCCAGTTTGTGTACCAGCTCACAAGCCTCTGCTTGATGTCAGAACCAGGCTAAAGGCTCCATCTCTGAACTCTGCACACAGACCTCCAATTCCTCCCAGGTGCCCAGGCTCTCCATGGCAGACCTAGCACTGGGCTCTAGTATAAATTCCTGTGCCTGATTTTGTGTTCCTGTGTCACTGCTAGAGGCTTGAGCCCTGCTTTGCTGGCATAGGTTTCAGGAAATGGTAGAGCCAAAGAGCATCTTCCAAAAGTAGTTAAGCAGCTCAGTCTGCTGAAGTGACCTAGAAGTAGGGACCACAGAGTTCCCATAGCTCTAGGTCTCACTGGTTACAAGTCTGAACCCAAGTCTTTCTCTCCTGAGTGGAAGGTATCTCAGCGGCAGGCTGTGGGGAGCCTGAAGCAGGATGACATGGCAACTTCTTCCCACCTTATCCAGCTGCCTGCTCATCTGTTTCAGTAAGCACAGGTACTGTGCACACTTACCTGATGCCCTCAGCCGCTGTGAGCTAGTTTGGTGGGAGAGCTGCTGTTCAGCGCTGTGTCAGCCACCCTCGTGCTCTGCCACTGCTCCTTAGTGGGAATTTTGAGAAGAATAATTTAAAAAAGGAAGTGGAGACATGTGAACCCAGCAATCAGAAAGATGTCCTGAATTCTTGAACAGTGCTGCTTAATATATTCAAAGCAATTTAACCCAGGAACAAAAGATAGTTTGATTCCTATACATAACAATCTTAATGTAAAATATTTATTGCCTGGAAATGTAAGAGTTATAGTTGATTCTTCTCATCCAGAAAAAAAAACCTGCTAATAAAAGCTCTGTGACTATTTCAAAAATTGAATTAAAATTTTATAGCTATAAAACAAACCCATTGTAAGCACAACCCAGTGATTTTAGTAAAATTGTAGCGGCGTAATCATATCGAAGTTTAGGACTTTCTCACGAGTTTATATACATTTGTGCTTCAAGCTGTAGCTTTCAGCGTGTAAGTGCCAGCCTGAAGCAAGACATGCTCTTCTCCAAGGTAAGTCACAGAAACTGATCGTGACCTTTCTGACTGGATCAACTACAATGCGATTCTCCCACCAACCTTTCCTGTTACTAACTCATAAGTCCCCCATTTCAGAAGGGATCCTGCCCCATTTCCAGGAAGAAAAAAAGTACTGCACAGAAAGGTCATGGTGTGTGTGTGTGTGTGTGTGTGTGTGTGTATACCATATGTAAATGAAATATTCTGAATATTAAAAAGGCAAAATAAAATAGAAGGATTTAAACAAGAAAATGTAAAATGAATTGATAGAGTGGTTTGGCTGAAAAAGAAAAAGAACTAGCCAACAAAATAGAATACAGATGCAAACTATCATTTTATATTCTCTAAGTTGGCAAAAGAAGGGGCAAATGTGAGAGCAAAAAACACAGAGAAAAAGGAGCTGTGTGGACTGCTGCTGGGAAGCTGTGATTAGGGACCCTGACTTTGGGTAACTCAACCTCAGTGAATTGGAGACATCAGAGTACTTAGACTCAACTATTTCTCTGGGTATATACCCTAGAGCATTGTTTTTGAGATGGCTGTAATTAAGTGTAAATATCTGGGGTAAATTTAAAGTCCTATGTGATTCTAAGATGCAAAGAGGATAGACCAATATCACAGAAGAAAATGATTTAACCATTAGACTGAGATATTATACATTATATACAAATATACAATGTGTATATATGCATATACATACATTAATATCTGCAAAGATCTGTGATTCCAAACATTCACTACAGAAACACAGAGAACAAATATAAACTCCTCCACAGCAGTGAAACACAACAGCCCACGAGCTTTTGGGTGAATCTTTAAAATAATGCTGAGTTTACAAAGCAAGTTTAGACTTGATACCAGAAATAAATACAGTAAAATATTTTGTTTAGGCTGAAAAGGGGTACCTGGTGGGATGGGAACTTGCCGTGTAGCCAGGCTGGCCTCAAAGTCATGACTATCTTTCTGACCCTGTTTCCAAAGTGACGGACCGCACATTTGTACCACACCTGGCTATTGCTCCCTTTTAATTGGTTTACTTAGATTTTTTATTTTTACAGTTTGTTTGGAGTTACTTATATATTCTAGATATTAACTCTTCATCAGGTAAGTATCAACAGGCATTCTCTTTCATTGTATTGTCTTTTTGTTCTGTTGATTATTTTCTTTGTTGTACATAAGGGTTTTTTTTAACATTAGTTTTGTATAATTGCCTTTGTCAGTTTTTCTTTTTTTTTTTTTTTTTCCGAGACAGGGTTTCTCTGTGTAGCTTTGCGCCTTTCCTGGAACTCACTTGGTAGACCAGGCTAGCCCCGAACTCACAGAGATCTGCCTGCCTCTGTCTCCCGAGTGCTGAGATTAAAGGCGTGTGCCACCACTACCCGGCTCAGTTTTTCTGTTTTATGTGTATCTAGGAAGCAGCCAGATAACAGGCAGCTGTGCCAACCTCTTGACAGTTCCTCCATGGCTTCTCAGTGGTCCCCAGAACTTCAGGTCTTACCTTAATGTCTTTCATCCATGTGCTATAGGCTGAGCTGCTGGTCTCAGGGGACCATCTCCCCACTGCCCCCGTTCTGGGGGGCAGAGCTCCCTTCCCCACAGTGCAAAGCAGTCTGTGGGTTGACTCACTGCCACTTTGCTGAGCCAAATATGGTTGTTTTTTTAAATCTGTGGCCTTGGGCACATTCCTTAACCTCCTGCTCTGCCTTGGTTTTCTTTTACATATTTTTTTGAGACTATAATGTAATATAATACTTAAAGGGGATTAAACCAACTGATATTTACAATGAATCATAAGTATTTGTTGGATAAAAGTAAACTTCAGCAAAATGTAAAAGCCAAGTGTTATGCAGATGGGTTTTTCAATACTACAAAGACTCAGTGGTCGTGAGAAGCCAGCACAAGATCCTTAACATGCCACATTAAATTAACCTAATTTCATTTTTAGAAGATTTAATTACAAGGTGGCTAGGGGAAATAGGATTAAGTTAATGAATTCCAACTTGAGTGAAACACTTAATAAATGTCTCATGATGCCTGTGTAAGCAAAGAGAAAGTAGTAAGTAGATAATTATATGGCTGGGAAGTCTATTAACTACCAGCTGATTAAGTAGCCATATAAGAAATGTTAACCTGGGGGGAGTGTCTTCTTTTTTTAAGATTTATTTATTTTATTTATTTATTTATTTGGTTTTTCGAGACGGGGTTTCTCTGTGTAGCTTTGTACCTTTCCTGGATCTCGCTCTGTAGACCAGGCTGGCCTCGAACTCACAAAGATCCTCCTGCCTCTGCCTCCCGAGTGCTGGGATTAAAGGCGTTCGCCACCAACTCCCAGCTTAAGATTTATTTTTATTTTTTAAGGGGAGAACTCGAATGCAGTCCCCCTCCACCACCATCACAAGCTGTACAGTTGAGTTTCTTAAGTTTGGGGAACTCTCAATGGGTCAGTACATCCAAGCACCACAGATGAGCCTCATGCTAGGAAACTCCCTCCGGATCACAGCACACGCACATGCATACACACACAGACACAGACACAGACACAGACACAGACACAGACACACACACACACACACACACACACACACACTCAGACACACAGGAAATGGGGGGCCCATTTAGAAGGTGCAACCTTATAGAAGAAATCAGAGCCTGGTCCCACCACCTTGCCCTCATGCAAGGATCCACCACAGGCCCAAAGGGACCCTGACCTCTAAAGCCGAGAGCCATATTTGATCCTTTTTCCTTTTTTCCTGTTCATCTCAGGTATTTTGTCAGAGGAATGGAATGATGGCTAATGAAGTTTCCTTCTTATCCCGCTGGAGAGTTACAGTCGCTCTTAGTTTTTTAAATAGATTTCTTCCTACTAGTGGACGGGGCGGGGGGGGGGGGGCACTCCAGAACCACCAGAAGTGAATGTTTTGAAACCTCTCAACCTGCTTCGGTGACTCCGAGGGACCATCCAGACTCCCCTTTTCCCACACACTCACCTGTATAGGATACCTTTTTAACCGTCAACACAGAGTTTGTGGCTTCAGTATTAAGTAAAAATCCCGCCGGGCGGTGGTGGCGCACGCCTTTAATCCCAGCACTTGGGAGGCAGAGCCAGGTGGATCTCTGTGAGTTCGAGGCCAGCCTGGGCTACCAAGTGAATTCCAGGAGAGGCGCAAAGCTACACAGAGAAACCCTGTCTCGAAAAACCAAAAAAAAAATCCCAACTTTCTCTTTAGATAGATCAAAGATAACCCGAGCCTTCTTGAAAAAAAATCAAGGCTGTGTTAAAAGGAACCGGGCAGACTCTTGGCCTTGTTAATCTTCATTTTCTGTAGAAGAAACTGATAGAAGTCATATATACCTGCTTCCTCCCTATCCTGGGGACTTTGAGAATTCCTCTTTCCAGTGTTGCTGCTCACAAAACATTGGTTCCTCCCAGCTCTGCTCGTGACTGGGAGACCTCATGCCAGGGCCTCGGGGCACTCGCCTGTAATGGTCCCCTTCTTTCTTCATCACAGTTATCTGGAATGTACTGGAGGGAGACTCCCAAGGAGGACCTCATTGCCTTCCATACTGTGGCTGCAGCTTCAAAGCCATCTCCTTTCTTTGAGGAAGTTTAGCTTCTAGATCTACACTCAGAAGCTCTGGATATCAGAAGCATGAACCTTCATCTTGATAAACATTCAGTGTTGCCCTGTCTTTTGGTCATTCTACTTCAGGACAAAAGTCTACCTGTAGTCCATGATCCTTCCTCATCCAAAGCCTCATACTTACAACCGTTTTCATGGCTTTCTTTTTCTTTATTGACTCTTTCCTTGTCATCCCCTTAAATCTACATTTTGAAACAGTCTCTGTTCTTTGTATACAGAATTAAAGGTATTATTTAGAATGTTACCTCTTAGTGATCTTGCTTGTTAATGAAGACAAGGAAGAAAGCAATCTTGAACTGTTTTATCGTTTGCCAAGAATTGGCATAAACACATGACTAGACCCAAATACAATGCTTTTTATAAGATTTATATAGCCAAGAATATATAGGCTTATGTTTCCAATTACTTGAAAATAAGTGACCCAACTGCTTTATCTCTGTCTCATGAAGAATATACTGATAAACATTTGCCCTGCTTACATTTACCAAACCTGTTTTAATACTTATTCCTAGATTACCCACAAAAACTAAAAAAAAAAAAAAACAGACAAGTACAATCAACATCTCAGGCTGTTTTCTTGTTAAAATTTTTCCTTGCTCATTGTTTATTCTGAGTTTGTTTGTTTTAATGCTGCTGTGAATCAGACTGTTCTCCTTTCAGCATGTTTGTTACTAGTAGGTAAGGGAAGCCGCTGGTAATAGTATATTGATTTTGTAACTGCTACTTTTCTGAGAGCATTTATCAGGTCTGAGAGTTTTCTGATGGAGCACTTCACATCTTTATAGGCTGAGACTCTTTACTCTTTTTGTACCGGGAAACATCTATATCCCCACAGGAAAGACTCCTCTTTGCATGAGGGGCAGCTCATTCATGAGCATGCTCAGTGCGTGGGCATGTGTTGCCTGTTCAGAAACATGGGGGCTAATGAAATGGCTGAATGGAGAGTTTATTATAGTAAACAGGGCTTACTCCAAGTCACCTGAAATCAGAAAATTGAGGGTTCTGGTGATTCTTGCTGGTTCCTTGTTTCCCTGGAGGCTCTAATCTGAGAAAAAACAACTCAAGGAAGCATTGGTTGCTACTGAACTCTCAGGCCTCCCTATGTCCTCATCTGTAAGTATATGTGATTTCCTCTAAATTACTTGCCTAGTGCCTAATAGCTACCAGACTTTTTTTTTCCTATTCAGATAAGTAAACAAAGTAGGGATTTTGAATTTTCTTTAGAGATTTTACACACACACACACACACACACACACACACACACACACACACTGTTGTTTTTTATAGAGAGTCTCATGTAGCCCAGGCTGGTCTTGAACTCATTATGGAGCCAAAACTGGCCTTCTCAGGTATTTTGAGATTCTCCTGATTCTCCTGCCCCTACATCCCCAAGTCCTGGAATTACAGGCATAGACCACCATGCCAAATTGATGTGGTTCTGGGGGTGGAACCCAGGACACCTGTATGCCAGGGAAGCACTCTACCAGTAGAGCTGTGTATCAGCTCACATACTTCTTTATTTTAGGAATTCTCCAATCTCCAATCTAAAAGAATTTCTAGTGTTTTATATTAGAAGTAGCTAAAGGTAGATTAAGGTCATAGTCAAGGGTGATTTGTAGGATTGATTATTCAAATCTGCTTTTTATTGTAAGCCACTACTAAATTGATCACACCCAAGATCACACCCAGTCTTATCACAGTTTAGGGCCAATGATCCCATTACAGGAACATTTTGACCTTGTGAACAGACAGGCAGAGGATCAATCTCATTGCAACAAGAAACAAAGTGGGAGATTCACTTGAGGCATTTGCTTGCTTGTTTGGAGGATGCTGACTGTGAAACCAAGGGCCTTCTGCATGCTGAGCAGACCACTCCCTCAGCCCAAAAGATTCAGTCCAGATTGTGTAGTAACTGGTACAGAAATACATGCTGTCATCAAAAGAGGATAACAGCTAATTCTGTGGGTTATTTGCTTTCAAAAGCCCTTTTAGTCAACAGTTGGCCAGCTACTGGGTAAAGAATCAAAAGATAAAAGTTTTGAGTCTCTAGTTTAACTTTAAATCTGATCAATATGATATTGATGGCATTTGGAGAATATAATCTTTATAGATTAAAGCTTTTTCAGCATTGATTTACAAACTCCCTATATGAATCATTTCAATATTTTCAGAACTATTGAAAACCCAAGGTTTACTGGTTCAATTTTTTTCTGTTGAAGAAAAATTTTAATTACTTTAGCAATTATTGATTTTTACTTCTTTTATATAAAATAACTCACATTTTTCCATTTTTAATGACATGAAAAACATTTGCTCTTTGATCAGCTATTTTATGGTCTGCTATACCTAGTGATATGTATCTCCTCTGATGTGTTAGGACAAATGTCATCATCTCCAATGTCCTTGGGCCTGCCCCTTCTAGTCCATTGCCAATCACATGGCTTTTCATAAACTAGTTTCAGTTGTCACTGTTTTATAACAGGTTTTATCATGGGATGAAGCAATTCTCCTTGCTATCTAGCTGCTCACTGGCCTGGAACTTGCCAAGTAGATCTGCCTGTCTCTGCCCCTCAGCATTGGAATTACAAGTGTGTGTCCACCACACCTGGCTTTTTATGTGTGTGTTGGGGATCAAATACAGGTTGTGATGCTTGCAAGAAAGGTAGGTACTTTACAGAATGAGTTATTTCCCCAGCTCTGAAGTTATATGAAGCTTTTCCTAGAGGTATATTTCCTATGAATCTGAAGATTGAGGGTTTAACTCTTAGCTGGCTGACTTACTCTGGACTATTTATTATCTCTGTATCAGAGTTTTTTCTTTATGTTTACATAAAAGAGAAAGGTTAAAATACATTTTAAAAACTATAGAAATGTTAGGTTGGAGCATGATGAATGTGGTGATTCTTGTCAGATGATACTTGGACCGTGTAACCTGTGCAGCCTCCTAGTTCTTAATACATGCCAACCTTGGAAGGACTCGGTGTCTTATAATGCTTGAGTATCATTTTATTACATTTAAATGTCACCTATTCAGAAAGACTCTTGCTGATTTACGACATATATATCTTTGTGGCCCTCATACCCATATCTCCCTCTGCTCACACACACAGCTATGGGCCCTCACTCCTGGATCCCCCTCCCTGCTCACTCCACTCCCTTTGGTGTTCCCATCTAACATAGGTTTTAATTTATCTTACAGTGCCTCATCTCCTTGTTACACTTTAACCTTGGAAAGGACAGGGGTTGGGGTCTATTTGGTGGTTTACTAGGTCCCTGGCCCACAGTAGATACTCCATAGATAGGGAGGGAGGGAATTATGCTGAAGAAGGAGAAAGAAGAAAAGCATTCATTGGCATATTCGAGTCATTGACATTGAAATACTAGTTGAAGAATGATAAAATATTTCCTTAAACAGTAAGAAACTAATGCTACTCTTGAATGAAATGTTAGCTCCCACAGGGAGAAACATGGCACTTTATAGTACAGGATGTTACACAGAGCATGGACGAGGTAATATTTCCATTACAGCTGTGCAGGTCTGCTAGCTATAATCTGAAGAGACGCAACAATTCCATAAGGTTCTAGCTGACAATTTCATATCACAGAAATGGTGGGTTAGAAAATTGCAGGGTTATTTTCAGTGATACTGCAACAAAGTCAGTTTTCAATAGGCAATATAAAAAAAGACATATTTCCCAGGAAACTTATTTCTTTATGAGAATCTAATATATGAAGAGTCCCATAAGTTGGCAATGGGATAGTTTTAAATTTTCATTTATTTTGTATGTGCATATGTGTATTAGTTACTTTCCCATTGCTGTGACAAAACCCCATGGCCAAAGCGTGGCAGCAGCAGGAGGAAGCTGAGAGCTCACGTCTCAACTATAAAACACAGCAGCGAGAGAAAACCAGAATTGGTGCAATGCATCTCATCACAAAGCCACCCACCACAGGGCTGGGCCACTGAAACCTCCCCAAACAGGGCTACTTGTTATGAAACGGTGAGAGAGAGGCCTTGGTGGGTGGAGCCAAGGTGCCCCATGGTGAGTGAGAGATGCCAAGCCCAAGCCTTGACAGCTGCCTGGGTTACCGCCCACTCCCCAACACACTGACATGGGGGGCAAGGGAAGTCAACCCTGAGGCTCCATCCCACTGGAGCTCAGCCCAAGTCAACACCAGGAGCCTGCGTCAGATACACTAAATGTAGCCTGGGGCCACTGGTCACCATATTGCCCTGACCCTCAGCCACCCACGAGGCCATGCCCTGTCTGCCGACAGCCTGGACACTGGAGATCGGAATGCTCTGTGCAGGCCTGTCCTCTATGCCACGCCACAGAGGTCCAGCCTCACTAACACTCACATCTGACTTCTGATCTTTGAACTCCTAAGCCTGCTGGAGGACTGTTGGCATCTAGACTTGGTGACTCCCATTCCCTCTCTGAGCCTGGGGTAGCACTACAGGTATCTGGTAAGTCCATTGACCTTCTGCTGGACTCAGGAGCTACCTACTCTGTCCTAACCTCTTCCTCGGGGCCCACAGTTCCCTCACCAATTCCTGTCACTGGCTGGCTGGGACCCCCTCCCCATTTAAAGAAACCTGGGACTGACTACATAGCTGGAAAGCTGTCTCAGCTCTGTTCACTTACTCATCCTTCTCAAATCTGATGGTGTTTGATGACCAGGATTTGTCAATCTTACAGCTCTCCCTCAACCCTGGGCAGCTCACTAATAAGTTTCCTGTCAAAGGTATAGGCAGCTGTGCCTCATTCACAGACTCCATGGTATAGGATAAAACTGGTTTCAGATATAACTTCAGAGGTTCAAAATTTTAACATTGATAAATACAGTTTTGATAAACTGATGGAGCACTGATTACAGATTTCTGTGGACTTTACTGTTCCCAGCTTTTAGAGATAGGTCAGCACTGGAGAGAGCAGGGAAGCCTCCCTCCTCCTTCCCTCATTCTACCACTCCCATTCAGTAAATTTCCTCTGGTTCTAGATTTAAAGATATGTTTCATTGGGCTGAAACCAGGCCCTAAAGAATGTTCATGCCTTTTAGCCTAAAGCCATAGCTTTTGCTATGACACCAAGATGTAAATCTGTTGCAGTTGTTTTACAGACACAGGTCCCTGCACAGACCCACCCCTCTTGCCAGACTCATGCCAAGGCCAATCCACAGGGGGTCCTCCAGATACACTAGACCCTGCACCAGCTCCGAGGATGCCAACCATCAACCGAGGATGCCAACCAGGTGAATACTGGCAGGTTGCTTTCACCCTCATCCCTGCTTATAAAAAGGCTCCATATCTCTTAACTCTTACTGACACCTTTACAGGATGGATACACTCCCACCTCTAGAGAAACCGCAGATGTGATAGCTCATGTACTTCTGAAGAACACATCATCCCTCAATTCACTGCTGGTGCCACCTCTCCAGGCTTAAGCAGGCACCTACCCAGCAACTGGAACCTGGTTTTCCAAGATGCCCCAATGAAGGGCATATCTGCTCTCATGCCTCGTTCATTCACCCTTGCCTCCTCTGTACAACCAGGGCACTTCCTTGTTCCATTCTTTCTGGCAGTTATCACTTTTCCCATGGCTAGCCCTGATGGCCCATGATAACAATCTATTTTTCTCCTAGCAACCTGCCATCTCAGCTCCCTCAAGGAGCAAACCCCTGAGGATTCAATGATGACAGACAACTGAAATGCTTCCTCACTCACACCTCCTGCCATGCATGACCCTGACTCCCAACTTCTCCTTCCCACTTTGTCCCTGTCAGCAGGAAACGGTCTTGAGAATTCAGGGCCCTTATTCCCTCGACTTGCTATCCATAACTCACCTTTTTATAATAATAAAAAAGGAAGGAATGTTAGCATTCAGACCCACTTCTTGGAATCCTGGCCAACAAGCAGATAATACTCTGGCCCGCCCAGCATCCTGATGTCATTCTACATTCCCTTTTCCTTTAAGAAAGGACTCTTCCCCCTTCACTTTCTCTCTCTTCCCCCTCTAGCCATAAGGTAGTGTGCACCCCCCCTCTTTCTCTCTCCCTATCTCTCTCTTTCCCGCTCCCCCCCCCCTCTCTCTTCCCCCCTACCAAATGAAACTCTCCACTGAGTGCTGTCTGCATGGCATCTCTGTCTCCCACCTGCCGTGGGGCACCTTGGCTCCACCTGCCAAGGCCTCTCTCTCACCATTTCACTACTGATTGGGGACCAAATGTTCAAATGCCCTACACTATAGAGGTATTTCTCAACCAAACCACCACTTTCTACTGCCTGGTTCACATAGGCTCATGACCATATCATAATGCAAAATGTATTTAGCCCAACTTTAGAAGTCCACGAAGTCTTTCACAGTCATGACATTGATTAAAAGTCCAAATTCTAAAGTTTCTTCTGAGACTCAAAGAACTCTTGCTGTGGGATGTTCTGTATGTCCTGTGGGAGCCCTTCTTGGGTTCTTTGTGGCGTTACCCAGCAGGTCCGTATAGAGGATGATTAGGACCATGGGCCTGAGTGCAGGTGTTTGAGATGGTCTGCACTTGGCTGTGCTGGGGGATGGTCTGTATGTCAAGTTGTTCTGATTGATAAATAAATAAAACCTGATCGGCCGTGGCTAGGCAGGAAAGATAGGCGGGACTAACAGAGAGGAGAAATAAAAGGACAGAAAGGCAGAAGGACTGTGCTGCAGCCGCCGCCATGACCAGAGACACTGCAGCCGCCGCCATGACCAGCAGCATGTGAAGACGCCGATAAGCCACCAGCCATGGGGCAAGGTATAGAGTAGTAATAAGCTCATAAGAAGTAAAGATACTAGTTGTGTATAAGAAGTAGAAATGCGTTAATTTAAGATATAAGAATAGTTAATAAGAAGCCTGCCACGGCCATACAGTTTGAAAGCAATATAAGTCTCTGTGTTTACTTGGTTGGGTCTGAGCGGCTGTGGGACTGGCGGGTGACAGAGATTTGTCCTGACTGTGGGCAAGGCAGAAAGACTCCGGCTACAAACTCTGAATTGTAACTCCCTGTAAAACAAAAAAGTAGACAATATACTTTTTTTTTTTTTTTTTTTTTTTTTTTTTTTTGGTTTTTCGAGACAGGGTTTCTCTGTGTAGCTTTGGAGCCTGTCCTAGATCTCACTATGTAGACCAGGCTGGCCTCGAACTCACAGAGATTCGCCTGGCTCTGCCTCCCGAGTGCTGGGATTAAAGGCGTGTGCCACCACCGCCCGGCCGACAATATACTTTTTGTTTGTTTGTTTTTGTGGGTTTTTTTTTGAGACAGGGTTTCTCTGTGTAGCTTTGCGCCTTTCCTGGAACTCACTTGGTAGTCCAGGCTGGCCTTGAACTCACAGAGATCCACCTGGCTCTGCCTCCCGAGTGCTGGGATTAAAGGTGTGCGCCGCCGCCGCCGCCGCCGCCACCACCCGGCTGACAATATACTTCTAACATAAGGCACAGAATATATACTTTTACCATTCCAAAAGGAAGGAATAAGGCATAGGAAATACTGGACCAAAGCAAGACCACAACCCATCAAGGCATACATCAAATTTTGTCACACCATGTCTAATGCCTGGGACTTTAATTTCAGATTCCTATGGCTTTGCCCTAACAGCTTTGCTGCCTGCAACGGACTTCTCTCTCTTGGACGGATCCTACTTCCTTTGTGCAGCTTTGCTTGGTAGATCTCATGGCCCTGGCATTTCTAATACCTTAGGTTCTCTACTGCAACCCAGACTTATAGCCTTATTCAATGGCCTCTTAGGTCCTCCTTCCCTCTCAGGGCCTTCACATAGGGACTTCCCTACTACACAATGGCCACCAGCCTCAGAGACTTTCTGAAACCACAAAGAATCCCAACCCTTCCATTTGGGAGCCATGTGGGGGGACCAACAGGCAGCATTGGAACTCATGGAACACAGATGGACGGTTGGCAAAGCCATGCCTGAGAGCCTTGGAGAGGCAAAACCCCAGGAATACGTGTAGCCAGTGGCTTTTCTTTGTCCCGCCCAGTCCCGCAGCCACTTATAAAATAATTACTCAGAGGCTTATATTAATAGTTTGGCCGGTGACTCAGGCTTCTTATTAACTAGCACTTACAACTCAAATTAACCCATTCCTATTAGTCTACATATTGCCATGTGGCTGTTACTGGTCTGCTGGCATCTTGCTCCTTGGGCAACTGGATGGTGTCTGCCCTGACTGCCCTTTTTCTCCTGTATCTCTGCTTGGATTTCCCACTTGGCTCTTATCTTGCCTTTCCATAGGCCAAAGCAGCTTTATTTATTAACCAATGGGAGCAACACATATTCACAGCAAGACATCCCACAGCAACTACATGTCCTGGGGACCTCATGCTGTTACTGATTGCTGTCTTCTCGGTCACCACATCCCTCATAATCTATGGGGTATATGAAAACTCTCAGAGGAATTTCTGGCCCCTCGCTGGGAAGTGTCACTGGTACTTAAAATAACAGTGATTGACTTTTTCCAAGCACTGCTGCCGAAGCAGATTAATGATTCAACCCCCACCCTTCGAAAGAATTTAGACATGCAGAATTGTTAGTGAGGTTAGGTTAAGATGCTTTTGTTAATGACTTTGAGGTAGAAAATCTTAGAGAACAATTTAAAGTTTATAAAGACACACTCTTAATAGTTGAACAAGGAACTCATTGAGGTCAGGGAATAAAACAATGGCAACCTGGCTATTGCTGGCTGATGTACCTTTCTTGCTAGGATGGGTTGGTGATCAAAGGCAGTAATTAATTCCTTGTACCCACTTCTGCCCTTAGCTTCCTGTTCTAAAAACTGTTGATAAGTGGTTATGCACCTGAGGATTTAAAATAGAGCTGACTAGTTGTTTTTCACATATAAAAGTTTAAATTTATGATTCCTTTAAGATTTTTTTTATAAGATCACCCTTTGAGACAAATAATAAAACGATTGGTCCTTTCTTTGTAACTGCAAAATGCAGCCTGCTAACAAAAGAACTGGCTGATAAAAATACCATGCTTGCTTACACTCTGTTAATCTATGACAAGTTGCTTGGGCATGAATATATGTGGGTTCTTGGGACAACTTGTTTTTCACCTGAAATACATGAAATGTTTAATCATGTAAGGGAGATGAAAAACATGTTGTTTTTTTTACTTGTATTCATTGCAATCATTCACTTAAAAAACAAAATGTAACCACATTGTAACTTTTATTTTGCTGGAAAGATTTTGTTGGCGTATATAAGCTGTAAGGGAAGAAAATAAAGACAGGAGAGAAGGAAAACACCAGGAAAGATGTAGAAAGAAGACATCAGGAAGCAGCTAGAAGGAAGACATCAGGAAAGGCAGAAGGGAAACGTCAGGGTAGAACAGAACAGAAAAAGAACAGAGTAAAAAAAGCAACAGAAAGAATAATAAAATGAAGAACTAAGCTTTGGCCCTCAGAAAAGTCCTTGTGTCTGTTTGTCTGTCCAGTAGTTCGCCTACTCTGCATCTCCTCTTCAGTTTCTCTGACCAGCTGAAGGCTTGGCATTCATCAGCACCCTAGGTGAGATTTTGACATGTGGGAGGCCGGTGAGTGAGTGAGTGAGTGTGTGTGTGTGTATTTGTGTGTGTGTGTGTGTGTGTGTGTGTTTGTGTGTGTTTCCCTTTTTCACCAGCCCCAGAGAGTTAAGTTTTACTCCCTCAGATAGAAGTCAAGTTGAATGGTTAGTTAGCTGACTCAGTGTATCGCCCACTATCCCTGAGCTGCTGGAGGCTGGTCCTCATGGCAGCAATACTTTTACTCTGTGTCTTTAAGGTGCAAGGAGATTTCAACATGTGCTCCTGTAATGAGAAGTTTTAAGTGTCATCTTACCATAACCTAGAACCATCTGAGAAGAGAGCTGCAATTGAGGAATTGTGTAGATCATGCCTCTAAGTGTGCCTTGGTGTGTGCGTGGAGGGGTGGTGAGGCTGGGGAGGATAGTCTTGATTGTTAATTGACTTGAGAAGACCCACTCTGAATATGGGCAGCACCATTTCTTGGACGGATCCTGTACTGTGTAAGAGTAAAGAAAGCTAGCTGAGAGAAGAGCAAGCAGGCAGCATGGGTGCATCAGTTTCTCCTATGGTCTCCATGTGTTTGTGCTTTGATTAGCTGCTGAGAGTTCCTCCCTTGGCTGTCTCTCAGTAATGGACAGTGACTGGGAATTGTGAGATAAAATAAGTCCTTCCTCTCCAAAGTGACGTTTTGTTAGGGTGTTTTACTCCAGTAACAGAAACGGAACCAGGATAGCTGCTAAGGGTTTGAATGCAACAGAAGAAGGCCTTTTCCCTAGAGCCCCAGTCAAAAAGACAGCCATTTATCTTTCTGAGAGGAATGATTGGTTAAAATCTGGCAAAGGGGAATTTGTTCAACATGCTGGGACATCTGGCTTCCTGCCAAATTCCAGGGGTCTGGTCCACTGACTGCAGTCAGCGGCACTTTGATCTGATAACCTCATTCATCTGAGATCCTCCTTATTCTCCTATGCCTGTTCCTTTAGGACAGAAGTCGAGCATTTATAGAGTGAAAGCTCTGATACAGTCACACCTAACCCATTGCCCGCTGTGCTGTGCCCCAGAGAACTCAGCATCCAGCCTGCATGCAAACAGACTTTCCTAAACAGCAGAGTGACAGCAGGCCCAAGGGAGATGAAGAGCTGCAGGGATTGAGGGTTCCACTCCAGTGCCTCCGGCTGTTATTTCAGAACTCTTCTTATTTGGTTATTGTCACCCAAGCAGATATTCCTTGGTCTGTTTTGGTCTAACAGTAAATGAAATGACCCCCTAGTCTCTGTTCTTACTGTACCTTGTCCTCTAGTTTGGATATGGCTAATAAAGCAAAATAATTTTCTCCTCCACTCAAAGCAATCAGTGCAGTGCATCTTGCATGATCTTTCAGAGGTTTCAGCACACAGTGATTTACTTTTTCTCAACTTGTATCTGCCATGGAAAATCTGCCAGAAATATGGCATGGTATGAATTCTTATAGCAGTATCCATTCCCAGCAGTCACTTTCTTTTTATAAATGGGGAAAACAATCTCAAATGCTCATATTTGTCAATTCTTCTACATAAACAGCAAAGTGGGAGTGGGTGGGTGTCAAGACGGCATAGTCCTAGTATCTCACAGTCATAAAACTAAGCAAAACAACATGTTTGTATAGATAAACATGTCTAAGTTCTCTGCCATGATTACGAATGTCTGAGCATATACAACACAGAAACATCTGATTTACCTTTTTCAATGCTAATATTTATTGACTTGAATGGAGTAACTCAAAGGATACACTAAATGACCCATATCACCATCACTTACTGACCTCTGAGTGATCACACAGGGACTCAAAATCATTCACTTACTTGCCAGCCTGGGCTAGAGAGTGTAGATGTAACCAACCGTCTTATTAAATAAGAAACACAGAACCAATGTAAAAGAGAAAGCCAAGAGGTCAGAGCTCAGAGCTAAAATCTCACCCTTCCTCCTGCGGTGGTCCTAGCTTCCTGAAAGAGAGCTATTTCCTGTGTGTCTGTCTTTTCATAGTATTTTGTTCTGCCTTCTCATTGGTTGTAAACCCAGACACGTGACTGCCTCGTCACTGTCTGTATGTACAGCCCTCTAGGTCTTAAAGGCGTATGTCTCCAATGCTGGCTGTATCCCTGAACACACAGAGATCTATGGGATTAAAGGCGTGTGCTGCTGCCGCCGGCGCGCCACCGCCGCCGCCGCCGCCGCCACCACCACCACGCTCTATCTATGGCTCTAATAGCTCTGACCCCCGGGGCAACTTTATTTATTAACATACAATTAAAATCACATTTCAGTACAATTAGAATATCACCACATTTCCCCTTTTCTATTTTAATAAAAAGAAAAAAAAGCAAAAGATTATAACTAACATAAGAAAAACTATATACAAAAGTACAATAACTATATACAATATATACAAGTAATAAATACCTAAACAATGTCTAGTCCATTTGTATTTGACAAATCAGAGAAAATAATTCCATTATCTATCCTATTTTGGTAAATCCAAGATGTATCTAGTGCACTTTCTATCCTAATAATTTTCAACTATAAGTAACTAATCTTCAACAATAACTAACTAATCTTCAACTCCCTCAGAGACCCAAGAAGGAAATAATATTAGCTAACAAAAATAAAAACAGGAAGTGCATGCAAGCAACTTCCAAAAAAATTGTGAGTTGACAGAAACAACCAGCTGCCTGGACAGTCACTTGAGGTTTCTCCACAGTGTTGGGGCATCATCTTCAGCCTATAGGCTTAGCGTATCTGACAGACTCATTTGTGAAGTAGGATGTACACAAGGTCAACAGTTCAACCTCACATTGGGTGAGAGAAGTCCATGTACCAGAAACACCTGAATTCCACTAGTGTCCTGTCATGATTCAGGATTTTAAATTCTGGAAATTGTTGACAGTTTTTGAATTCAGTTGTCCATTCTTCTTGGCTGTGTATATATGGCTTCATCTCAGCATCCCCTCCTTCTCCACATCCCTCTATTAAATGCCAGTCTACTATCAAGAGGCGTGAGCTTTCAGCTGCTGTTCCATTGTACAACAGAAGCCATCGGCCCTCTGCCTGTTAAGCTGCCTTCGAAGAAAAGGGCACTGTACCTTTTCCGGATTGCGAAGGCCACTTCAGGGATGGGGCCATATTGTCCTGGCCTCAGAAGATGCCTTTTGATAAAGCCATAACCACACTTGTTTTGGCAAGAATCAGTAGTCCTTTGTTTCGTGTTCTGTCTGTCCATTTTGTCCTGTTGATTCGAGGATACTTTGTTGTCCAGTGACTAACTTTTGCCACAATGAAAGTTGACTCCATATGCAGTTTCATCAATGGCCATATTTTCTCTGAAGTAGATTGGTACTGCCAGGAGCCGACATGTCTCAAAAAAGAAAAATTTTCTAAGTTATTAAAACATTTTAAATGCCATATTCTGTAGATCTCTGAAGGGTTTGAAGATGACCTGTCTAAAACATCTCTGCTCAATTTTTTAAAACATATCTAATATGACTACAAGTTCTATTGTAATGTCTAAATACTAACTTTCATTTCTTTATATCCTAATAGTTGGTAATAATAACATTCAAGGATCAGAAAATTGCATTACATTGTTAAATGAATGGTATAAATACAATTAGAAATATACATATAGCATTTTCTAACAATATCAGTTTCAAATTTGTATAAAACAATCCAATCCAATGTAAAGTATTTAAAACTAGTAATTGTCTTTTTATTTTCTTTCTTTCCTTCTTTTTTTTTTTTTTTTTTTTTTTTTTTAAACAAGAACCTTAAATCTAATCTCCTTTGCTTGGCCTTTTTCCTAACCCTTGACAACAACTTGTAACCAACCCCCCTAAACAATGAAAATTATCCCAGACCCAAAACCCATTAAAAAGACCAAAAAACCACCCGCCCCACACCACCTCTTTGGGAATGGGGGCGTCGTATTCTTAAAATGGCGCTGTGGCTGCTGGCTCCGCCCACTTCAGCTTCCCAAAATGGCAGTGGTATGTTTTCCACCAGCTCTGGGAGCCATCCTGGGTCTATGCTTTTATCAAAGCAGCATGTAGCCCAGAAACCTCTTTTTTTGTTTTGTACTAGCAAAGGCTAAATCCACCACACAGCTTAATGTGCCACTTGCAGAGGCCTCATTCCCGCCAAACTGCAGGTCGAGCACACATGCCAGGAACCTGCCATAGTAGCTTAAACACGCAGGCTGCCACTAGCTTGAGAGAAACAACTAGGAACTGTTTTTAGATCCGTTTTTAGAATCTTTTTTTCTCAGGTTTTAGGTGGAAACTCTTGCCAACACGTTGGGCACCATTTGTAACTAGAGTTTTCCTGCTTTGCCCACAGTCAGGACAAATCTTTGTCACCCGCCAGTCCCACAGCCGCTCAGACCCAACCAAGTAAACACAGAGACTTATACTGCTTACAAACTGTATGGCCATGGCAGGCTTCTTGTTAACTATTCTTATATCTTAAATTAATCCATTTCTATAAATCTATACCTTGCCACATGGCTTGTGGCTTACTGGAGTCTTCACATGCTGCTTGTCATGGCGGTGGCTGACAGTGTCTCTCTGCCTCAGCCTTCTGCTTCCCAGAATTCTCCTCTCTCCTTGTCCCACCTACTTCCTGCCTGGCCACTGGCCAATCAGTGTTTTATTTATTGACCAATCAGAGCAATTTGACATACAGACCATCCCACAGCAAGAGAGTGACATGCTGCCAAGAAGAACCAAAAAGTAAAATAAAAATAATTCATTTAACTGAGGACACAGAAATCAAGTTTCATGGGCTTTATCCATCAGATTTGTAGTCTATCTTTCCCCTGCCCCTAACTCATCTCTCATCCTTACTTCATTCCTTCCCCATCTTAAACTGAGATAATATATCATTTTAATCACTTTTTTCCATATTCTCTGAACTCCACTATGGCTATACCTACTTGGGAAAAACCTCTCTGTGATTAAATTCACTTTCTACTGGTTTTCGTGAGCCTCAGTGTCCCCAGGAAAGCAGACAGCTAAGTGAAGTGGGAAATGTTTCTTTCTACATTCCGTCATTCACCT